>NC_041046.1:27892867-28266210 GCF_900634775.1 Gouania willdenowi | reverse complement strand
AAGTCACGACTTAACCGCACAGTGGCTTTACACACACTACGGTGTAATCCTGTTTACAGTCCATCTGCTTAGAATCATTCACCGGGGTCACTGAGACATATGGTACGGCTGCTTCAGAGAGGAGATAACCTGAGTGAACTGGCTCAGCTATGCTGATGTTGTGTGGTGATAGTAGCTATACTTGTGGTCAACGCAGGCCCGAAGCAAAAGCAAAGAAAGGCCCCGTCACATCCTGTACCAGTTTACACTCTGCTGGGGGGACTTCCAGGAAGCTTATCATTCTGGACACACGTCAGACAGCTGTGAGCACAAGTTACTGTAAAACCTGCTGGCAGTGGCAGGTCATTCACATTTTTGTGAGTTTATTGAGAACTGAGGGTGTATATTTGTGTGGGTTTTCTCAGCGTACTCCTGCTTCCGCTCACCATGCAACTGGAGTCTCTAAATTACCCACAAGAGGGAAAAGGCACGTGAGTGTGATTGTGTGTTTTGAATTAAACACACTGGCATCTTGTCCAGGGCTTACCACCACCTTGAGCACGTATGTGAACTAGGTTACATTAGTGAGATGTTAGTCAGCTATAAACCCACCAGGGGGCGAATTTCATTAAACCCAGCACAGGGTTATTACCAGGTTTAACCTGAGAGTCAGTTAAACTGGATTCTAACTGGAACTGCCTTTTCATCAAAGAGAAAACACTTTAATTTACCTGCTGCTTAAACCACGTCAGCATTTTTAAAAGATGTAAGAGTCTTGATATACTTTTTTTTCCACCATCTTCTATGGCTTTAATTCAGTCTTTTAAAAGGAAATTAAATATATCATGGTAAATGTTTAATTATGATTTTAAATTTGTACAAATGACAACATTACGTGTTTAATGTGTACCGTACTTTTTAATGAAATTATCGCAGTCTATGTGTTTTAGACCATCCTTTGCCTCCCGTTTACCATGACATGTCCATTCATTGAGGATCCAGTGTTTCATAATGAGAAAGCTGGTGTTCAGGGACAGGGCGGCAGACCACTAAGGCTACCTGAATCCATAAACATGATCACTTTTCCGGGCTAAGACCTTCCATGCACACTACTCACCTGAACAGAAGGAGCAACTGTAGTGTTGGATGTGACACAGCACGGCTGCTCCCTCCGTTTATTAAAATCTTTATTGTTTAGTGCTGAGTATTAATCCCCTTAAATAAAAATTATTTATTTGTGAGTTACTTTTTTAAACGCTGACAGGTGTAAAAAACAAAAAACTCAAACTCAAATGGTTCAGTGTGGGATCATATACATGTTTCAGTTGTTCTCTATGACAAATGGACTTAAAAAACACCAACTTTAACCGTTTACTACTTTTAAAATGTTGAAACCACAAGAAACTTCTGAAACATGTCCGAGAACAGAGACGTTTGGGTAAACCAGGTTTAACCCGAAACCTGGTTCTTTAAGTAGGGATAGACCGATATGGAGCTTTTAGGGTCGATGCCGATTAAGATTTTTTTTTCCCATCAGCCTTAGCCGATGACCGATACGGACTGCAGATTTTCTTGAGCCGATATTTGGAGCCGATACTACTTTTGGTCTCTCAAGTTTTAATTGTTATGCTGCAAATAAGTGAAACAAACTGCCAGCAGAGCTTAAGTCAGCATCCAATGGGAACATTTTTAAATCGCAGTTAAAAGCTCTCCTTTTCTCTACTACTTATGAATGAGAGGGTGATATTTAATCATTGTATTGTTGATTTCAAACTCCGTTTAGTGTCTTTAGAGTTTTAACTTTTATTGCTGTTTAATATTTTCTGTGGCTCTTTTATGCACGTAAACCACATCTAATTGCCTTGAGTATGAAATGTGCGATGCAAACCCTGAGCAAAAAAAAAGGTTATTCAACTGTACTTATGTTGTACTAAAACTGAGGCAATATACTTGAAGTGTTCTTTTTATATACTATATTCTATATACTTAAGAAAAGTATAGTGAAGAATACATAGCTTATACTGAAAAGTATAAATAATAGTCTAAGACTAAGTACATTAATGCTTAAATTTAGATACTTGTACTTTAACACTAAAGCTTATACTTGTACTAAGTATATTAATTTTGTACTAAAACTGAGGCAGTTTACTTGAAAGTGTACTTTTGTAAACTTAAAATTACCTTATAAAGTATACTTTAATAAACTAAAATGTGGACTAGAAGTATGTACTTAGTACACTAGTAGTATATAGATGAGTGTACTTGTTGTATACTTGAAAGTGTACTTTTGTAAACTTAAAATGACCTTATGAAGTATACTTAAACTTAAAATGTTCCAATTTAGTCCAAAGAAGTGATAAATTAGTATACTTTCTAGTACGCTACAAGTACATGGTCCATAATATACTTGCTATACTTATACTCAAGCATACTTAATACAATTAATTTCAAGCAAACTACTTTTTGCTAAGGGAATACGTTTGCCTTGCCTTCATGAAATAAAAAGCTTCACCAATATTGCCAAGCAGACTTCTAGCATTTTCTTAGGTATTGTGCACGCCAGTTGTTTTCAAAGTGATGCAGTACAAATAGTAATTACATGTGAAATCAAGTCATAACAGTGAACATACTGTATTTGATAACTGGATGTTAGAAAAATTATAATCTGTTTGATTTCTATATTATTATTATTATTATTTTCAGCATGTTATTATGGATTTTTTATTTATTTTATTTATTTTTAACAGGTGACTTCTGTCTGGGGTTGTCATTTAATACATTTATAAACTACTGTTTAACCTTTTTATGATTTGAAGTCCTGATGCCAGCGTTGATGATAATAATCCAAACTACACTGTGTAAGGCAACCATTGCTAAGGTAAATATAGACACATACTGGTTAGCAAGAGGCTAACTGCGAAGCAAGTTCACGTGCTCAAATCTAATATCGCACGGGAAGTTGTTTGCAGCGTCACACCCAGAGCATCAGAAAATACAGCCGAAAATAAAGCTGGTAGGTCACTTCTTAATCACTTTTAATCATAATAATTAAAAAAAACTTAAAAATGACCCAGAAATGGGTAGTCATTATCTGCCACCTTGTACCGATACATCAGTAGCGCATCTTTTTAGGAGCGCTAAGTGCTATTGTATGGTAACTTACCTTTAACCGAAGGTCGTTTTTTCCCCATGGGAGTCAATGTTGTCTTGCAAAAACGCGCGTCGCTGATAAGTTTTGTCACTGGAATTATTAATGCCCAGAGAAGCATTTCATCAAACTCAGCTCAGGGTTTAAGACGAAGTTTAACCTGAAGGTGCGGCTCCGTTAACAGTCTATGGTTCGAACTGGAACGGTCGTCATCACCGCGTCATCAAACCGGAAGTCGACATATTGGAGGTACTCAGTAGGTAAAAAAAGCGTGTGTTCTATTTTGGCATTATAGAAAATGACAATATCGCCTATATCGAGATAAATCAAATTTTTATTTTAACTTGTTTTTACTTATACAATCACAGTACAAATCACATCTTACAAGTATTTAATATTATTCATAGAGTACAGTGAAACAGTGTCCTTCTTTCAACTTTTCCATATTTCTGATATATATTCTATAGCTTATTTTGTGTTAAAATACTTTAATGAAACTGAGAATATTTTTTAATAATTTATGGGTTTTTTAGACCATTTTTCTGTAACTACACCAAACTTGCCATATTTTAACCTGTTTTAATCACTTTTTTGCCATATTTTTGCTCCTTTTAATGAATTTTTGCTACATTATTCTCATTTCTGCCACTTCTCAATCAGATTTCAATGTCTTTTTTGCAAGTTTGTTTTTTTTTTTCACTTTTAAGACATTTCAGGCAGTTTTAAACAGTTTTCACCACTTTTCCCTCCTAATTTTGCTCGTTTTAGGAGTTTCGTTACTTCTCAGAACCAGCATGAAATGCACAGTTGGATGGATTGCTGAGTGCGTCATAACCCAGAACTTCCCCGTAACAAGCCACACTACAAAACTCATGAGTTCACACGTGAAAAAGCCAAAAGTGGCACATATTGTGCAGCTAGTAATAAATGTGCCTGTGTGATATTTTACATGAGCAAATTTAACCCAGAATTGTCTTTCTGGTAAGACTGTATTAAGTTAAAAAGTATCGAGATTTATATCATATATCTTGATTTTGAGGAAAAGTATCGAGCTATGACTTTTGGTCCTTATCACACAGCCCTACTGCTACAATAGCAACACAGTTCTTAAAATGTAGAGCTAAAATGTGCTGTATTTCAGAATCAGAATCGGTTTCTCATTGTAGTCCAGGTAAAAGGTCTGACCTTTATCAAAAGGATGACTGAGATTGGGTTAGGGTTAAAACCAGGTAGTTATTACGATATCAGGATTCGCAAAATAGACAGAAGACTCTCTGATTTACACCACCAATAAACCATAACTTTTCCAAATACCGTGCCCTTTCCCGCACACCAAGTCCTTCCCTGTATGCCTTTGCATCTATAATGCATTTTGAGGAGCTTTTCTGTGGTTTCAGACATTTATACATCGCAGTGTTTACCTCCGATTGCCTCCAATGTGGCCGCGCATCCGGGTTACTGCCCAGAACGTGACATAGGTGAAAACCCTCTATAGCAGAAATTGGCAACTGGTGGCCCGGGAGCCACATGCAGCCCTCGGTCTAAATTTATGGTCCGATACCGAGAAATATCGGTCCGATATCAGCCTGAAAATGAATATCGGATTCAAATTTCCGATTTTTTTTCCCCCCAATTAATTTTTTATTTATTTTATTCAATTGTAGAATACTGTAGATATTATGTTGAAGGTTGAAATTAATGTAACCAATTGGTTAATAATAAATGGATCAGTTTTTGTCATAACTACTGTTGCTGACTATTGTTCTCTGTTTGAGTAACATCACTTGATCAAGCCTTTTCTAACATTCTACACGACAAAACAAGTAATAATAATTTTTTTTTTTTTTTTTTTTAAAAGTTATAAAAGTATGTATGATCATGCTGATATCGGATCAATATCGGTATCGGCTGATATGCAAGGCTCCAATATCGGTATCATATCAGAAGTAAAAAAAGTTGCATCGGGACATCTCCAAAAACAACAGTAATACACAAAATTCCTTAGAAAAATATACAAAATTACAGAAAATTACAACAAAAGTACACAAAAAGACAAGAAAAACAAGAAAAATGACTCCGCAAACCCACAGTACTAACAAACAAGCAAAATGACAACAGAAATACACAATATGACTCTAAGAAACATACATTTTACAGAAAACTTTTACAAAAGGACAACAGAAATGCACAAAATGCCTCATAACGTGCAAGACAACAACAAAGTAAACATACACAGAATGACAGAAAAACGCAACAAAACTCTTTCTTCTTTCCTGTATTAATGTTCAGATTGCTCATTATTCTAAATGCCAACATGAATGTTGATCATGTGGCCCTTTGATCAAACAAACACATTTTTGTGGCCCGGCTGTGATAAAAGTTGCCTACCTCTGCTCTATAGTAACACAGTCTGTGGGTCAAACCTGCTCCCGAACAGCAAAACACTGTCAGCTGGCTTGGCTCAGCTGGGGAGCTCCAAGCTAAAAAAAAAAAAAGCCAGAATGGCCTCGGACGGCTTGGCTAAACCAGGTTTAAACCGTAGGCCTGGCTCTATTAAGAACTCTTTGATGAAATACCCCCGGATCACTTACAATGAGGGTGTAGTGAATATGAGGGTAACCATCACAACCAAGGATCGTTGTCATAACATGATTTTTTTTGTTTTGCTTTGCTTACACTTGTTTTTAGATTTATCATCTCCTTTGTTATGAGCCATGCTTTTTTCAGTAATAATATAGAGCATCACAACTAAAAACAACACATGGTTTTTTATAGATTGGATGTTTTTTTTGCGTGGGGCTTTAACAGCAGATAAATTATGTTTAATTGTGTGTGTGTGTGCATATATATTAAACAGACCACTGTCAACTCACTATTGTATCATATATCGGAATATATAACCATTCTCCTTCATAACGACTGACCAGTAGATGAGCTTAGTTTGTTGCACGCAGCTTAAAGTCTAAAAGCATTTGAATTGGTGGGCTTACCTCCAGTAGACGTCAAAGTCATGACAATTGTGTTCTCAACATAGTTTTAGCAGAACCGCCACACACTTTTTCTACTCAACTCAAGGCGCTACTTAGTTGTAACTAAAGTCTTGTTTTTTTTCGTGAATGAACATCTCTTTCTATTTTAAGGTACCAAACCCATACTGCCACAATCTTTGATGCAAACTAATTAATACAATGGGGCAAAAAGTTATTTGGCAAAAAGATGAGAGAGGCCTGTAATTTTTATCATTGGTATACCTCAACTATGAGGGACAAAAAGAGAAAAAAAAAATCCAGAAAATCACATTGTAGGATTTTTAATGAATTTATTTGCAAATTATGGTGGAAAAAAAGTATTTGGTCAATAACAAAAGTTCATCTCAATACTTTGTAATGTACTCTTTGTCGGCAATGACAGAGGTCAAACGTTTTCTGTAAGTCTTCACAAGATTTTCACACACTGTTGCTGGTATTTTGGCCCATTCCTCCATGCAGATCACCTCTAGAGCAGACTTTCAACTCCCTCCAAAGATTTCCTATGGGGTTGAGATCTGGAGACTGTTAGGCCACTCCAGGACCTTGAAATGCTTCTTATGAAGCCACTCCTTTGTTGCTCGGGCGGTGTGTTTGGGATCATTGTTGTGCTGAAAGACCCAGCCAAGTTTCATCTTCAATGCCCTTGCTGATGCTGAGGTTTTCACTCAAAATCTCACGATACATGGCCCCAGTCATTCTTTCCTTTACACGGATCAGTCATCCTGGTCCCTTTGCAGAGAAACAGCCCCAAAGCATGATGTTACCACCCCCATGCTTTGCAGTAGGTATGGTGTTCTTTCTCCTCCAAACACGACTTGTTGAGTTTTTACCAAAAAGTTCTATTTTGGTTTCATCTGACATATGACATATGACATTCACCCAGTCCTCTTCTGGATCATCCAAATGCTCTCTAGCAAACTTCAGACAGGCCCGGACATGTACTGGCTTAAGCAGAGGGACATGTCTGGCACTGCAGGATTTGAGTCCCTGGCGGCGTAGTGTGTTACTGATGGTAGCCTTTGTTACTTTGGTCCCAGATCTCTGCAGGTCATTCACAAGGTCCTCCCGTGTGGTTCTGGGATTTTTGCTCACCATTCTTGTGATCATTTTGAGCCCACGGGTTGAGATCTTGCATGGAGCCCCAGATCGAGGGAGATTGTCAGTGGTCTTGTATGTCTTTCATTTTCAAATAATTGCTTCCACAATGGATTTCTTCACACCAAGCTGCTCACCTATTCCAGATTCAGTCTTCCCAGCCTGGTGCAGGTCTACAATTTTGTTTTTGGTGTCCTTTGACAGCTCTTTGGTCTTGGCCATAGTTGAGTTTGGAGTGTGACTGTTTGAGGTTGTGGACAGGTGTCTTTTATACTGATAACGAGTTCAAACAGGTGCCAATAATACAGGTAACGAGTGGAGGACAGAGGAGCCTCTTAAAGAAGAAGTTACAGGTCTGTGAGAGTCAGAAATCTTGCTTGTTTGTAGGTGACCAAATACTTATTTTACCGAGGGATTTACCAATTACCAATACCGATTTTTCTTCTCATTTTGTCTCTCATAGTTGAGGTATACCCATGAGGAATATTACAGGCCTCTCTCATGTTTTTAAGTGGGAGTACTTGCACAATTGGTGGCTGACTAAATACTTTTTTGCCCCACTGTACAGTGTAAAGTGTTAACGCATATAGAGTGAGACAAAAATAGACTCTGAGATCAAGATGCATCACAACTATATGCTTTCCCTGTGTCCACAATCTAATCTATATATATACTGCATGTATTTTTTAGAGAAGTCTCTTTTGTTTGTAGTCTGTAACATGAGCATCCAGTCCAGATTCTCTGGTTCTGGGAGCTCAAATATCTAAGAAAGGGCAAGGCGTTGTAGGTCTGTAGAATGTATTATTGAGCACTATTGTTGAGTACATCTGAAAATGCGAGACTTGTGAGACTATCTAACTGCAATGGAAATATGCAATTAGCCATTAGTAATCATTATGGTTACTTTGGAGAGTAGGGATAATGTTTTATTATTTATTTTCATATTATAAATGAATATCACTAAAATGTGTCATTAGTCCATTGCTGGAACAGTGACAGTTCAGTTCCATCACTCAACATTCCTCCATCTTTATCTTCTCAGACCACACACTGTGGAGACTAATGGCCTTTGTCAGAGGAGAAAGCCTTATGCCACTGTAGAGAGAGAAAGTGATGGGAAAGATAGCAGCTCACTGACTGAGGCGTGTCTCCACTGCTCTTATTTTACATTGCATAGAACCTGTAAGAAAGTGTTTTTGTTTTGTTTTTTTAAAAGCAAAGGAAGTACTCTCACCCTTGAAACCATAAAAGGCATCTTGAGACATATATTTCCATTTTTATTTATTAATATTTATATTACATGTTTAAATATGTGCTCATCTTGAATTATTCTTACTGTGTTGCAGTTAGGGGTGTCCCAATCCGATATTGATATTGGATATCGGTCCGATATCAGCCAGAAAACGAATATTGGATTTTATCGGACTGCATCTAAAATCTCCGATATAATATTATAATTATAATATAATTTTTTCAACATATTCTATTTTATTCATTAATTTATTTTATTCAATCATTGAATATTCTTATTCTAAAAGGTTCATACTGTAATCCATTGGTTTATAATGAATGGGTCTGTTTTTTTAATAATCAAGCCTTTTCTAACATTCCACACTACAAAACTACAAAATAAGTAATAAAAGTATGTATGATTTGTGCTGTTATCGTATTGGATCGATATCGGTACGGACGGACGTGCTTCACTGGCCAATCAGGATTGGCAGATTGAAATAATTGCTTCTGAGGAATGCAGAAAGAGGTTGAATCTCATAGTGAGACATCTCACGAAATATTATGAAACAGAACTTGTTTTTTTCATGAATGAACATCTTTCTATTTTAAGGTACCAAACCCGTTCTGCAACAATCTTTGATGCAAACCAATAAATACATACTGTAAGGTGTTGTTAACACATATAGAGTGAGACAAAAATTGACTCTGAGATAAGGATGCATCACAACTATATGCTTTCCCTGTATCCACAATCTAATCTATATACTGTATATATTTTTAGAGAAGTCTCTTTTGTTTGTAGTTTGTAACATGAGCATCCAGTTCAGATTATCTGGTTCTGGGAGCTCAAATATCTAAGAAAGGATGAGGTTTTGTAGGTCTGTAGAATGCATTATTGAGCACTATAGTTGAGTGCATCTAAAAAGCTTTCCCTGTGAATTATGCCTGCCAATGTAATACTGAGTATCCTTGTGCTTGTGAGACCATCTAACTGCAATGGAAATGTACAAATAGCCATTAGTAATCTTTATGGTTACTTTGGAGAGTAGGGATAATGTTTTATTATTTATTTTCATATTGTAAGTGAATATCACCAAAATGTGTCATTAGTCCATTGCTGGAACAGTGACAGTTCAGTTCCATCACTCAACATTCCTCCATCTTTATCTTCTCAGACCACACACTGTGGAGACTAATGGCCTTTGTCAGAGGAGAAAGCCTTATGCCACTGTAGAGAGAGAAAGTGATGGGAAAGATAGCAGCTCACTGACTGAGGCGTGTCTCCGCTGCTCTTATTTTACATTGCATAGAACCTGTAAGAAAGTGTTTTTGTTTTGTTTTTTTAAAAGCAAAGGAAGTACTCTCACCCTTGAAACCATAAAAGGCATCTTCAGACATATATTTACATTTTTATTTATTAATATTTATATTACATGTTTAAATATGTGCTCATCTTGAATTATTCTTACTGTGTTGCAGTTAGGGGTGTCCCAATCCGATATTGATATTGGATATCGGTCCGATATCAGCCAGAAAACGAATATTGGATTTTATCGGACTGCATCTAAAATCTCCGATACAATATTATAATTATAATATAATTTTTTCAACATCTTCTATTTTATTTATTAATTTATTTTATTCAATCATTGAATATTCTTATTCTAAAAAGTTCATACGTAATCCATTGGTTTATAATGAATGGGTCTGTTTTTTTAATAATCAAGCCTTTTCTAACATTTCACACTACAAAACTACAAAATAAGTAATAAAAGTATGTATGATTTGTGCTGTTATCGTATTGGATCGATATCGGTATTTGCTAATACCCAAGGTTGCAATATTGGTATCGTATCGAAAGTTGTATTGGGACATCTCGAGTTGCACTAATTATTTATTAAGACTTTGCACATGCAAAAAATGTACATTTAGTTGTGTTAAGAAGATCAAAGTAAAATAGTTTAATTGTTCTTATCAGTTTTTCTAACTAATGATCAGATTAATACAGCAATTCTATCCACTCACCTCATTCAGTTTAGTTGTATCTGAAGTTTGTCTTATCTGTTCTCAGGGCGCTGCAGAGAAACATCAAAGTCACACTGTGGGCGTTTATGAAGAGAGCTTCTGATATCTCATCCACCACCCTGCAGCCAGTATCTCTCCTTTTCTTAACCCTTTGTTTGCCACAGTCTATGGGGAACCAGATTAAATTGAGTAAAATCAAAAGTTTAGCTATGAAAATGACACTAACAAATAAAAGCGAGCTGATGAATATTTCAATAGATTTAATTGAATTACTTTCCTTCAATAATCCAGAGCTGGATTAGACCTTCTATGTAAACCTTCTACAATGCATATTTTTGTGATGTCTGAATGCCATCTGTGTTTTAAAAAAACATCCAAGGTCAACACAATATTAATCAAAATTCCAGAATTGGGCTTAATACAATCGCATGATAATAATATATTTTTTTTTAAAAACCTTACATGCCAACACTTTCAACCATGAAAACTCAGAATTTAGATTATTTTTCAATTTATTCATATCTTGTTTTGACCATGTATGCTATGTATATAAAAAAGAAAATAAACAATGTGCTCAAGATTTAATGAAGAAAAAAAAATCACTCAATGAGAGCTGGAGAACCAACAGACAGACCCCCATGACCCTGAAAAAAGGTGCAAGTGGGTCAGAAAATGGATGGAAGAATGGAAATTGAAATTGAATGTAAAATTGAGTTGTGATTGTCAATTTTAGGAAAGTTATCAAATAATCCATCACTGCCTAATAGATACAGTCAAATGACATGATGCAAGTTTGTAAGTATGTCCAGAGTTACAGTCAAATGAGTGAAATAGTTATTTTTTCAACAACATTTTTTTTGTTTTTTTTAAAATAACATATTAATAACAATAATATTGTATTGTTATTGTGAGCCTATTATTGTTACCACAGCATATCGAGCAACCAAGTCCTAAACTTTTTTCCTCAAGTCCTAAACAAGTCTTTCCTCCCAATGCAGGGTTTATGTTTTGCGTGACAGCTAATGTATATTGCTATTGGTGTGTGAGGCTGATAATGTAAAGCACTTAGGAACCAGGTAAGTGGTGATAGAAGCACTGTAAAAGTCAGGTCCATTTGATGTAAATTAATAATGTAAGAACAAACACTACCGTAGTTTGTCCAAAGGCCATAGCCCTGCTTTTGCTAGTTGAGTTTTCTAATCAAGATACAAACAACTGCAGTATACTGGTTTGTTCCACTTACTTACTGTACTCTATACCTCAATGGTGTCTATAGTAGAGCTACTGTGTCATAGATTAATTCTGAGTTCTGAGCAAAGAAGTTGATACTTATAAAATTATCTAATTTCAATTTTGATGTGTTTGACAAGCCTCACAGGCACCCGCACATGTTTCCTCTACCATGTAGTATAAAAGTTTACCTGCTATGTGACAGCATAAGTATATGGTACTACATAACTGCTAGCGCCATCTGAGTGGAGAACTCAGGTGGAGTGGAGTAGTTTAAGCAGCAGGGAGTCCGTAGTCCCTAATTTAGCTTGTCAGTGTTTGAGATTATAGGGTCAATCCTCTCAGCTCAGGTTATTAGAGTACTTTTAGTGTTGGGATCTGACTCACAGTCATGAAACTGGATCGCTTTGATTGACTAGTGACCTATTGCTCTCCCACTGTTCTTTGCATTTTTCCACATTGGGCCCTGAAAAGCGGGTTTTAAACAATGAAATTGGGAAAGTGAACATACCAAAACCTAAACTCATCTCCTCTCTTTTCTGTGTCATACTATCTAGGTAAATTTGCAGGGGAATGTAACTTTGCCAGCATCTGGAAAGGACCATTTAAATCATCTGAGAAAAAAAAATAAACCACCTGGAGCTCAGCGTGTCCAAGTCTGTAAAGGAGGTTTTATGTCTACAAGTTGACCTGCGGAAGTAAGTTGATGCTATCACTGTGTCACTGGCGTCACTGGCTGATTGGGTTAGCACAGAAGTGACATAGTCACATAGTTAGAAAGTACAGTGCCTAAGTCCATTCATGCTATTCTTAGAATAAATTCACTGAGATGGAAATTCAGACTTTTACTTAAGTAAAAAGTTTCACCACTAGATGGCAGATTTTCATTGTGACTGATTAACTGATTAAATTCAGATTTTAAAAAGTTATTAATTTAAGTAATCTAATCAATTTGAGTTCCATGATACTGGGGTGAATTTTATAATGCAAAAATTGCTATTCAATACCAAAAATGACGAATTTCAAACACTTGTTCAGTAGTTTTTTTTTATTAATTGCATTGATGTAATCTAGAAGAAGTGGCATTTTAGTGTACTTTAGAGTAAGATACTATCAGCTACTGTATTTGATTATTATTAAAAAAAAGAAAAACATTTAAAATAATTATTGTAAAATACTTGATATTAGAGGCTGAGCTGGTTAAAACAAATAAATTAAAAAAAAAAAATAGTAATTTCATTTAGTTGTAATCTTGGTACAATAAATAAAAAGTGGTTTGCGTTTATTCTACTGAAAAGTTAAACACATTTATTTATTACAAATTATAGCAATTTAGGTCTTTTTTTCACACTTTTTCTTACAAGTATAAGAACTTTGCAGAGCTGCTTTTAAACACTTCAGTTTTATCCATCGAATGTCTCTAGATGGCAATAGAGGACACGAGATGTTTCGATGCTGGGACTATCTTTACATATGCACCCCTTTTTAAACTTATTATACTTTGGGTTGCTATTGTAGCCTTTCCGTATTGCATGCTCTCCTTGAATGGTATTGGATTATTCCGGTTTTAAAAATGTATTACTTTTCCACCCTAAGCCTGTTAGGTTAGCTGGACTTTACAGGCTAAGCTGCTATGAAAACTTAATGAGTGATTACATCTTTAGAGATTGTATAACATCATAATTGGTTCATGTCATTTGGCAAACTACTCAGAAATGTAAATTCTGATGTTGATACATTGTGAATGTAATTGTAAAGGTCATATGTCATGATTAATACATTTTCAACCCGCTTAAACTTAAAGAATGGACTTGTGACTGCTTTGCTGGAATGTTGAACTGGAAACCTTTGCATCAACCTTCTTCTCCCCGTCTGTCTACCATTGAATACAGATGCTGGAGCTAAAAGCCACAGCCTCAACCCATGACTGCAGGGCTCTTCTGCTGTGTGAGGTGAGTGAACAAATATGAAGTGAGCCCAAACAAGAATGTACTCAGCATCCTAGCCGCCTTTTCTCCTACCAAAGAGAGGATATGGGGGGTCATAAGGAGGGAATGTAGGGAGAGGAGGGGACATTTTAATGAGAACCTGTAATAACTTAACAAAGACCAGGTGCTGCTTGTCTGGCTGTGGCACATTTTTGGAGATGTAAAGAAAGCAAGTGACAGGTTTTTTGTTTTTGTTTTTTTAATGCAAAAACGTTTTATTAAATGACATTGTTATTGCTTTGACACAAATAAAATAGAGCACATTTACAAATATATAATATATACTTATAAAACATATATCTTACCACAGTTTGCAAAAACAATAATGACAAAATAGCTGAAATGCCCATATATAATTCTTCCTGTACAAAAATAGCTCTATAAACATAAGTAGGCTTACTTGTAACTTTTATATAATACTTAAATAAAGGAGTTCTTATATACAAATAATTGCAATAAACAAGATTAGATTGCACACGTTTTGTACGAATAAAAAAAACATTTTCAAGTATATTTCAATCCTTTTTGGATTGGCACATATCCCACAAAATCTAAGGCATATCCCTTATACAGTGTCCATAACTTGACATAAACTGAGAGCTTTGCCTCTCTATAGACTTAACTTCCTGTTTGGTATCATGGTGGGAAAAAAAATTACTTTTTTTTTTCCTGATGATTTATTTGACTTTTAGTCCTAATGAAAAGTGCAGACAGTTTAATGGAACGTGGTGGTACAATCCTCTGTGTATAGAACTTGGCCTTGAGGAATGAGAGTGTAAAGTCACATAGTTATAGAAAATATATAGTTCCTTCTTTAAACCAGAGTCCACTTTGGTAGATCTGAGCACTCTTTGGTGTAACAGCACCTGTGCTCCCTGAACCTCCAGTGTCTGTAAAGGCAGCTGCAGTTGTTTGCAGTCCTCATTCACATCGCCGCGCTGCGAGGCAAGGCTCCAGCAAGTCTCTCTCTCTCTCTCTCTCGTCCTCCTCATGCCTGGATCAAATGTGCTGGAGAATACTTTGCACAAGTCCGAGGCTTGGTTTTCTTTTTGACACTCTTGAAACAAAGCAGACACCGACTTTAAATTGTTCTTTAAGTCCTGTTCATGTTCGTCTGAGGAGCGCCTCGAGCTTGTGAACCTGCGAGTCACTGGTGCTCCACACGCGCCTCAGCCTGCCTTGCGTCAGCTGCAGAGACAGTCTGCGCTCTGGGAGAGAGCGACGCCTCCGGCCGTAGCCCTGTGGGCTGATCTTGTCTACGGGGGCAATCCCGATCTTCAGCTTGTTATTGAGCTGGTGCAGACGGTGGGCCAGGTCATGGACCGTACAGGTGCCCAGCGAACAGCCGTGTCTTCTTGACTGGTTGGCTGAAGGTTTAGACCTCTTGGTACGGATATGGATGTCAGTGCTGGAGGGTAAGAAAGGGGATATTAATGTCTCTAAATTACAGGCTACTGCATCTTACCAAGATCAAATTTCACATTTAATTATGAGAAGTCATTACTATTATAAAGTGGTTTGCAGGTTGATGGTCATACCTGGAATGTTGCAGTGGAGTGTCCCTGATATCCTCTGATCTGACAAAGTGCTCAGACTCTTCTATCCTCTCCAGTGATGCACCTTGAAGATCCCTTCTCAATCTGCTCCCAGGCCATATGCTGAGACTTAGAGGTATAGAAAAAAAGTCCATTAATCTTCAGACAGGTATTTCAGGAGTCATGCAAATGTTCTCAGACATTTAACAGAAGAAAATAAACCAAATCTATAAGAATTACTTGGTGTACTCACCTCTTTTTCAACTGTGGTTTGATTTCAAGTTCCACACAGTGTGCTACTGTTGCCAGCAGGCAGCAATAGAGGAAGGAGTGGAAGACCAATGTCATTTTGAACCCTGAGGAGCAGAAAAAATTATGGAAAGTTATTAATTTATGTTCAATGTTCAAATTGAACACCATGGATGTCCTGCCTTCTAAGAATGTAAAACTCATTCATACAATAAGAACCATAACCATACTTGCTTACACAAGAGTCCAAAAGCAGAATTATTTGCATATATCATTCATTTATTTAAAAGTTAAGCTAAGGTCACATTTTTGAGGTTAAGTAAATCTACAACTGGCTTTGGGCCCAAGGCCAGTAATGCGAAGGACACAGTCCAACCAATGAGACGTCCAGAAATTGCTAAACTCACAAACAAATGTTTAAAAACAAACTGTAGCTAGCTCTTAACTTGGTTGTGCTAATAATACACACCATAACAAAATGATATCTGCAGTTTACAAAAGCTGCTTCTGTCCCAGGTGGATGCTTTACACACAAAGACACACTCTAAGTGCTGAACTGCTTATATAACCACAGAGATAACCTGTCCTTCTCATTACACTTGTGCCCTGAGCTCAAAAAGTAAGGATAAAGCCATCAGCTGGGTGAACAGTGTACAGCATTATGTTCCTAGAAAGAAGGTCCACATACCTGTTTTCTCTTCCAAATGAGTTGGCTAGTTTTGTCTTCTGTCAAAAAAAAGTACTCCACAGGTTCCTTGAGATTGCCACTGGTTCTCTTTGGCAGCTGTGTCACTCTGCTAATAGCTCCTACACACCAGACCCAGAGCTTTTATACAGGAGGTGGGAGGGACTCATTGACTGACACACACAGACTCTCATCCTTTTCCTCCACCCCATTCAGTGCAATATGGCAATGCTGTTGCAGCCGTAACAATACAAGGGTTGAAAAGGAGTCTATTGTGTGGTTGAATAGTGATAATAACAGTAATGTCCAAGTTAACTGTTTTAATTTAAAAGAAAAAAAATGGGGTTATTTTAAAATATATATATATATTTTAGGTTATTGGTACAATACAGCAATAATCATCATAATGTGGCTATCTGTTAGAAGTCTCATAAGTTTCCCAGCAAGAACAAAGTATGTTCAATTAAATTTTGTGTCATCTATAAGTATTATTGAAGAGCTAAATAGGCACAGCGTTTGTTCATATTTGGAGTTTATAAAACCTTTTCATTCCAACTGACTCATTATGTACGGTAAAAATGAAAAACAGTTTCTCAATTAATCTTATCAAGGCACTCCCCATGGTTTGGAAGTTCCATGTCAACTAGACAATACACAGGATGATAGATCTGAGTGGGGTAATAAAACAAGAATTGAGTAACTTGTTAGATATAGTTGGTATGATTAACTCAACTGTGTACACAAAATGTTTGGGTAATTTGTTTGTACAAGGCAAATATTGGACTGCCAGCTCACGATGTAATATGTGCGATAAAAATGCATGCTGGAATTTTACAATTATCTACAGTCTGAAAAAAAACTTGAAAGAAAAGCTCTGATGTATGAAAAATATTGACCGAGAGATTATTAAACAATGGCTGCTAGCACACTGCTATTTATTTTTCACTTTAAGGAATGTACACTCACTGTTCAGTGATAATAGGAGACCTGTAAAGCCTCTCCGTACATGTGAGAGGGAATTACCACCTGTTATTTATTGTTAATCTGCGCTCTATGCTGCACCAGCACGTGTACTGTACTTCTAAATGTTGTTATCAAGGTGTTTCTTTTACTGGGGATCCTATACAAGCAAAGATTGAACTATCACGCATTTGTCATACATACGGTATGTCACACAAACGTCTGTCATGAGATGTTTGTGAGATGACGATTTGTAAAAAATGAAAAAGTTTTGAGCTTCCAGTTTTTATATTTATTTCAGTTTCTACTAAAATAGTGGCAGAAAGTCTCTGGGGGTTGTTTCAGCATACTTCCAGACATACTTAAGAGTTTACATACCTCAGTGACACATCAGAGCCTTTTAATTTTTTTCTTGTCACTGTTACAAAATCTTCCTGGGTGCCTTTAGAAATCACGAGTCACGTCCCAATTCCACACATGGTGTCATATCCTAAACATGCCAAAAAAGGAAAAATATTGAAATAGCAAACACATGTGCTATAAATGCCCAAATATTTTGTAAGACCTTTGTAATGATAATTGCCTCCAGCAGACAAGTAATCCCCTTACCAGAGTTTACAACAAAGGATGGTGCAATCATGACAGGCGATTGCCTTTTGGCGCCTCGTAGAGGAAGCGTATGTTTGTACTTTAAGAATTTAATGTTGAAAGATGAGTGATGGATTTCACTTTGTTTTTTACCATAGAAGCAGGACTTTAATTAGCCCGAATGCTTAATATAAATTGTGATATTAAAGCTGCAGTATGTATGATTTTTTTTTTTTTTTTTTTTTTTTTTGGTCAAAAATCCATAATCACCTTTGAGCATTTTGTAGTGGACAGTGTAATTTTGCAGCTTCTCTTTTCCCTGTATATAGCTGCGTTCACAACGGATGCGTCACGAAATGTTCTTCCGACCAGATTACATACAAAGTCAATGGATAGACACGGCCCAGAGGTAAAATCTTTCCTGTGCTGTGGTGCGGTCCGATCCGCCGTGCAAGCGCGCTCCTGATTTTTTTTGTCATATTCGCATATATATATCAACAAGAGTTGAAAATATTGAACTCCTGCGATTGTTTCGCATGACAAAAGCCAATCAGAGTCTTTGTTGACGATGACGTCAGGCCGTCAACACGGACATCGGTCTGTTCACCCATTCAACCATGGAGTAGAAGCTGTTTGTGACCATCTGGAGCTGTATGACACTGCCTTTATAACCGGGATCGGACTAGGAAGGATTTGGAGTGGAGGAGAATCAGCGAGGAGGTGGTAGTAGCAGGTCAAACTTGTCTGTAGTTTTTATCTTTGAAATTTGGCACTGAGCTAGGATAGCATTAGCCGCTAATCACGCCGGCTTTTTTTCACTGGTGGTTTATGTTTATGAGAGGAGAGAAAGGAACGCAGCGCCTCGCTTCAGCAGGCAGTGAAACTCACCGAGTTGGATGTGTCGCTGGTGGGCAGTGCTTTGCTTCAAACGCACATATGAAGCGAATGTGTTTTTTGATCCTGCAAAACCTGTGGAACGTTTTGTGCGGCAGACGCGTCCGGTGCTGCAGAAGACGCATTCAGTGTGAACGCAGCATGAGACCTTTTGCAGCCTCTGTTCAGGGCAGTAACTACAGAGTGATGCGTGCATTCATATCACTCAGAGTCTCTAAAACACCAGAAAACTCTCCAATAACACATGATGAAGTCCCTACATTTGTCACTAGTTTCTATTTTGAAAAACGTCACTAAGAGCTCCACAGTTGTGCGCATTCACTAGTATACCGGTAAGGGATGATAGATTTCAAAACAGGGAGGGGAGGGTGAGCATCTTTGCTTCTATACATGTCTCATGATTCTACATACTGCAGCTTTAATACACCAAATCATCTCAACCCTAGTTACCATCAACCCTGAATACTTTTTGACCTGGTTCAATTGTATTTTCATGAAAATGATCACAAGTACCGGTAAATACCTCCCCTTCTAACTTCATGTTTGATATGTACTGATCTCAATAGTCTGTTTACTGTAAATCACACTCATATATTGGAAATTACCAAGACATTGAAAACACGGATGAAAAGGGAAAGAAAGGACAGACGGAAATCACTTGCTGTGTTCCTGCTATTGTTGGTAGGCTTGTGTTGAAAGTTAGCTGAAATACTGTGGTCACAAAAGCTTGGCTTGTGCTTTTCAGATCTTGGGGAGTATAGAGAGTCTTGTATAATTTCTACATTATTGTCATGCTCATCCAATGCCGCGTCTAGATTCTACTCGACACTATTAGATATCATCTAATGCTAGTTTCTTTCTCTAAAGGAATAGTGGCTAGACTTCAGAGGTGTAAAGAGTACTGATATATCTTACTCAAGTAGAAGTACTGTTACTTACTCAAGTAAAAGTACAAGTAAGTCACATAAAATACTCAAGTATAAGTAAAAAATAGCTCTATTAAATAGTACTCAATGTAAAAGTTACAAGTTAATTTCACCCCCCACGTTTATTTTTGGTAATAAATCTGGCCACGGTTTCCTTGCATACAGTAAAAGTCTCATGTACATAAAAGGAGGATAAGAAATCTTGCACAATTGGAATTAATATTTCTTTCCACAAAGGCATCTGTATAAAATAAAAGCTTTGTCAAAATGTACAAATTATTTAAAAAATAAAAATTAACTGATTAAAAATTTTTTTTTAGATTTTTAGCATAGCTAAATTTATTGTACTTTAAAACAGTGCCATGCCAAATATGCCATCTGTGTAACAACATAATAGGTATAAACACTAACCTGAACCTAAGGAAGTGGCTGGGGTTCATCAGAAATGACACAATTAAGAATATATGGATTATGTTCAATGTGCCTTCATAAACTGCTGACCTGAAATCAGTACGGTACTGTTTTTTAAGGTACCTTTTTGACAATAACAAACTCTTACAACAACTCACTGATGTAGTTTCACATTGTCCATTGATCATTAAAAAAATAAATAATTAGAATTTACTCAGTATTGATTGGGTGTAGAAATGTAATTCAATGCTTTAATTCTTTTAAAACGTAATTAAGTATAAAAATGACTGATTTAGAATTGTACAATTACCCATAAAAGCAAGTACTTTAGTAACGTTAGTAACTTCATTTCTGAATTAATAATAACTCTTCACAATGTCTCTGTGAAGGTTTTTTTTTGTTTTGTTTTAGTTTTAAATTTATTTATTTATTTTACATTATCTGGATGGTTCTGTGAGGTATTCATCATGGTAACTCCTGGGAGATGCACATAAAAAGCTGAATATGTGGTCCCACACTAACATGTCACTATTCCAGTGTGGTGGCGCTCTGTTTGGCTGACCTCTGAAGAATAGGGCGATGTGTTTTGGGGCCAAACAGAGGAACTTGTTAGGACACAGAGCTGTATTTGTAAACTGCGCGGCCCACGCCCATGGATGTATCCCGCTCCTTGCACGCAAGCGCAGTGACACTCCTTCTGTCAAACATGGCTGTGCCTTGGAAGAAGGGAAAATGCTGAATTGTGTTGGTGTTTCTCGGAAAAAGCGGCAGACATGGCTAGATTGGCTGACTATTTCATCGTGGTTGGATACGATCATGAGAAAGCCGGTGAGATTGTGCTTTTTTTTTGTTTGTTTTTGAACTGGTAAAGTGAGTGATGCCCAGGCCGTCATGATGATGTTGATGCTAGGATAGCTCTACGCTTTAGCTTCACGTTAGCTGCACGGCTATCAGTCAGAGGAACTGTAGAAAACACTGACATATTAAGGTTTCTCTCTGACTAAATACTGCTATTATAGGAATCCCGTTTCACAAACTAGGAGCCACGCCAAAATGTGCAGCCAACGGTGGAGGTTTAGATACGACGACGCGCTGCGATATTCGCTTTGGATCAATAGAAAGTTTTCAGGCTGTCACATCCTGTCGCTGCTGATCGAGTGTGTGTCAAGTCACGGTGTTCTAAACACAGAGACATGCTTTAACACTGCTCACATTTGGTCTTGTAAAAACACAGCAGGCTCCTCCTTTATTATGTTTTCCCCCACTGACTCAACATCGAGGTCGGCATCACATCCACGTTCCTCCTTCTTTCGATCTTTAACTGCTTGGCTTTGATTCCACCTGCTGCTGCTGCTGTCCCCATTTTAACTTAAATTGCTGTTATTATTTAAATGTTCCTCTTTTTTGTTCTTACTTTCCGAGTTTTAATGGGTGTGCCTTATTCCCCCCTCTGTTGTTCACTTTCCCTGTCCTCTGGTGGGACAGGAAACTCTTCATTCTTCCACTTGCATGTTTTGCTCTCCAAGTACAGCTTTGCATTCTTCTCATCCATGGCAGGAAACAGCTTTGCACACTTATCCCTCAACCCTCAAATATACATATTTGAGCTGTGCATTACAGACATTTGTTTTTTCCCCTTAAAAATAAAAATAAATCCTGACAATTACACTGATTAATCGAGACTGGTCATTAGCCAGACCGATTAATCAGTTTTTGCTGCATTGAAATTATGTTACGCTGTGCTGTCTGTATCATACCATATTTTTGAATTGGCAGTATTGATTAGAAATTTCAACACTGAAAGAGGTGCACTAGTTCAGTGTTTATAGTAGGGATGCGCCGCACTGAAAATTCTTGGCCTAAACCGAAAATGAGAAAACAAAGGCCGTAAATCGAAATAAATTATTATGCAAGTTATTACTCCCATTGTATTTATGGCTCTGTATGTGTACTAACCTCACTAAAATCATTGCTATAGAGTGTTTTCGCGACGTGTCATCAACCTGGAAATCGCCATTTTGGAGATAAGCAGCAGGTTTACAAACAGCAGACAAACAAGCAAATCCCGAATTTTGAGAGGAAATGGTGAACTATTGGCTTGTTTTTGGCTGTGCTAATCTGTCAGACCGTTAAAAAATGTGGAGTTTTATTGACGGCCAAAAGTTACAACAAATCAAGGAGAACAATATCTGCATTTTATAGACAGTAGTTCTAGATCAGGAAAGCAGTGACATGAGACTAGCTCACCGTTGTTGCACCAGTTGTTATTGGTGTATATGCAAACACCGCCGCCCTCATCTCCCATCTTGCATTTGAATCCAGCTTCAGGTAGTTACATTTTTTCTCCAGGAAGCAAACATTAGAACGCAGGATGGAAGGAAGCAGCGTTCTCTGAGGATTAGCTTTTAGCTTGGTTGCTAGCTCCGCTCCTGCTTCTGATCACACCGCTTACGTCTCCACCGCTGGCGGACACCGCTGGTACGAGGCTCCGCTGCTTTGCAGGCCACTGGACGTTGTCGGCGTAGCAATCCGAGGCTTTAGGTCCAAAGTAGTCGCATCTAACAGACTATAACTGTTTGATTTGCCTGAATCTAAGATTGCCTGTCAGTCATATACTATTTTAGAGTAACTACACTGCAGATTCACTGTGAAATTATTAGAACTGACTGAGTTATCTGCTGATATACAGTACATCCGTTGCTAACGCAAGCCCCTGCAGCCGCAGCCGACCTCCAAACTTCTATAAGATTTAAGGTCTTCTGCTGGGTGTGGGCTTGGTGAAATCCCAGTAGTTGACGATATCAGGATACTTATTAGACAGAAAACTCTCCGGGTCGTCATTGATCCAAGACGAAAGATCCGACTCGTATAGATCTGCACCACCAAACCGTATCTTTTCCAAATATTGTCCACTTCCCTGCGGACCAAGTCCTTCCCTGTATGCCTTTGCATCTATAACGCATTTTGAGGAGCTTTTATGTGATTTATCCATCGCAGAGTACACCTCCGTGAGCCTCCAACATGTAGTGTCAACATCTGCTTACCTCCAACATGGCCGCGTATCTGGGTTACTGCCCCGAAAGTGACATCGGTGAAAACCCTTTATTGTATAAATTAATAAGATTGCTTCAAAGCAAAGAATAAATCAATTAAAAATATTTATTTTGCACTGACATTCCAACAATGCACAATATAAAATAAAAATCAATACAAATTTTAACTTGACCCCACTCATACATTAAATAATATTGTACAGGCCTATAATTGGATGGGTTGCTGAAAGAGCTTCTCTGCTTTATTTATTATCCAAGCATGTTTTTAGAGATGGCTTCTGAAGACAGCCATGCTTCAGGCTGCAGTGTGGTCCGTGTCGATGGAGGGCTACACGTAACTACAGTGTCGACGTGACACAGAAACGTAAAACACACTTAAGTTACCGGTTTCAAAAAGCGCTAAGAAAACGCTTTAGTGCTCAGATGTATGTAAATACAGCCACTCCGTGAGTCCGTGGACAACTTGGCCTGTTTCCAGACGCACTGGCCGCTTGCGTGTCAACAACATCCTGTTTCGGTCTGCTTTTTTTGGTGAGAAAAGTGAAAATGCATTTTTGGGTCATTTTCAGCTGAAGATTTCTGGTCTCCAGAATTTCAGTGCATCACTAGTTTATAGTGATATTATACCATTTGTTAGATTTGAGTTTTGAGTAGGGCTGGGCGATATGGACCAAAACTCATATCTCAATAATTTTTTTCAAAAAGGCGACATAAGTCAATATTTTTATCTCGATAATTAAGTCTGACCAGAAAGACAATTCTGGGTTAGATTTGCTGATGAAAAATACCACACAGGCACATTTATTAACAGCCAGCTGCACAATATGTGCCACTTTTGGCTTTTTCTCCAATAAAGGCCATACCAGCCTGTCATTGCTCGATCTTGTTAGATCTCTGAAGCTAAGCAGGTCCAGGCCTAGTTAGTAGTTGGATGTGAGACCAGTGAGAATTCCAGATGCCACAGTGGGGGGCAGTCACTCCAGTGGTTTCTGTCATTGTGTCCTTGGACAAGGCACTTCACCCACATTGCCTAGTGTGAGTGAGCGTTGGTGGTGGTCGGAGGGGCTGATGGCGCACTGATTGCTTGATTTGATTTCAGCACTTTTTTATTTTTTTAATGAACAATGTTATTTTTGATGTTCTTATTTACAGCACTGCGATAGATAGGTCCGTTTTTATTTAACATTATCTGAAGGAGAGAAAAAGCAAAACATTCAGTGTTCAATAATTGTATTGCTCAGAAAATTGTTCTTACTGTTTATGATCTAATGACTTTATAGCGCTACATATGGACCTGATGTTTATTTTCTATTATTTGGAGCTTGACAAAAGTACACAAATATTTCTCCTGATGGTCATAACTAAAGGTTTCAGCCATAGACATGAATACGTAGACTCCTCATTGAGCGCTGGATCATACGTCAACGTCTCCGCCATGTTGGAGATGGCAAAAGCAAACAAAGAAGTTTTTTTTATTTTATTTATTCAGTTAATTTCCGACATGGTTGCATTCACAGAAATTCATTTACATGTCGGAAAGGGCGACGGAAAAAAGCATTATGCTTATCCAGATCCGTCCCCTAATTTAAACACAGATAATTTTACTTCCAACCTCGTTTCTTCTTAGTTGCCTAGTTCCTGTGCTGCGTGGAATTGTACCAGCCAATATACTGTCCAAACTAGATCTCATAGCATTGCCTTTCACAGGTATGACTGAAAAAAATACTTTTGCATGTATTTGGCTGTGATATAATTACTTTACAAGCAGATTTTGTTGTAGTAGGAAAAAAAAATAAAGTAGAAGGCTATAACTTGTGGCGAGAAATCACTGCGGCAACTAGGCGGTCGGGGGGCATATCCCCCCCCTGGAAAATGTAGCAAAAATGATTCTATATGGTGGCTTTTGGTGCATTATATTAGTGTAATTGTGGCTTTTCTTCTGTCTATTTTGTAGCACTTTTCTAATAGCATGATGTATTTTCTCACCTAGTTTTTGTAAACACAATGCAGTTACAAATCTGGTATCCATGATAATGATGATGAAGAATTGAGCATCATTATCAGTTTACCTATTTCCAGTGTTGTACCAATCACCAACTTATACTAGGGATGTAACGATTAATCGTAAGGCAGTTAAAAATCGATTCATAGGTACCACGGTTCACATCGATGCTCTGAAAATTGAATCGCAGTACTTTTTTAAACAGCAGAGGGCGCTATATATATTAATCCTTCCAGAAGTGGACGTGACGGGCGGAATCTGCTACTACTTTCTTTCTGGCCGCCATTTACTGTTAAACACTCTCATAAATGATTCTTTACATCTTTAGCACCGAAAGAATATCTGTAATATTACGTGAATATCTGTAAAAGTCACGTTTTTCTATTAGCTCTGTCTGCTAGCATAGCATCTCTTCTTCACTGGTGGAATATCTGCATGCCAACCGACCACTGGGTTACCAGCGCCCTCTGCTGGTCCAAACAAATATCTGACGTCAACGCAGTAAAATGACTTTTTTTTTTAAAGTCTAATTGTTAAGCCACAAAATACATTTTCAGTTGCACTTTTAAAAAGAAAAAGAACTATTATGTAGTTTTGAATTGTTTACTATAGAACCAGAATTTAAATTAATAGGCTTCTTCTTCATTTGTATTATTCCTTTATTTATTTCAATTCAAGATTTATTTTTAGTGAAATTGCATTGTTTTGAATAGTTTATCAAGGGATTCTTTTGACAATGAAAAATAAAAGGAAAATAGTGCAGTATTTTCCCCCAAAAAATAAAAGAATATTTTTCAGTCATCATTTGTGTACAGTCCCATTTTGTAAAATAAATCGTGAGAAAATCGTATCGTGAACCCAGTATCGTGAATCGAATCGTATCGGGAGTTGAGTGAATCGTTACATCTCTAACTTATACTATAACAGTAGTATGGGTGCTTGGTTTCTTAGTAGTCCTCTGTAGAATGCTGTCTGGCACTGTAACATTATCTGCATGATTAACATAATTTTTGTGTGGTTTGCTTGTAGTTGGTTTTGGTAACATATTTCGTTGTATCAATGCACCTTAATATTCATAAAATATCTTACATATACCCTTAAATTTGTGATTTTCGTTACCCAGTACCCGGAACGCAGGAGTTTTAATTCATGATTCATGATGATATTGATCATGAATGTTTTAAAAAAATAATACATAGTCAATTTAGAGCTGCAACTAACGATTACTTTGGTAGTCGACTAATCTATCAATTATTTTTTCGAATAGTTGACTAGTCACGATTATTTTTCTGTTTTGAATCACATATTTTGGACTGCTTTTTTAGCGCACCTGCTTAAATCCTTCCACCTGTGAAAGTGTCCCTGTTGTACTGTAACAGCATGTTTTACAGAGAGGAATTAAAACATGTATTTTTAGTGTAATTGTTATATTTAGCACATAATATATCATTGAAATTACAATCAAATCATGAATAAATTAAATATCACAAACTTAAAGTGTAAGTTGTCTTGAACAAAGTAGTAGTAAACAAAGAGTAAAAATAAGTAGCTTTAAAAAGCTGGAGCTAACTTGCCTGCAAGTTGTGGCGATAATAAGGTTTAAACCAATCACAGAGTTCCTTTTTCTTCAATGAAGTCCATAAAATAAAGTAATAAATAATAACATCTTGTTTGAAAGAATCCTTATAAGTTAAGAAATGTCTAATTTATGTTGTCCAAATCACATAGTTGATAATAAATAAAAAGGTTTACTGTTCAGAATAAACAATAATCAGCAGAACAACATATTTCAAAGCGGGTACGTCACAGCCTAACTCATGAGTGCAGTGTTAAACACCATGCTTTCAGACGTACACCCAGACCCAATAGAATTTATTATTAATTAATACCTATTTGAATCACAGACTGCTGACAAACACATTTTTATGTGATTAGAAATGAAAGATTGGTGAAATATCAGTGGTAGTGATGTCACTCCTCCCTCTGTCCGTGTACGTACTGTTTCTGTTTCCGTGTCCGTGTATCTCCGTCCTGCTTTAATGACTAAGAGCTGAACTTCAGCATTTACACTTTTCACCAGTTTGTTTTAGGTGAAAATTTATGAAGCTATAGAAACTTTAGGTTGCGTTAAGCTTCTATACTGTTTTCCTCTCTCCGCCATTCTTCTTCGCTGTTTACTTGCACAAAGTTAGTTGGGCGACACTAGCCCCACTAACACTAGCACCCCTAGCGGCCAATGTAAGGTACTGCAGCTGAAAGAAAGCAGGAAGCGGCCGCGTGCTGGATTTTATCATTTATTTACAAGATTAAGTGTTGATGCTATAAAATTTGCGTCAACATCATCGATTATGTCAATTAATCGTTGCAGCCTTTCAATTCCAGAAAGAAGAATTTAATAAAAACCCCTTCAAAATCTGTGAATTATTCTTACCAGCGACTCTTTTCTTTGTTGAATCTTTCTTAAAGATAATGTTTATTTTATTGTTGTTGTGAATGTTAAGATTTATTATATTATTGGCGATATGTTTAGAGAGAATAATTGTTTTCCTTCAGTTGCAGCCTCCAGATATTTGTTGAAAGTGTCTATTCGCATGGTTCCCGTACGGACAACCCCAGGTGCTATTGGTACATTTACCGAAGGGTAGGATTAGGGTTAAATTTAGGGTTAGGTTATAACATTATATCGTAACAGTTGTTAGTTGTTTGGCTAATTTTTCACATACTATGTAGGTTTCCCAGAGATGAAGAGCTCAGAAAACAGTGGGAGACAGCTGTCAGACGGGAGGGGTTTTCTACCAGTCCGTCATCCATACTCTGCAGCGAGCGCTTCAGACAGGAGGTTCATAAATTCCCCCTGTACAGATACTTGTAGGCATGTACTGTATATGTTTGTAATTGCCCCCGTACAGACATCCGTATGCAAATATTTTCAGCAATCAATGAATAGTAAAATGATTAATCAAAATCAGTTAAATGTAAACGTTTGCCCTCTTCTTTTTAGATTACCTTTTCTATTTATATTTTTCTATTTTTATTTATATTTGTGTATAGCTTCTATTATTGTATTGTTTATTTTATTTTATCTTCATTGCACTATTTATTGGGTGTCTTTTGGGTTTTCTGAGTGTTGCCTTCTGTTGTCTTTTTTATTTATATTGAGCTGTCACGTCAGTAAATTTCCCCACTGCGGAATGAATAAATAAAACTCTATGCAGAAAATCCACCTGTCAAAGTTATATATTCTTAGAACCAGATTATTTCCACAATAAATAATGTTAATATTTCAATATTTATCAACACAATAAGTGTTACAAACAATGGTAACTGTAAAAACTCAAAACATTAGAAAAATAAGGTCGTTTAGTGCTTGACTATGTCCTAAATATACAGTATAAGGAGTAAACATTAAATATAATCAAAGTCACATACATTGTTTTGATGCCTATTTGTTTCTCAAATATATTAATGGGTGTGTGAATGGGTTAAGAAAAAGTAATAACTCTAATATCTTTGTAGAAAGGCACTTTATGAACTTCGGTCCATTCATTTGCATTAGTTTATAGGGCAGCTTTGCTTTTACCAATATGGCGGCCACGCTGACGTGTCGCATTAACGGACCAACCCGGTCAATGAGGAGTCTGTATTCATGTCTATGGTGTCAGCAGCCCTTGGTACTAGTCTCATATACAGAGGAATGTAAATGTCTACGCCTGCATATGTTCAAGTCTGTTAAAAACAATAAATTACTTCATAAAGACACTGTAATATATCAATCTTTCGACCACAATAATGTAATCAATTTAAATGAAAATACCTGAAGTTGAGAGCGTTTATCAGCAATTTTTTGGTGATATTAATTAGATTAATTAATCACAGAGTATAATTAATTAATCGCACAATGTTTTTAATCTATTGACAGTATAAAAGGACAGGTCATACTTAGTGCTAAAGTCAAATGTATTCTATTTCATCATAATCACAACAAGTAGAAGCATATCATTTTACCACTAGATTTGCTTCAACAATATATATTATAGGTCATAACTTAAGCACTGCATTGTTTGCTTTTGAGATGGTCACAGATAGGGGCAGAAAGATTAGAATGTGACGACGATCTGACAAAGTACAGAGATCATAGAACCCGGCTGTTATGCACATTTTATCCCTCATGGTGCCGTGTCTATGCCATAGGTCTGCGTCCCCATACACAGCACATCCAAAGTTTTTCTTCTCTGCCAAATCACAATAGCAGATATGAGCTCTGTTTAGTGTTTATACACCTCGGACGTGGCCCCTCCAATCTGCAACTGTCTTAAAGGCGCCATGTACTGATTGGCTCAATGCTCTAAAACCTGCTTTTAACAACTCAGACCTGCACTGAAAGAATTTACTCACACATTTCATCCCCAAAAGGAAGGAAAAAACCAAACCAAAAGTGGCACAGAATGTTGATATTGTACTGCTGCTGATTTTTTTAAAAAAAAAAGGGTGTTTGTGTCATTTTTCTCCAGTGACTTTGACCTAGTATGTTTTTTTTGTAAAACTGTACTGAGAAAAAAAAATATTGTTTATATTGCCTAATGGCCGTTTTAAGAAAGGTGATATGATATTGGAGCATATCACCCAGCAACTGAAGCAGTATCGTTTTAGCTTGCAAAGGTTATGATCCTCCAAACTGTGGAAAATGAGTGGCTTGAAAGACTGCTTGAACTAAGATTTTATTAACATGTGTTATACTGCAAAAAACAAATTGAAGTCATAAGACTGACATTCTGCCATGTTACGTTGCAAGTGTGCACCTTGCTTGAAAGCTGTTGTTTTAAGTTTTAAATTTTGAGTTAAGCAAAGAGAACTTGTAGTTTTGCATCTCAACCTTTTTGTTTAATGCTAATTGTACTTGGAACAAGTTATCTAAATTGCTTATCTAAATTTAAAAAAATGTTAATTAAAATGAACTGAAATGATCTTTTATATTTTTTTCCATTTAGGGTTAGAATTTTAAATAGGCAAATTGGTTTGTTTTACTGCATGTGGTTGTCTAGACCGATGTTTCTCAAATGGGGGTACGTGTTAATTATTTGATAACAAAGGGAGTATTTGTGTTCAGAGATGAGCAAAAGGGGGTACTTAGGCCAAAAAAGTTTGAGAACCTCTGGTCTAGACGACAGCTCTTTTCCTATATCACCCACTCCTAGTCACAGAACTACAAATACCATTTTACGGGTAAAAAAACAAATACCATTTTACGGGTAAAAAAAATACAATCTATCAATGGTCGTATGTCTCTGCTCCTCTGGCAGATACAACTCATCCAGTTTCTATGCTATGCTGGTCACATTATTGCACATGTGGTTGTCTAGACGACTGCTCTTTTCTTGTCGAACTTGCTTGTAAATCTCTACTTGGGTGATCACCAAGCATGCCTCCTGCTCTGCTCTGCTTTTACCTTCACTGGCCTGATCAACTTCTTATTGTTAGTTTACTATAGATGGATCTGTTGGGAATAACACCAAGCATCTGTTGAGGAATAGGCTCTGCTCCAGTTAGTAGTAAATCACAGTTACTCTGTGAAAACTGACTCATTCCCTAAAGGATCAAAATCTATGAAGCAATGTTGAAATAGATAGATATTATGTTGACCAATGTCATTTTCAATGAAATATAAAAAGTTTATATTTTAAAACTTGGGCTGATTTAATAAAAAAAAAAAATGTAAAAAGAAGAAAGTTATGACTAGTCGTTAGGGATGTAACGATTAATCGTAAGGCAGTTAAAAATCGATTCATAGGTATAACGCTACCCAGAAGTGTTGGCGGCGAGCGAAATCTGCTAATACTTTCTTTCTGGCCGCCTTCTACTCTTAAACATATTCATAAATGATTCATTACCCCTTTAGCACCGAAAAAATATCTGTAATATTACGTGAATATCTGTAAAAGTAACGTTTTTCTATTAGTTCTGTCTGCTAGCATAGCATCTCTTCTTCACTGCAAAATATCTGCATGCAACCGACCACTGGGTTACCAGCGCCCTCTGCTGGTTCAAACAAATATTTCATTCAAGATTTATCTTTAGTTAAATTGCATTGTTTTGAATAGTTCATCAAGGGATTCTTTTGACAATGAAAAATAGTATAGTATTTTCCCAAAAAAAATAAAGGAATATTTTTCAGTCATTTATATACAGTCCCATTTTGTAAAATAAATCGTGAGAGAATCGTATCGTGAACCCAGTATCGTGAATCGAATCGTATCGGGAGTTGAGTGAATCGTTACATCCCTACTAGTCGTCCACAATGATTGTCTTGTCTCATTTTTTTTTTTTCTTTTCTCAAAGGATTGAATGTAAATCCAGTTTTTGTCCTTTCTTAGACCAAATATGTTATTTTCTGTGTTAGATTGGTGACCTATTTAGAAGAACATACAGAAAGACAAATCTATTGGTCAGACCTCTACACTGAGGAGGGCTACAGCTTCTGATTTGTATGTTTTCCAGACATTGGTTGATCTTGAAGTGCTTCTCATATTTATGTAGTGTGCATATATCATATTATTGAACATGAACTTAAAGCTACAATAAAGTTATATTTGAAATCTGATCTGGGACAGCTTGGGGCAAATGTCATAAGCAGCAAACCTTGGAAATGAGTTGATGCATGATGTTGGAATGCAAAATCTCTGGTTTTGAAAGATGTTGCCTGTATTGATCCCAGGTTTTTAGTAGAACACTGTTTGCCTTCACTGGATTTTGTCAACGTTGTAGGCTAGCTTACGGTTTGCTATGAGTGGCCAAAGGAAAGAAAAATCCACTGCTTTTTTGGAATGATTTTTTTGATGGGCTATCAACACACATTAAATTATACAGTATTTGGAGTCTATTTCACATCCACCATGCCCAAACCCAACTCTGCGTGACTTGATTCTCTGGATATTTTATATTGAATTATGGAAAGCCTTATGTAACATGGCACAGTCCAGCAAAATAACTAAGACTTCCAGAATAGAAAAACATTTCCATCTGCAGATATTTTTTGACTAGAATAGAATGCATCATGTCATAAGATGTATCCCTGTTGAAACGAAAGAATTCAAGCCTCAGATGATGTGCAATTTCCTCTGTAATGAATAAAATCCCAACTATCCTGAATATTTTATTACTTGAAGTTATATTATTTTAAAAACATGCGCTGTTTTCCCTCCCAATTTAAAAAAATTGTAAAAAAAAAAAAAGAAAAATTGTAATAGCTTTTTCTATTTACTCTCTGTAAAATGGACCGTTTGTGGTGTGTCCAAATATCTGTCTCCTAATTGATCTGCTTTACTACTTTAATTGACATATTCTTGACTTTATTTCAATGTTTTTAATTTTTTTAAAAGCTTGTTCTGGTCTGTAGCAATTAGGATTCATTACAATGTTAATTTTTACAACAAAATTTGATTTAGTTTTAGTCTTTTGACTAAAATGCAACTTAGTTTTAGTCTAAATTTAGTAATTAGGGCTATTTCAGTTAAAGTCTCATTTTTGTCGATCTAATCTGTTACAGATATAGTCGACTGAAATATAAAGCATAATTATGCATTGTGCCTTTTCAATTACCATTTATCAACTTAATTTTGGAAATGGATTATATTAATGTTTATAAATACAAACAGACAGATTTGTTGTAATCACTGTGTAAGATCACATGAGTTCTGATTAGATTTTGTCCCATGTTACAAAATTGTTTTTGGTTTCATAAGTTAACAAAAATGTCAATATTCTGATATTGTTTTTGTTTAAATGTTTATTTTAATTTTTTTTTTAATTAGTCATAGTCTCGTTATTGTTGCTTAAAAAATGTAGTAGACGAAAACTATGTCGTCAATACTGGTTCATTATTAAACTGTAATTTTAAGATTCTAGGAGAGTCTTACTACATATGACATATCTTTTGGAAATTGGCTAGCTTCATAGCTCGAACAATTTACCCCTTCTTGCTGATTTTGGCTACAAAGTTCAGGCTGAATAGAATACCAGGTCTTCCTCTTTACAAAATGCAACATATTTGCGCTCTGATTTACTCAGTCAATTTTACTAGAGCCTAAAGCCAGAATATTTGTTATTAAACAATTTTGTTGTGGAATTGTAAGGAATTGGACTACAATTTGTATTCAAAGAATGGATATGTATTTATTAAAACTAACTCTCTCAAACTTTGTAAAAATTGTATTGCGTTAATGCGTAGCTGACAGCTGGTTAATTTTGTTAAGACAATGGCTCAAAGCCACATGGGTACTTAAATGTGGCAGAAAAAAAATTATTAGTTGAACATTGTTTTGGCAAAAAGGTTCTTTGATCAACTACAGATGTTATTTTTTTATATGTTGATGCTAATTATTAGTTTTATGTCTGAATTAGTTTTGGATCAAGTTGTTCAAGTTCAAAAGGATCACTGTAAATATTCTCTAATGTCTGTAGCCAAAATGTGTCATATGTTGTAATAATATTAATAATTCATCAATTTTATATAGCACTTTTGTATATATTATCCAGTGAAAACAATCTATACTTGGTGGATTAAAAGAGCTGATATCCCTGCCGGAAATTAAATAGACAAAGATAAGATAATAAAGAGTTAAAGCAAACAAATTCATTTGTATTATTTAATTCCCTCACCCAATGAGAATCGACAAGAGAATCAGTAAGGAATCGAATCCATAAGCAGTATCGATAATGGAATCGGAATCACCAAATTCTTATCAATTCCCATCCTTAGTATCCTGTAACACAGCTAATGCCAAGATAGAATTTAAGAATTGAATGCAAACTGTCAAATTGTCTAATTGTATCCTACACAAAACGATATGAACTGTATCACTTTCCTAATTACCCCAAGCTAGTAAAAGTTGTATTCTGGCAAGCTATCATTATCCTCAACTTCCCAACCTGGTACAGGTACATCTAAAAAAAATTAGAGCATCATGAAAATGTTGAATATTATTTGTCACTCTTTTCAGAAAGTCAGCCCGTATATGACATAGGCTCATGACACATAGAATGAAATATAAGAAGATGAGAGACGCCTGACCCAACAATGCAGATGACCAGAGGGCTGCTATCAAAGCAACCTGGGCTTCCATTACGTCTGAGCAGTGCCACAGGTTCATCACCTCTATGCTACGCCGCATTGATGCAGTAATTCATGCAAAAGGAGGCCCAACCAAGTACTGAGTGCAAAGAAATGAACATACTTTTCAGAAGCCTTACATTTTTGTTTAAAATATCCTTTTTTTTACTGATCTTATGTAATATTCAAATTTTCTGAGATACTGAATTTTGGGTTTTCTTTATCTGTAAGCCATAATCATCAAAATTTCAGGAAAGAAAGTCTTGAAATCGTTCACTCTGTGTCATGAGCCTATATCATATATGGGTTTGACTTTCTGAAATGAGTGACCAGCTCTTGTTGATGTTTGACTAGCGTCTTAAATCTCTGAAAGTGGGTTTTTGGACCAAGGTGTCTAAAATGCTCAATGCATAATGCTTCGTCTCTGTTTTTGGGTACGCTCAGTTTAATACTTTTTAATGTGTTCTGTCTCATGAAATGCCTGTGCCCCGTTGCGGTGAGTTAATTGGTTAGTAAACTTTTGCATCTGCTTAGAACCTATTTTAGACACCAATGGTGGTTAAGTATCCACCTTTGGACAGCTTCACATGCAAACTAGGCATAGCAAAATTCTGGGGCTCAACCAGTTGTAAAGAGGAACTTATTTGTATGCAAATAGAACTTCCCATAGCTGCACTGGGCCTTTCTGAAGATAAAAAAGGTCTCTGTTTGCCTGCAGTCAAAAGAAACATGACTTTAATAGTAAGAAATAGGCAGCAAGCTGTTTTTGGCATCCAATGGTTGTTTTCTTTTCCAGTCTTGACTTGGCAGCTTCTCGTTCTGATTCAAACTCTGTGGTGACGGTCGTCAAAACTACAATAAAGAAGTTCCTGCCTCTGTGTTGTACTTTAACTCTAATATGTAAGGGGAACTCCACTGACTGCTGTTAGCCCAACTTCTACCATGTTGATTCAGCATCAAATCAAGCCAGCCATTTCTAATCTTGCGAAAATGTAATTTTCATCTAAAACTCAAAGGAGAAGATGTTTTTAATTAAACCAAGAACCGTTCTGTTTAAATTACACATGTTTTTTTCATGCTTTCCTTAGTCTATTTTTTCTCCTCCACCAAAAAATGTGAACAATAGGATAAATTGGAGTGTCTAAATTTACACTGTGTGATTGGAAGTGTGCAGAGACTGGGGTCTCTTGCAGTGTGTGTTCAATCTTCAGCACAGTCGTTATATGCGTAGAGCTTCCGATTGTCCATTTCAAAATTTCCCCAATTCCATTTTAGAGTTGATCTATTTTCATGTAGTTTTCGCTTCAGTTTCCCCACTTTCATTTTGTTTCCTTTTCATTGGCTTTCTCTAATCAGATGCCATTACTGACTATTCAACTTCCCGAAATAAAGCCAATCGAGCTTAATCTGGTTACTTGAGGTAACTATTGTAATTTTTTTTACATTTTTATCCTGCAGTAATGTGCCAAACGCACAGGCTGGAATCATACAGGATTTTGTGCAAGATTTTTCGTGTCCGTCCATTTGCAAAACTTGCCAGACATATTACCACCTGTTTTATGGCAGAAAATATTGTGGTGATATTTTTCCAAAACATTTTGGTAAGAGTTTAGTTTGTCATAAAGCTATTTTAATTTCATGAAGTGCCCTGTCATATTGCATCATATTACGTCAGATTTGGCATCAAAGTTGATATTTCCATTTTTTTCTGCCGTTAATGGGAAAAATTTGTGACATTATCCTAAAACATACATGTTAGGATATAGTCTGTCATATTGCGATTTCAGTTTGATATTTTTTTTTTAAAATCTCATAGTTACTCTCCTTGCTCGGCGATCACGGAAAATTGGACACCTTGCATACACGTTGCTTATTCACAGCTACAATGTAATGTCTTCAACTATACTGCACTCTGTCTGGGCTGCAAAACGCTTTTTCACACAAAAATGTGTGTGATTGTGATAGATCAACGTCTCATTTACAGTCACAGCAACCATGCCGCTATCTTCAGCAGATATCTTTGAACTTGTTCCACATTTGTCCAACTAATGGCATGGAACAATCAAATCAGGATGGAATCTCGTGTGAATAACAAAAACTTGCAGAATAATTTGGTGACCTGCTTGTATGTGGTGAATCAAGCATTTAATCAACAGTCATGACTGGAACTGTTGCAATTCTTGGAAGATAAATATAAGTAAGTTCGATCACAAAGACACAATAAAACATTTTTCTGAGATGGAAAACATCTGCTCTAATTGAGAGAGATGAATAACCATTTTCCCTACATCCTACATCTTGAAAATTCAATTTAAATATAAAACATGAGTAATGTTGAAAACCACCAAATGAGGCTTGCATATTTCAATGAAATTCACAGCTCTGCATCACTAGTTTTCAGTGAAGGATGTAAGCCAGGGCCTCCAATTTTCCATTTCAAATTTTCCCAAATTCCATTTCAGGGTAAACCAAAGTCCATCCTTTTCCTACTTCCTGCGTGGAAGTCTATATGTGCAGTAAACTGAAGTATTATTTTGAAACTGGATCATGCAGAAATGTTGCCTAGAGCTGCATGTCTATCTACTATGGAATCTACTGCCACATTAGATCTAATGATCTTATCAATCAAATGTATTGGGGTGTCCCGATCTGATATTAACAGCCTGAAAACAAATATTGGATATCTCGGATTCAAATTTCCGATTTTTCTTTTTATTCATTTTTTATTTATTTTATTCAATTGTAGAATACTGTAGATATTATGCTGGTTAAAATGTATGTATCCAATTGGTTAATAGTAAATGGGTCAGTTTTTGTCATACCTACTGTTGCTGACTGTTGTTTTCTGTTTGAGTAACATCACTTGATCAAGCCTTTTCAAACATTCCACACTACAAAATAAGTAATAATTATTTAAAAAAAAAAAAAAAAAAAGTAATAAAAGTATTTATGATTCATGCTGATATCGGATCAATATTGGTATCAAAAAATGTCCCCATTCGCTTCACATATGCGCGTTTGAAGCGAAGCACTGCCCACAAGCGACACATCCAACTCGGTGAGTTTCACTGCCTGCTGAAGCGAGGAGCTGCGCTCCTTTTTCTCCTCTCATAACATAAACCGCCAGTGGAAAAAAAGCCGGTCTGATTCTTCTCCACGCCAAATCCTTCCTAGTCCGATCCTGGTTATAAAGGCCGTGTCATACAGCTCCAGGTGGTCACACAGCTTCTACTCCATGGTTGAATGGGTGAACAGACCGGTGTCCGTTTTGACGGCCTGATGTCATCGTCAACAAAGACTGATTGGCTTTTGTCATGCCAAACAGTCGCGGGAGTTCAATATTTTTAACTCTCTCGCAAATACGACGAAAAAAGCCAATGCTCTTGACATGCAGATCGGACTGCACCGCCGCACAGGAAATATTTAGCATCTGGGACGCGTCTACCCATTGACTTTGTATGTAATCTGGACGCACAAACATTTCGTGACGCATTCGGTGTGAGCGCAGCTTAAGGGTGGGAATCTGTCAAAACACCAGAGGGATTTTTCCTAAGCCTCTGAGGATGTGATTCTGTCTGTACCTCAATCAATGTTTAGTTTTGTTTGTTTTTCGAGCTTTGTAATTTTCAGGTTTTACCTTCGACGCCAAACTATACATTTTCAAAAAGAATGGAAATTCTACATTTTCATGGGATGTGTTTTTAAGATTTTCTCCTTTCAAGATTTCTCCTTGCAAACTCCAATTAAAGAAACTTCTGAAACTAATACATTTCAAAGTCTGGGATTTATTCTGGGGTTTTTAGTGAACGCATTTATTTAACAATGAGTTGTTTATATTTGTAAACTCTGCAAGTGAGGGGGCTGAGTCATCTTGAAACCAATGAGGGAATTTTAGGTGATCGATTGTCTCTCAGCCCACAGATAAGAGGTGAGCGTTTTTAGGGTTTTTTTAGTTGGTACCATTGTTTTTATGTGAAGAAATATTATTAAAAAAATATGCATAATTAAAGCCGTGATTTGTTTTTAACTATTTTTATGTTTGTCTAAATTAAGATCATTCCTTAACAGTTATATATCACAAAAGAAGTTAATGGTGCACAAATTGTACGGGGGGGGGGGGACCCACATATCACTGTGTAGTTAATATTTAGAAGGCTGACGACAAGTATAATCAATCATAATGCGAGTCAGCATTCCCGTACACACTTGGTGGTCTTTTAACTGGAAATGAGCCATGCTTTTAAACCTAGACACACGCGCTGTTTATTTAGATGGGTTTTGTTCATGTTGTTTCACTAACCTCAAAGACCAAAACCATTAAAAGTTTTAATTTTTGAGGTTTATCAACCTTATGTCATGCTTGTGGATGTTAGATTAGCATGTTCCCTGCCAGGCCTGTGTTCTATTATCTCTGTGTATGGTGCTCTTTATAGTCATCTTGGGGCTAGTATATGAAAGCATGGCGTGTTTTAATACAAGAGCGTTGCCTTGTGGTATGTGAGGAATTTTGTCATGTATTTACATCCACTGTTAAAAATTAGAAGCCATGTGATTTCAATTAGAGGAGCTGTAAAGACCTGAAGACACCAAACAGTCAGGCTGGTGTTCTACTAACATTGACCTCCATACTGTCTGCAGCACTGCATGATCAAATGTAAAAGAACTTCCTGCTTTTATGTTCTTGCAATAATGTATTAGAAAGTGGGGGTGTTCCGATCCGATATTGATATCGGATATCGGTCCGATATCAGCCAGAAAACGAATATCGGATTTTATCGGACTGCATCTAAAATCTCCGATATATGCGCTCAGATAACTTTTTCTTGTTTTTGTCCCCACCCTCAGTTGTTCCCACCATATACTGACAGTAAAAAATAACTGAAGTGAACTTGAATTGTTTGCACTTTAAAAGTAAAATTTGTTATTTTACAGGGTCTTATAATTTCTTTTGTAATTATTTTATTCAATTGTAGAATACTGTAGATATTATGTTGTTGGTAAAAATGTATGCAGCTAAGTGGTTAATAATAAATGGGTCAGTTTTTTCTGTTTGAGTAACATCACTTGATCAAGCCTTTTCTAACATTCCACACTAATAAAAGTATGTATGATTCGTGCTGATATGGGATCGGATCGATATCGGCCAATACTCAAGGCTGCAATATTGGTATCTAGGGATGTAATGATTAATCGTAAGGCAGTTAAAAATCGATTCATAGGTATCACGGTTCACATCAATACTCTGGAAATTGAATTGCAGTCCTTTTTTTAAACAGCAGATATATTTATCCTTCTCGTCCTAAAGTGTAGGCGGCGGGCAGAATCTGCTACTACTTTCTTTCTGGTTGCCTTCTGCTCTTAAACATGTTCATAAATGATTCCATACCCCTTTAGCACCAAAAGAATATCTGTAATATTACGTGAATATCTGTAAAAGTCATATTTTTCTATTAGCTCTGTCTGCTAGCGCATAGCATCTCTTCTTCACTGCTAGATAAGCTGCATGCCAACCAACCACTGTGGTACCAGCGCCCTCTGCTGGTCCAAACAAATATCTGACGTAAATACAGTGCTGTTTTAAAGTCCAATTGTTAAGGCACAAAATACATTTTCAGTTGCACTTTTAAAAAGAAAAGGAACTATTATGTAGTTTTGCATTGTTTACTATAGAACCAGAATTTAAATTAATAAACTTCTTCTTCATTTGTATTATTCCTTTATTTCATTCAAGATTTATTTTTAGTTAAATTTTATTGTTTTGAATAGTTTATCAAGGGATTCTTTTGACAATGAAAAATAAAAGGAAAATAATGCAATATTTTTCAGCATCATTTGTCTACAGTCCCATTTTGTAAAATAAATCATGAGACAATCGTATCGTGCACCCAGTATCGTGAATCGTATCGGGAGTTGAGTGAATCGTTACATCCCTATTGGTATCATATCGGAAGTGAAAAAGTTGTATTGGGACATCCCTATTAGAAAGTGAAGCATTTCTAGAGATGTTTTTGATAATTCCAGGTCGTAGTTTAATGTGAAAGTCAAGAGTTGTATTGAGCTTAAAGGTATTGTAGACTATGTTTAGCTTCCAGGTGGATCATCAAGACTATTGGTCCTCCTAATTGTCAATCATATTTACGAAAGGCTGTCGTACGTGCCCGTGCCCGGTGCGCACCGGGTCCTTTGAAAATGGATTTTCACTTACCGGTGGCGAGTCTGACATAGTGGGAAAAGTGCAAATCTTCTTTTGTAAGGTAAGCTTGTATGACCGATGTCCACACCAACTTGTAAACAGAGCTGTGCACGAGGAAAACAGGGCTCGTGCACGCTCTCCCGCACACGTAGGCGTTGCACATGCGTTTTTCAAAATGTGGAGAGGGCGTTTCTTTTTTAAACATCGTCCACAATACCTTTAACATCTGTTTTCCGATTTGTTGTTAAAGAGGATTCAAGGGACTCTTCTCTTATGTCTATACCTTTAAAGTCTAACGTTACATCGTGATGTCCATTGAGTTTTCAACCAAGACATAGCCTTACTCAGCACTCAGAGCCTTAGCATAATTAATTAGTCATTTTTCTCCAGATATCTGGTCTTCTGAGTCATGCTGACAGCAGGCTTGAGGTACTTGGTGCCAAAGGACTTCATGTCATGTTGGTAACATGTAGCAGCTCATTCTCTTATTAGGACATTCTACCTCCCTGGTGCATCGCCTCATCTGACCTTTGACCAGAAAGAAACACAGGGTTGCCATTAGAAGTGATTAGAGTGTTTGACTGAGTGATGTGTTGACTATGGAACAGCTACAATGCTAGAAATTGGCAAGAAGAATACCTTTTGTAATGAAAAAAATCTGAAAAGATGACAGAAATGTTTAAGCTTTAAGCTATTTTTTATCCATTAATTAATTTGCAATAGCTGTGCAGTTTGTGTTATGAATTTGGTAACACGATATTGTTCCCTGTAAATGTGTGGTTGAATGTGTTGCAATTTTCACACAAAATCTTGCTTTATTTTGTAGAACGCCGAGATTCACCTTCTGAAATTAAAGTAGACATACGACAAGGACTAAACTCTCACATAATTGTTTTGGGACAGAATTCCTGCTTTCTGCCATCTCTGTACTAGTAAAACGGGTGGCTGAATGTCTAGCAAGTGTAGGAAACTGACGGACAAAATATCACACTACTGATCTTGCCTGATTACGCAAGACATTGGCGAATTGGAGAAAATGTATGCTTTTTGCACTGAAAAACAGTGGTGTTTTTTCATCTAAATAAATACATTCTTGTATTTAACTTTACTCTGCCTCTCGTCATTTTTGTCATTAACTTTCAGCTAGGTCATAAAAAAACAACCTCAGTTGTGCCAATAGCACACTACTATTATTGTGCTTTTACAATCAAGGCAAACCATGTCTAGTTGTATACAAGATTTTTGACATCTCAGCTAAACAAATACCCCAAGCTGCAGCTATCATCTAAATAAATGTATTAGTCAGGGCATAGATTTGTATTTGAGTGCATGAACAAATACTCACGTGCCTGAGTTTCATTAGTATTGGTTTAATGAGTAACAAGAATTCTACTCAGTGTCTCTTACATTTTTTTTTTCGGTGGAGACAACATTTACTGGATTTTAAAATAACTTTTGCATGAAGTCAGTGCTTTAGTTGAGGCATTGCGACAAAGTGCATATTAAGAAACGCACTCAAAAAGGCTGTTTTTGGCATGTTCTGTGAAAGGGAATCTTTTCTATAATTAGATTAGTTTGATTTTATTAGCTTTCAACATTGCTAAGTAAGTATGTTTCAGTCATATATCAACTCTTAAATATGCCTTTTTTTTTTTTGCTCTAATGTTTGCAAAAAATTTATTGCATCTAATTTAGACCTGAGTTGTGTAAGTACTGGGCTATCGGGGATTTATTGAAGGACTCTGAGGGAGTTATTTTACTGGAAACAATGGCAAATCTGCGTGGCTTCTTTTAAATCTGCTGTTGATCAATACATGTTTTTGACTTTTAGATAATGTGTCTCGAGTCAAATTTAAAATTCTGAAAATTCTTTTCACCATTGTTGGACTTCTGTCTGTGATGCCCTGACAAAGAAAAATTCCCTTTTTATCTCTAGGTTCAGGAGAAGGATGCGGAAAGATCATTCAACGATTTCCTAAGCAAGATTGGGAGGGAACTGCTTTTCATCAAGGGGTGGAGATGGTGAGTGATGGCCTCCTAGAACTTACTATAACCCCAACGTAATGTATCGTCTAAATTTCAAATGTTTCATATATTAACCACCTGTAAGAATAAGTGTTAAAATCACACATATAGTAGATATAAGTCAAAGTGGTTACATCCCTCATGGAATATTTGGTGATGAGTCAGCTCTAAATTAATTGAGTAATGTTCTATTAATATTTTAGCCATTAATGTTTCTTATTATTATTTTGTTTCATTTTAATCACTTTCTCAAGTGCATTTTCAACCATGTGAACATATACTAATTCACTCATGGATTTTTACATTACTCCTGGCCTACTGTCTGGATCGTACTGTATTTGGTCTTTTGCATCTACTTGAGTTTGAAAAAATGAAAGAATTTTGCCTTCCAATTCCCTCCCTCTCTATCGGGTGACTATGAGCTGTGTGAAGATGGGGGTTTGTTGTCTTTTCATGGCCACCAAATGAATGGATACTTTCTTATCAGAAATTGGAGAAACTGTCAAATTCAGTATAATATGAGTTTTACATTAATTAGAGCAAGCACGCTTTATTTAAATAAGCAGAATGATTTGGCTAACTGAACAGAAACATGATTATACACTCAACAATTTTGTTGGTCTTCTGTACTTGATTTTCCTAATCAAGGTTCACAGGATGCAAAATGGAAGTTGGGTACATCTTGGAAAGTTAGTCTAGGCCATCAGTCCACTGAAGGACTTCACATTAGACATATTTATTACTCAAATACATTTTAAGATATAAAACTTTGTAGAACATGCAAACAACTCCAAAAAAACTTTTTAGCTTGAGGTAGCAAAGCTACACAAGAAATCCTTCAAGTTTAACTGGTTTATACTTTAATCTGTTTGTCTTTTTAATGCTTCCATTAAAAGGTAATCTTTATCCTCTGTTTAGGATGGTTTCAGATATTACCAACAGACAAAATGTTGTTTTTAAATAACAAAAAAAGGAGAATCGTCATACCACGAGTAAAGGTATCAGTCCAGGTTCAAATGCTTTGTTTTCACAAACCACAGTAATGGAAATGCTAAATGTATTTTGTTTTTGTTTTTTGTTTTTTTACAGAAAATAGCACTGACCCTTTAAGGCCAGAAATTCTAAAATAATGATGCTGTGACGAGTTTAGAGTAGGCCTGTAGCAGATTGAAGCGCAGATCGAACTTAAGCTTTTCATAATTCAAAGTAATACATGCCAGTGCTAAAGCAGGTGTAGAGGCCAAGAAGTTGTGTAATTTGCGTCACATCAAAGCCAAGACAAATGTAGAGAGCCAAAGTAAACAAAAGGCATTCCTTAACATACTAATGAAGTCACTTTGTATTGCTTATTGGTAATTACATTTAATAGATTTGAGAGATGGGACATAAATCCTCTCTATATTTTTCCTGGAGGGATGATTTGTTAATAAAAAAATATTCCCTTTCTGATAGCCAAAAGTTTTCATGGTCCCAGATGAACTTTTTGGATTGTATTGAGGCAGTTGGGGAGATACCACTATTGCCTGGCTTCTGTTTATGAAACAGTATTTATAAGACAGTCAGGGACAGGCAAGGCTGTTATTTCCAGCTAAAATTGGACTTATTGCGTGCAATCCATTTGAATGGCTTACATGCGTCTTCCTGTGCAATTCATTAAGTCTGTTGGTGGCCAACAAAAATGCGTTGTTTAGGAGTTACTGCTGAGTGATGAGCAGTGATGGGTCATTGGGTCAAGCATGGTGCTCCTAAAGGCAAATAAACAACTCTTGCAATCGCACAGTCATAGAAAAAGCATAGAAATGAAAGATGACAACTCATTACTGCAGTGCAGAACAACCCTATCCCGCCTGCATACAAAAAATGACGAGATGAACATTAATTATCAGGAAACCTCACATCATTTAGTTCATGTCATTGAATCCTTTAGTTTGCCAAGATTGTTAATATTGTTTTGTTTTTTTGCCAACTTCAGAACAAATATGGTGCATGTTGCACCCTCGACTAAAAAAAGGATATGTACCCCCGAGACTGATATTGTTGTATAAGGAAACCTTTGGTCTCTGTGAGGAACTCTCACGACTGACCCTAGGGGGTTCCATTTTCACGTCATCATCCCACAAGTATGCGTTTAAATTTAGAAACAGTGCAACAATTTTAGCGTAATCTATCAGTTTAGTGTTCCCAGATGACATCAAGGACCAGCATACCATTGTTTGTCATGCTTATGTGTTCCTCTCCCTTCTTCGGTGTTTCATATTTATGTGTCCTCCATGACCGAAATTGAGACACATTGCTGTCTCTGCCGTGCAAAGAAAGCATGTAGAATGACGTTTTTATTAGAAGGAACTGAATTCGATCTGAATCCTGAGGATAATTGTAATGCAAATATTGTTCTGAGTTTTTTTTTTTTTTTTTTTTTGGCAAGACCCACACATTTGTTGAACTGAAGGTCAAATAACTTTTGTCATACAGCTGTTTATACAATAACGTTTGCTGTATTCTTTATGAAAAATGTGAAATAGGATATTGCAGCAATAGGGAATATGATGTTCTGTTTGCTGAGGTGTGTGACAATATTTAGATGTCACATTAGTAACATTCCAACTTTGAAGCTTGAATAAAGAACTTAGTGTAAACATGGTATATAATGGACACAAGCAATTAGCATTTGGGCTCAGTTTTAGACTGGTATGCAAGCCATTATTATTTACAGACTTGTATTTACTCCATGAAGAAGAAAAGTCTTTCACAAACACTTTGATGCACATCTGTAGAAAACAGTAGATGAAGCTGAGCACGAAAAGTATGTTGTGGTCACAACAGGCCCCCAGCAAACTAAATAACCACAGATGAGGAATGCACCAAAAAAAAAAAAAAGCCGTTTACAAGTTGTGCTTGGAAAAATGTGTTTTCAATCTTTCCAGTCAAGTGATGATGATAGGAACCAGCTCAAATCCTCATCTGGTATGGATGAGCCAGCTCTGTGGGTGAAGGTCAGAACTTGGTGCACACTGGTACATTTCAATCAGTTTGTCTTGCTGTACTGAAGGCATCCTTTTTGTGGAGAGAGATTACGAGGACATGTAAAGAGGTCTTAGTACTCCGTAGTGTCTCGGACACAAGTTTGTGCTCTTGTGGCCAATCAGATTTTCAGATTTTGAGGATGTTACGATTTTACCTTCAATGATTGTTGGTGTAGCCCAGGGGTCGACAACCTTTAACATCATAATAATGGACACTTTCTGATGTAAAACACAATTAGTAATTGTAATGTTGTGCAACTTTGGGAGCTCTGTGCCAAATTTTTTAAAGTTGAACACGTTTACATCGAGGTCGTTGATGAGTAGGTTCAAGTTCTGCTTGTATTTTGATTAAACTGGTGATGACTGCTGCGGACAACTGTTCACTCCAGGGTTCTGTTTCTAGGCCCGGTATGACTAAGAAGTGTCTAAATGATGGATTTTTTTCATTGGACTCAAAACTTCTAGTGGGAGCAGAAATGCACTGTAACCCTCAAATAACATTGTAGGAGAAATGTTGAACATTTTCTGGTGCATGATACAAATGAAATTTTTAGCAACATGAGTCAGCAGCCATCAACTAAGATGTTAATCTAGTTCCCCAACAGTAAAGTTGGGCAATAGACTAAAACCAAAAAAAATGATCCTCTCTTGGTCTACTTTTAGCTCCTTTAATCATTCCTATACATCAACAATTACGAGCTGACACAATATTAGTTTGGGCTGGCACTGAAAAGTAGTAAAAGGTCAGCTGAGTTTTTAAACAGCCTGTAATACTTAACCTCCTCATAGACTTTAGGATACACACTGAAAACCTCATCCGTACTGAAGCGCTGTCTGTGTGGTTGCCTGCGTTCGTTTTCCTTTTTTTTGTTTCACTTTGTAAACATCAATATTGGGTATGATAGGCATTCAGGGACCTTTTCCCCTTGAGGTCAAACACATTCCTCCACACCACAAAGTTCAGCTGAACACGGGGGTCAGATCATTACATCGCCTGCAGACAGTGTTGTGTCCACACACTCATTCCTTATTCCTGCGGTCTCCTCTGCAGGCATCGTTCCCAGCAGGAAAACAAAACGTTCTCAAACATCAAGTAGTCGCCTTTGATCATGGTCTTAACATGACATATAACATATAGAAACAAGACTTTACATTGAGGAGATAAGAAACCTTTTGTGTTAATAGATTTTTCATATATTTGAAGCAATTTTGACAATCCTAATATCTATATAGGTTTTTTCTGTTTTAAGGGTGTACTCCTTACCTAACATAAATGTGGATAAAATTAAATCTAAAACACATTTTTTTCTTCATCAGACAAAATCTTGACAGTTTTTGACAATGCCTTTAACCTTGAGGACTGTGTTTTATATATAAGTTACAGTTCTTTTAGAGCTGAATTTATAAGTTCTCACAGTACCTGTATCAGTTTTTCCGGTGGGTATTCAAATGTTCTCCTACCAGCTTTGCAACTTTTATGTTTAAAACATATCAGTTGAGACTACTTGTGAATTGTTTCAAGTGTGTGTAATGTTCACTATGAAAAAAAGCCCTGTAGTCTGTAGTTTAAGACTTCAGCAGAAAGCACCTTAAAGGTTTGGTTAAGGCAAAGATTTGACACTGATTCTGTGATGGCTCTTCTTGACGCATTTCTCAGTTTGTTTTCAAAGTTTTTAGGTGACCTGTCCTCACCTTCAAAGGTTTGCAGCATTTTTGTTGAACTGTAATAATTCTACAGTGAATAAAGCAAACAGACAGTATGTGGTGTGGGTTTCTGTCCCACTCTGTCAGCAAGGGAGGAAGAGCTATTTTTCTCACCACATACCAGGCCGGTCATTTCCCTTTTTGTTCATCTACTCAATCAGTCTTATGTTTGAAACTGTTATTATCGCTAAAAGACATTTACACAAATAGGCTCATGGTAACCTAAGAATCAAGCTAAAATTAAAGTGTAAGGTGATGCTGATCTATTGATGGACCTTCAGCAAGATAAAATACATTAGCACCACTGGTTATTTTCATCTGCTGGTATAAAAAAAGTAGATTTAGAGCAGCTGCATAAGTGTTCAATACATTGATCTAATGCAATGGTACTGCCTTACCAGACTATGAAGTGCGTGCTGGTGGATGTCTTATATCTATTTATACAAGCAAGGAACATCTGTGTGTGTGTGCGTGTGTGTTTGTGGAGTGAATATCTCCCCGACGCAGTGTCTGATCGACCTGAAACTTTGTCAACGGCATGCGCATACCTCGAGTGTGTGCAACAGTAATTAGGTCATGACCAATCCACACTGTAGAACTCCTGTCAAACATTGTTTTAGAACACTGATGATGTCAGTGTTCTATTCTATGCTAATGCTGAGCTAATGCTGTGCGATGCTGTCTTTCTATACACGATAACTTGAAAAATTATGAACGGATTTTGATTCAATTTTCAAAAAATGTTGAAATGGGGTCAAGGGCCAGCTGGTTAAATTTTGGTTATGTTCTGGCTACCAAAAGAAAATATATACTGTAGATATATATATCCCAGGGCTCGAGACTGCGACCAAAATGGTCGCACACGTCCCACAGAGTGCATCTTTTTCTCTCTCGCTCCGTGCAGCGGGTGAGGAGTTGGTGCGCGCTCACGCAACTTGGCTGCGGGGAATGCAACGGTGAATGCGCCGAGTATAAACACCAATGTGCTCCTTTGGAGTGCATGCGGTCCGTGAACGGAGCCAGGCATAACGAGCCCTTCACTGAGAGCGCACTCACATTGAGGGCAGCAGTAAAAAGGAAAAACGTGCCGAGCGCAGTAATAGAGCGTACACGCTCATCAGAATCAGCATGGAGGGACCAGAACTGATGATTTATGATACCAGGCCAGATGTTCAGCTGTGGTTCTCCCAGAGCAGGGGTCTGCAACCTGCAGTTCTGGGGCCTCATATGGCTCTTTGACTCTTATGCAATGGCTCCTTATAGATTTAAAAAAAACTATTGAAATAAATAGTTGTTTTTTTTTTTTTACAGAGGCTATTAATGATTCATGACAAATAAAATCAAGATATAACAATTTGTTAACCTAAAATAAATCAGGTTGTGCAATGACTCAGCACCTTCCTACTTTACCTCCTGCAACATTTATAGACCATTAACTTTAAGTTTTAAATCCCTGGTAAGATAACTAAACCAACAAAAACACTATCCTAGAAGAAAATAGATATTTTAATTGTGTGGGAACAGATTCATTTAACTCCCATGTGCCAGTTAAATATGCTTACTTTATGTGTGGGAAGAAATGAGCAATTGGCATGTGTTGATCACATGATTGTGTGTTATCAAATTCAAGTTACCTTTTGTAGCCTTTCAAATACATTAACTAAAAAATGTTTTTTATTATATAACATTGTGTTCACGTAAACTGAGATTCATAAAAATTTGAAGAGGCAAGATACGGTTTTATTTCTTGATGTCAATTTATTTTATTTTATTTTGAACTGCTTCTAAGTTTCCATTTACATGATCAATATAAATTAAATCAAACATTATTCTATATAATTTTAACTGTATATAATTTAATTCACTGTATTGTCTTCATTGAGAAGGTGTTTTTCCGGCTCCAGGAGGACTTTAATCCAGGTGAGATGAGGTTAAATGGTTCCTTGTAGAGTAAAGGTTTCAGACCCCTGACCAGGGGAAGAGGGTTAGGAGACCCCACTATATGAGCTGGACCATCTGAATTGAATTCCATGGGGTGAAGCAATGCAGATGCTAAGTTGGTTATGCTACTGTTAACTTAATTCAAGTACAGCCTTTCTGCAAAATATAAAAACAGAATACATGTAACCTGTTGTTATGCTTTGCTGTTATTTAAAAAAAAAAAAATTGTTACGTCTTCTTTTAAAATGATATAAAATAAATGATCAGTTATTTCAGCCACTGCTTTTTGCAGAGAAACTTAATATTGTCACTAAAACCTGAAGTCATTGTCAATCTTTACTTCACACAAAACTACGGTACGCCAGTTAAGTCAACGATTCATCAGCACGCATGGATATTCTACTTTTCATGTACTGACAAATAGCCAGTTTTGATTATAATAAAACATCTGGACTAATGCATTCTGTTTTGATATGGGGTGCATTTTGGAAGGATGAGGTTTTTATTGTGATTTAATATTTTATTTCATCCGAAGTGTCTTTTATTCAATCTGTGTTGCATTTGTTTTGGACATTTTGATAGTTCTGGTTAGTTTGGGATAAAGAATTTAAAGGAAGTCAGATTGCCCTTTGTTAATTCACAAATATTATGTATGCATGTGCATCGCTCTGAGCTCTGATGGATCAAGTGACAAAGCAGCTATTGCTTTGACTGCATGGTTCAATAGGAACTACATTTACCAGCTACACTCACTATATTGTTTAGTGATGAACTTGTACACAAATTGACTTTATATTTTACAAAAAAAAAACCTGTTTGAAAATAGAGGGCTTTCTGTACATGCCAGCTTTATTTGTCTATACAAATTTATGTACCTCAGTGCTATTTACTGCAAACGATGATGGAATAGGAAATGTCTGTAATTGCCTAAAACAATATTACTTGTTTTCTTCTAATGATTTCTGGGCACAGCTTTCTCATGTGAAGGAATGTGACATTACCATCAGTGTCATTGCTCTTGAGTACAGCAATGACTTTGTTCATCCTCTAACTTTTCCCCTAAATCCCTGTTGCAATGAAGACCATGGCTTCCTCTTCTAGATAGGATGCTAAAGTTATTCCAGAAATGTGTAAACTGCTTGTGTCATGTGTTTACGTATACAGAGGAGTGGAAAACAAATTGACTCATGTTAACAGAAAATCATCAGTTTTGAAGGTTTAAACCGTAAATTGAAACCTCACTGCAGTAAAACCTGAGCCTCTGGGCTTCAGTCGACATTTAAGAAGGGCTCGGTCTTTCACTGCATTGATGTGGTTTCTTTCGTTCAGTCATCGTAATAAGCAAATCATGACAAAGCTTAAGTTAGGTTTTCACAATCAGCAGCCCATCTTAGTCACACCAAGACAGCTAGCCAAACCACTGAGCAACTAAACTATGCAGACTAATCAAATCCCCCAATGGGCTGACATAAGTGGCCATCAGTTGACGTGTCACAGGGCACGTTGTTCTTCTGATGTTTTTAAAATATGAGAGAAAAGCTAAACACTGCATTCCGAATAGCAGGAAGTCATTCCAGCCAACGGGAGAATGGGATCACATGTTTGTCAGGAAGATCTACGGATGAGTAATCAATGCTCTATGGGGCAGTGAAACTAAACACATCAGGAAACAAAGCATGGGGTTTTAACTCAGCAGGACTTTCAATGATGAAATACCCTGTGAGCTAACCAGGAAACAGGAATACACAGGATGATGTCAAGTCGCTATGCACGACAAAGCACAAACCCATTTACCCTCTGCATCAAAAGCCGTAAAAACGATACAGGAGCCTTACATTTCTATAGTACACAATCAAAATAATAGCTATGAATGTCGTTGAGATACGATACCACTGTATGAACAAAACTCAAAATCCATGATACGCAGTAATCTGTTGCAGCCAGGTGCCTGACAAAGCCCTGTATTAACACATCGGAGCCAGGTGATGATGTCCTAAAACAAACGGTTTGGGATGCTGGAGCTGCTGCCGGTGCGTTTCCTTCTTTAAAATTCAAAGAGCAGCCTGGCTCCAGACGTTTCTGCTCTGCTACTGGTGAATACCACAGCAGCTAGTAAAAGTGTGCGGAGCGTTGCTGAGAAAAAGGCTTGTGGCTGGTGACATAACTTGTAATTGTAGTTTGTCGGTGTATTTCCCCCTCATCTGATCTCTTTAATTAAGAGAAAACTTTGTAAACTTGACTTTTGTGGTGTGACATGAGCCAAAAGCTTCAACTTGAGTGTTGAAGATAATGCACGCAATGAATATGTTTACAAAGCAGTAGGACAGATTTTTTAAAAACATGATTGTAAAATAATGTAGCTCTGTTATTCTGTTTGAGTTCTCTGATTTCAGGAGCACTACATGCATGCATCAATTAAGTTGCATTGTCACGGTGAAAGGCTACATGTGGCTTTGTTCTCGCAGAGCTTGTCTTTGTCTAAGGTTGCTCAGACATATGGTTTCCTTCTGGACATCCTCGCCTTTCAAGGACGTTTCATGTCACTGAGGAAAGTCTTCAATAAAAACTGCTCTAACTATTGGCAGCACTGCTAAAAGGTTAATTTGCCAGAACCAAGCTTTTATGGCAACCCTACTGCTGCAATTATCATCTAAATATCTAAATATGCTGTGAGTATAGATTTGCATATAACTTTGGATGGCGGATGTGAGGTCGGACATCATGGTTCAACTACGTCACTGCTAACCTCCATTGCTGTTTAGGAAATCTGTCAAATATGGAATGTTTCTGGCTGAAGGCCAAGTACACCCTTTCATCATATAGGCATGCATTATTATTGTTATTATCTATAGCAAGGTAGCTCTGCTATCAGTTGCATAGAGGAAAAAAGATATTTATTTTTATAATATGCTGTTGTAGGTCAAACATCAAACATGTTGGCCATTATTAGGCAATATCTGTTTTTGTTTATTGTATATCTTGAATGGAAAAGAGCAAAAACTCAATTTTATCGAAGAAGTGCCATTTTTTGTCTTAATCATACATTTAAAGATTATGAGAAAAGGATTTTGCTGATTTATAAATAGATTTCAAACAGAGCTCACTTTGTTTTGAATGGGCCCTCTCTAAGAGCAGAAGTGAGACCCCTCACTGCCCCGATCTCCCTGCCCCCTCCCCTAAAGCATGTGGAGGAAGCACCTGTCTTGCAGTCATTATCTCCACTGTGCTCTAAAGTGCTCCTAGCCTGACGCAGGATGGCCATTGTGCTCCTGTGTAGCCTCAGAACAAAGATGTTTACCCACTTTTTCATGCATCCTTGTGCTCTGAAATGTGTTCCTAAAGTTTGCTTTTGCTTTTTTACAACAGCTGTGTTATCGGTATCAGCTGATAGCTAATGAAGGCTGCAGCTGATTCCATGTGACATCAGGATAACAGTGACCATATTTCAATCAATAAATCAATCAATACTGTATTTGTAAAGCGCTTTTCATACGAAAAAAATAATAATACAGCTCCAAGTGCTATACAAGGTTAAAAACTGCAAAATTCTGTTGACTTGAGGGTGAAAGGACTACTCATAGGCCATTTTACTTTTTAGCCCTATTGTTAGGCCTTTCAATAAATTCCTCTTCATAATTTGAGCTTCTTTGTAAGTTTTCACCTTCAACACTTAAAGTATATTCTTTTTTTTTAAACTCTCTCCCCCCTACTTTTTTTGTGAAAGATGATACCTAACGAACAAGACATCACAGTGATAGCAACCAAAACTCATGAACGGAGCAAAATAGAAAAGTGGACATATGGCCTTTGGGAAAATACTTTTTGTTTTCCAACTGCAAGTCGTAAGAGTTCATAAAAACCTATCTCACTATGACAACATCATTGAACATCATTTTTCCCTGCCGTCACTAAAGCATTTTTTTCCTTTCTTCTTTTTAACAGAAACATAACCAGACTTTTACAATAGTGGCCACCTTAGTTAAAAAAAAACAAAAAAAAAACAGATATATATATATATATATATGCTGTAACTGTAAGGGTTTTATGAATCTGAAATAATACAGATCGATCTGTATGGGAACTATTCAGAGAACAGCTTATTTTGAATGTAAATCCCCTTCTATCTCTGTGTAAGCTTTTAATACCGGGAGTTGCTGATAAGAAAGCAAAACAAGGACAAGAATAGACCTTACATTGGGTAATAATAATGTTTTTTACAACTGTGAGTAAGTCAAAGTATTTATTCAGTCTATCAGCCTGATAAAGTTAATACAAATATAGTGCATTGCAAGTTTTTAGTGTATATCTAATTTAATTTTTTGTTTTGTTTTGTACTTATCAATTTTTCAAGTTTGCATGTTCTCCTTTAGGAAAGAATCAATGAATGAGTCAGGTTTTTTTTAAGTTCAACATGATGGACTGACTGCATGCAGACATGTTTTCGGTTTGTTTCTGTGCATTTGCCTCAAAGTGGGGGGAAAATGGTGTGTATAAGTTATGAATAGTTGTGAGACATTGTCCTTGTTGCTATCCTGTTGCTAAAAATTCATGTGCATTCCTTCGCTGGCATTACATTTTCAACACACATGGTATCAATGAAGCTTGTGGTGTTTCGGCTCAGTGCTGTTTGCAATATATACACAATAGACTCTTCTCTGTCTGACTCGACATTTTTTTTTATTTACTGTGGTTCATCATAGCCTTCTAAGAAAATCTGTCTCAAAGTTGAACCATGTGGGTGTTAAATTGCACATGGAAATCGGCTAATAAAACCAGGAGTGTTGGTGCTGGTCAGCTATGAAGTTGAGTTTTTGTTTTGCAACAAGCACTTTGACGCTTTTTTCATCATCATATTCATCATGTTGATGTTTATGGCTTTTTTCATCAGTGCTGACGTTGAGTAATGAGCATTGAGAGGGGCTTGAAGTAAACATGTATGTTTGTGCACCTAAACACGCAGCTGGAGCGACTGTCCTTTGGTTCTTTTTTTCCACCGCTCATCCTGCAAACCTGATAACGCTAGAATTGTAAGCAGGCAGCACGCCACTGACCCCTTCACCTCCCAGTTAACTGCTCCCTCCTCCTTGGCCCTTGACACCTCGCACCTCACTTTCCGTCATTGTGTTGTCTTCCTGGCATGCAACTCCTGCACATGAATGGGAAAAGCAAATGCGGAGGAAAGGGAATGATGGGGAGTACATGGTGTAGCGCACATCTGGGGATGGCTTCTTCCTCACCACAAAGTTTTGGCACTGACTTTATCTTACAGCTCAGCCTTTTCCTCCTAAAGATTAGAAAGCTTTTTTTTTTTACGGTAGTGTTTCCTTTCAGTAGCACCTGTTCTAATATTAGTCTTATTTTTAGTTAGCAGGATTTGCAAGTTTGTAAATTGTTAGGCCTTATGTCTTCCATGAAGCCCCTCATTCACAAATACTTAAGTTGTCACATTACTTGAATTTTAGACATTTGTTTTAATGGTAATGGTTGCATTTCGACACAAAAGCTGATAAAAACGCGAGAAAACAACTCATAGGTTGTGCCAACCAAAACCTGTCAATAAGAACATAAAAACACTGTTTTTTTGTTGATGGTAGTCAGTTCACACACATTTGTTACTGCAAAGAAAAAGATTTTAAAAAGTAGGGGGTTCCAACTTTTCCAACTTTTAAACAATAGATATTGAAACATTCTGTATTGGCCATGACCGATATTGATTTGATACGATATCAGCACAAATCATACTTACTTTTGTAACTTATTTTGTACTGTGGAATGTTAGAAACGGTTTGATCCAGAGATCAATAGTCAGCAACAATAGGTAAGAGGAAAAACCAACTCATTTTTTTATTAACTAATAGGTTATTTTAACCTTAAACAATAAATGAAAAATAATCAAGAAACCCTAAAAAAAAATCCAATAAAAACAATGGATATCATATCGGAGATTATATTGTAAATTTCCCCGATAAGGATCAATAAATATTTTTTGCTAATATCAGACTGATATCAATATTGGATTGGGACACCCTTCCTAAAAAAAATGTCTTGTTTAATTTGGTTGAATAACTGAAGCAAATGATGAAAGAACACCTTTCTAAAAAGGAATTTGCTGTACCAAGCTGATTTGTGATGACAGGACCTCTTTTATAACCACTCACAGCCTGGAGGACTATCAAAGGTTGTGGCCTAATAAAAACACTGTATTCATTTTTTTGTAGTCGTATTTAGTTTTTGTAACACCTCAAAGAAAACAAGGATTTCTTGCTAGTTAGTTTGCCTGAGTCATCCTTTATAATGGCTACTGCCCCAGTTAAATCTGGCCAGGGCCGGCCTGAGCAGCCATTAATGCCCTGTTACATTGTAAGAATGCAAGCCTGACTTTTTTTATTTACCGTACTTTGCTGCGGCTCCAAAAGTGTTCAGCCGTGGCGATGCTTAGCAGGTCAGGTTGTGTATTCAGTGTCAGGCATGCCGTGCTACAGCACATGATGCAGCAAAGAGGGTTTAGTGGGAGGGCAACAGTTTCGTCAGCTTTGGTTGAAGTAAAACAAGTGTGTCCAGGACTTCGTCTGTCACTTGACTAAAGTCTATTTTAGGAACAGGAGCCATCCTTTCTCCCTGCTCCCTGTCTGTAGTTGTGTGTACGTGTACCGTCTAAAGGTTATGTTTCCTACATTTTGACCTTTGCACCTATTAAAGTGAATGTCTTTGTCAACCAATAGATGAATAATGTGCTGTATAGCTTGTGTCTGTCAGAGCTTTGTCTTGTTCTCCTTCCAGGTTTTTTCTAGTGACCTTTCCTTTGAAGAGCTTCTGATTTTTTTGTGATCATGAAAAAAGGCCAGAAGTTACGGAATTCAATTCCTGAAACAAAAATGGCAATATTGTTAATTTTTTTCTAATTAAAGCTTGGGTAGGCGACTTTCTCCAGATACACTTTTTAAGTTTTTGGTTGAAATTGTCTTTATGTCCTGACAGAAATTAAGATCTTATGTGCTCTGAAAAAGGAACGAAGAAAATCCATGAACTGAAGCAGCTGTAAACCTGTAATAACTTTGACCAATGGAAAAAAAACTACTTGTTTTTTTAACCAATCACGTCTCCCTGTCTCCTTGCTTGTTCTCGACCCCTCATATGCACTAGCTCACACTGAAAGCTCGTCACCGCTGACAGAGTTAAAACAGAGTTTTTGGTCACGTTTTTTAACATATATAATGGTAAAGTTTATTGTTTACTTACTGCTGAATGAGACATGAGACAACTTAGTTTCTACACAATACAAACGATGAGCTGAGGTCCTCTTTAGCAGCTGCTGTGCACGTGCATGTGAGTGAGACGAAGCACAGAGGGGAGGGGCGAGGAGGTTAAAGGTTAATGGCGGATTCGGTGGGGATTGCCGTACAGCGGACAGAGGAGCAAAACCGGATCGGAGCTGTGGCGCAGCGGAGACTTATCCAGTGGAAACCCCCGGTTAGGGTTATGATCTAGGCAATCAGGCTTTTAAGATAGATTAGGTGGTAACGCTCTACTTAAAGTTTTATACAAAAGGACCACATTACGCTGTCATTATCCGTCATTAGCAATGTAAGAATAACGTGTCATGAAGGCTGTCATTAAATGTTGTTCTAAATTATGACACCTTTGGAGCTATGTTGGCATTTTTTGGGTTAGGTGGAGGGATCTACAGTAGTGGAGTTAGGTTGGGTTAGGGTAACAAATGACAATTGGCCTTAATGCCACCTTATTCTTGCTAATGATTGGTGTCGTGTCATAATAATGACAGGGTAATATGACAGCCTAATGTATACAAATTCAAGGAACGTCTTAAAGATTTGGTTGTAAGCTCTATTTGCTACAATAAATCCTCCTTAAGTGTACACAATAAGCAACAGGCTTAAACATCACCTCTTTATTGCTTGTTAGTGAGGACGCGTATCAAAAGTGTAACCATCTGTCTGCATCTGTTGTTGACCGCATTTCACAATTCATTTTACATTTGGTTGCAAATGGTTTGAATTTAACATTAACATAAATATTTTGCCCTGCCAAGTCTTTTGTAAGTTGGAGAAATGTAGGACAGGCTGTGCAGTCTTAAACTTTTTCATCGAGAGCCAAATGGCAAACTTTGCATAGGAACACATTTTTCTCAGTTACTGAAACTCAGAAACAGAAGTTGCATAACAGTAGACTCAACAACCTCACACAGGGTTCTTTGAAAAAAAAAAAAAAAATTCACCTACAACCCCCGAAGTTTAAGGGTATTGAACGTTTTTATTTAATTCAGCACCATTACACCTAAAATAGGTCTTGCTAGGTGCATTGCACTGAAAAGGGAAAAGTTCTCCAAATATTGGACTGGCTGAAGTGTTTTTCAACCTGTGTCTGCTGTTCAGTGTCTCTGCAGACCTACAGATGAGATAATGGACTAAAAGAAATGCTCAATAAATATTTTAAAGCTTTGCTTCATTGTTGCACCATCATTCTTCTTAGTATGTTCTGTGTAAAAATATATTAAATACTGATGTCACACACACACACACACACACACACAGAGGATGTTTTATCTCCTGTGATCTTTTGAGCTTCGTGCTCCCAAATGTGTTTATCTCTTCTCTGACAACAATGAATGGCATAGTTGGAATAGTTTAGGATGGGATCACAGCTCCACGCACTTGTCCTTGGATCCTGTCTGGCCTGAGTGTGCATGCAAACACACAACCACAAACCTTTCCACAATGCAGGTTTTCCAAATTTCCTGTTAAGTATTGTATTCAATTATAAAACTGTCGCATCCTGACCCAAACCAGATTGAACAAGTGAAACAAACACACACACACACACACACACACACACACACACACACACACACACACCTTCCTTAGTTCCTCCAATCATTCTCACCTGCCATTGAAAATTGTTCATGGTTGAGCAAAGCATCTACAGGTCAGCTCATTTTTTAGCCACAGTTTATCATCAGAAGCTTGTAACGTATTGCTGCGTGTAGTGTACACGTACCATTTTGGAAATGTTTTAAAAAATGTTGATGAGAAATGTTTATTCTGTGATAAATTAATAAATGTTTTGACCTGATTAATTTACGTATTGGTTCCAAGTAGTACTCTTACACAGGGTTCTGAGTCACTGGTTTGGAGAACCCTTCTCTAGAAGGGTTCGGAAAGGTATGTTAGCGGTCACTCTCATTTGTCGGTACTCGGTAGGAGTAAAACTCATAGCAAGTGTTTTCATCTTAGCATACATTTTTCCCCCTTGTTCTCTATGATACTTTTGTCTTTTTTTAGGGGTGTCCCGATCCGATATTGATTTCGGACATCGGTCCGATATCAGCCAGAAAACGAATATCTAAAATCATCGATATAAGCTCTTCGACAAAATGTTCTGTTTCAGCGCTTCTATCCATAGGTGACTGTGGTTCACACTTTAACAAAGTAGGTGGTGGTAATGCACCTTAACGTTGGTGCTGGTCTTATTATTTTTTTTAATTATTTTGTTCAATTGTAGAATACTGTACTGTAGATATTATGTTGAAGGTTAAAATATGCAGCCAATTGGTTAATAATAAATTGGTCAGTTTTTCTCATCCCGAGTGTTGTTGACTATTGTTCTCTGAGTAACATCACTTGATCAAGCCTTTTCTAACATTCCACACTACAAAATAAGTAATAAAAGTATTTATGATTCATGCTGATAATCGTATCGCATCAACATCGGTATCGGCCGAAACACAAGGTTGCAATATCTGTATCATATCGGTAGTGAAATAGTAGTATCGGGGCATCCCTGTCTTTTTATTGTTTCAACTTTTTTCTTACTCATAAGTACTTTTATCCTTGAGAAAATTGATATTATTGATAAATGTGTTTGTCCGAAAATTGTTGGGGCATGGCTGGATTTGCAATTCTTTTCCATGTAGAGTTCATTCATTTAAACTCTCAATCAGTTTCGGTACATGTCCCATTTTAAAGTAATCTATTGCCAATTCTAACAACAACAAAAATGTGCATTCATTTTCCAAATTCACTAAACTATAATCAGTAATCACATTTGCTGATTACTGGGTATTTTCCAACTGTTTGTATTTATTGTATTTCCTTTCACGTAATAGAAGTGTGCACTGTCCTTCATGACCTTCAAGAAGAAAATAAATTGTACTTGTGCCACGTCCTGCCTTCTTGGTGACACTATACTGTGACGGGACATCCTGTTCATGCTGTTTTTATGGGCATTGACAGTAAGCCAAACCTGTTGCAGTAATAGTGATACCATGTTTGTTTTATTTTGAAACGTTTTACAAGCAGCATGTCTTCAGGGACGCATTATGATACGTGCTTTACTCAGTGAACTGAGACATTAATTACTTCCTTCTTGTAGAATTACCAGTCTTTAATACAAATTAAAACCTGTTTCTGATGCTCTCAATAGAGGACGCACACAATGCATTGCAAACCTCAGTCATTGGAAACACTAAACGAAGAAAAGTAAGTGACTAATCATAAATACAAAGAAGACCAATAAAAGGCCAATGTTTAGATGGCAGACAAGCTATCGGCTGCATCTCTTTCAGGAATCATTTCAAACTTAAATTCATTGCTTAAAAATCCCATGTGATTTGGCACTTGCATACATTTTAAACTACCTGTAATAATTCCATTAATTTGTACTTAAAGGCTGTCCTTGAGTGGTGACTCCCAAGAAGGAACAATTAGGGCATTTTTTTTGTATAAAAATATCGGAAAATGTTATTTTGGCATAGTATACATTTTCCCCAAGTGAATGAAAATGTCATTTCTTTACTCTGAAATCATAGTATCTAGGAATAACCTTTGAAGAATTTGGGAGAACACCAGTGGCACCAACCTTTAGAATTGGCTGAATGAGCTGGCCAATATAGTACTTATGCAAAAGCATAGATTTGTAAACTCTGGTGATCTACATGAATGGGAAAAACATGGAAGCCCAATTTAGACTTTATCAATGTTCAGAATTGAAATAAACTGGGAAAAGAGTAAAATATATATATATATATATATATATATATATATATTTTTTTTTTTTTTTTTTTTATTTTTATCTCTTCTGTATTATGTCAATATATAAAGAGAATAATCAACTCTTCCCCACTCTTCCGTTTTCTACCTTGAATCTCTCCTCCCTGCTCACTTCCCCCCACCCCCCCATCCCCCTCACCCAGGTGTAACACTGCCCTATCTTTTTATATTCTCCCTTTAATCAAGTGTTTCTTACCCTTTCTTATGGAGGGCTGGTGATGGTCACAATTATGCAATAAAATAAATTCATTTATTTAATTGCAATAACAAAACATGCATTGCTGTCTAAAAAAGATTGCACTTCTTGTAGTGTTGACCTTTGACAACATGTGCAGACAAAGAGAAAAAAAAGAAAAAGATTTGTATCTATATCTGAACTTAATAAAAATATTTAAATAAAAAAAGAATTTGGGAGAACACAGGTAAATGTACCAACAAATCATGCTTAGTAATGCCTTACAATCACACTACTGTGTACATACTATCCACCTCGCTAAGAGTTTTGTGTTTTTTTTGTTTTTGTTTATGTCCAGTTCTGCCAGCCTGGCGGTTGGAGGCTGTCCAGGGACAGGAAAACACCAACCTTCTTCACTGTGGTGCTGACCGACATTGACTCGGACCGACATTATTGCTCGTGCCTCACGTTCTTTGAGGCTGAGGTCAATCTGCAGGTGAGGATTTTAAATTCAATTTAACACTCCTTACATAGTATTTAGGAGAGTTACTGTATAGTCATAAATGATAACATTAATACAGTTTTGCTCAAAGGAATCTAAAGATTTTAAGCAAATCTAAATCCATCTGTGAACTACGGGCTGCAAACTCCTGCTGTTAGAGCTGTAACCAGAAGGTCAGAATGATAATTGTAAGATTTGTTGACTCGGATAAGCATTTTGACTGCTGGAATGTCGTGGCTGTTTACATTTTAGGATCTTTGTTACCTTAAGCATCTTATAACTTAAAGGAATTCCAGTCTTGTGCTTGATGTCGCCCTAAAAATTCATGTGAAACTCAGAAACGCCTCCCTGCTTGGAGCATATAAACTTAGAGTTTGCAGAGTAATTTTTTTATGAGGGAGTGGGTGATCCTTTGGTCCCCTCCAGCAAATTTATTTTCACTCCCCCATGCATATACGCAGTTGTTTTATTGCATTGTAGTGGTCACAGCACAAATGTTGAAAACTCCCATAACTTTTCAATTACAACAGAAAATGCTGAGATGGATTTCTTTATTTATATATATATATATATATATATATATATATATATATATATATATATATATATATATATATATATATATATATATATATAACCTTACAAGGACCTTGGTACAGTTTCTCTTTGCCAATAACTCACAGAACACCATTCTAAGTAATACTCCGACTAAAATTTTACATCCTTTCTCATGTTCAGAGCAGTCTTCGATCACATTCCAGTCAGATTGATAAGATGTTTTTGTAGATTTGGAAATTATCACGTCAATGGAATCACCACTTAAACTGCACTTAAATCTAAAACTTTAACAGCTTGTTTTAAAAATAAAGAAATGCTGAAAATAAAAGCCATTAGCTCTTTATTTGCTTGTTTGTATCAATTCTTTCAACTTAAAACATGGCTAAATGACATAAACTTCACTAAACACAAGGCAATACTTTAAAAACTGGCATTAAATGAAGATAATATTACAACCCTTTACTTCCTAAGCTGTTACATTTGGGCTCTAAAGCCATGGCCTCTGATTAAGGAGGGTTCAGCAAAAAATAGCTAACCCATACATCATTTAATCAAAGAGCTACAGACATGAAATGAGCTCCTCATACCAGCTCATCCTTTTTGACCAACATAAATGTTGGCAATTGGAAAAAAAATCTTAAAAAAACTTGACCTGAACGCGTGGATTCTTTGCCTGCATTACATACTGTAATCCTTGGACTGAAACAATAAATGTTTAAATGTGACGGGATCCTCATTCATATCAGTTTCTCACCTTTTGGCCCAGGCTCACAATAATCATTGGATCAGGCTATATTAGGCCTGGGTCACACAATAATGTTCCTGCAAAACAAACGCATGCATTCCAGTTTTCACTCTTTATCAACAAAGATCTACCTAAAACGTGAGTGTGTTTTAGCAGTGTCCAGACAGGCGCCTCAGGAAAGTGTTTTGTTTCATAATTGAACCAAATCCTCACAATAATGCAGAAATGTGACTCTCATCTGAATGAGTTATTTTGATCTCATTGACCACAGATGGTGAACTTAAGGCATGTTTTTGCTGCCCTGAGAAATGTAGCAACTTGTGATCAGGGTTTTACTTTGGAATGAGTGCAGAGAAGCTGCTACAGTATATCTGTCAGTGTTTCCTGTCTCAGTGGAGGAAATATCTGTATTTAACGTCGTTGTACCCTCACTGGGTTTGGGCGGTATCCAAATTTTTATACCGTCTCCTTATTTTACCACAGTATACGGTAATACTGACTAATTAAAAAATATGACGTAAGGCTCAGGGTGTGCGTTTACATCGAACATGCGTGTGTATGTCTGGCTATCGGAGCCGAGTGACAGCAATTTTTTGTTTGTCTGTTCACATCAAAATGTGACCTGTATCAGACTCCAGTGTGAATGGTTAGTGGCTCCAATCTGACCCGCATGTGCATTGTCACGTTTGTCTTAAAGTTTCTGTGTGTGTGTAGCGGAGCCAGAGAATGAATGAGCAGGTGCAGAGGAAGACAAGGAAAAAGAAAAAGAGAGACAAATATTTTTGTTTTGGCTTTTTGTGGCGCTGATCTGCTTTTAAACAGACCATTTAAGAACCCGACAAAGCAAAAGTTAAACCTACAGGTCAGACAGACATTAGGTATTTATATCAGAGCCCGACCTGAAACCGACAATTAAAAACAATTTTTTTCCGCATACAAATGACACATTTACGTTTGTTTTAGTAGTAAGCCTGCTTTTATTAACTGACAGCTGTCAACATCGGTTCAGCGCAGGGGGAAACCAGCACATCAAACACACACAGGTGCACAGTGTGCCCGCAGCGCCAGAGACAGTTGATCTACTTACATATTCCACGTATCGAATATAAGAATAATCAATGTTCTTGTGCAGAAAAAGGATTGATTCAATAGTGGGTGCTTGTGCGTCAAACTTGTCTTAATTCGTTCCCTCTCTGCTCTGAGGACAGCGCACTGCACTGACAGCTGAAGCACACTTTTTTTTTTTTTTTTTACAGCCAGCACTAACTTAAACAACTGTTGCTGGACATAGATTCATGTAATACTGTATTACCACCCAAGCCTAACCCTCACCCATTTTTTGTCTACCGTTAAAGTGTGATTTTTCAGTATTTTTGTGGCCTAAACTTGTGCTAATTTTAGTTTATTTTTTTATTTTTCCCCAATAATACAGTAGACTACATGTGATGCACTCTCTCTTTAGGAATTTAGCAAATTTCATCACCTGTTGTCTTGTTTATATCCCCAGCCTAGCCAATTAATCGTTCAAGCTATAATGTATAACTAATGTATTAACTTTTTTGCTCCGTGAACGTTTGGTGGCTCTGTGTTATGTGCATTATAAGCTGACACTATAGAAACAGCATTTGTAGAAGTGCACTATAGGTCATTGGCTTTTTTGAGTTATTCATGTTTCCTGTTTTCGGTTTGAGCAACTGGGCCATTCCATAACAATTAAACAAATGCCCCACACACTTCAGTCTCAAAAAAAAATTCTGAAATGTTTACCAATTGTTCCGTGAATATTCAGTAGGCACACTGTACATTTTTTGTTTGATCAGATTAATAGTTTTTGAGATATGGCCAATTTAGTGAGGGGGGTTTTGCGCTTCCTTATTTTTTTTTCATTTTCAGCTTTTAATATCTCAGGAACTACATCAAATAGAAAACTTTGCTATAGTAATACAGCTCCACCTATTCTCTCAGAATATACAAAAAGATCTGCTATTCATCCAATCTGGTGGACATGCCAGCCCCTCAAAATCAAAATAAGGTTTATCAAGGTTTTAGGCTCAAACATGTTTGGGCCTTGAGTAAACAACTTTGCATATGCCTCAGCTTCCTGTAACTGTATCAGCTTTAAGCTATGTACATAGACTATTAAAATCACTTACGATTAGTCAGATGTATGCATTGGTTCTTGGATGACAGTCTCTTGACCTCTGAAAAAATACTTTTTTTTACTATTTTCATTGGCCCATAATTGCATGTTGGAATGTAGGAAAATAAATAATTTTTTAGTATAAAGGTTACTCTTTCTTGGATATGAAACAGTTTTTCTTCATGCAACTTCATAGTTTTTATCTTGGACCCCAACTTTGGGTTATTTCACCACTCGCGAATATTAAAAATCCTTTACATGAGGCCATTGTAGCTTGCTTCTGTGTCTTATAATCATTTGTTGTTTATTAGTTTTTCACCTGTAACATAAAAACTACAATAACTAAAAATATTTTTTTTATACAATGTTTAGAATAAAATGTTTATTTTTAAAACATAATACTTTCTATAATTTCTCATGTTCTACTTTTTTTTTTTCTCTTTTTTTCATTAAATTGGTCATATCTCAAAAACTATTCATCTGATCAAACTAAAAATGTACAGTGTGCCTATTGAATAGTCACCAAACAATTGATAAACATTTTGAAACCAAATTATTTGCGATGTCCGGAATTTTTTTTTTAAATGACTTGGAATGACCCAACTGTATTTTTTACTTTTTTTTTACATTGTATTCCTGAAATAGTTTGTTCAGGTTTGCTTTTACTTAATAGTGGCTTCACGGTTTTTATGGCTTATGAATTAATAATTTCATTCTTTATTTTAATTTAGTAAATTAGTGTTTTGCTTCCCTGTCTTATGTATCATATCTGTATTATATTTTAAGGTATTAAATTGAAAAATCTGTTTTTGTATCAAAGAGAAAAATTGATTTTTAGTATTGTTTAGTAATTAGTACATTATGATATTGATTTGATATATGTGGCAGAAGATGAATGGTTGAAAGAAAATCACCATATATCATGAATCAGTTTTTCCCCCCGTGACCCTGAATAGATATCAGTTATCGGCAGATATTAGCTTACTGCATTTCTTTATAATTCCCAACATCGGCTTTAAAATCCCATATCAGTCATGCGTTACTGCAATTATCAACTATAGCCATCTAGTAGTGCTTTATTCAAAATAGTTTAAATAGTACATTTCATGAATCTATTATGCATTGAAGTGTTTGACTAGGAGCGACCTTGCTATTCCAGTATAACCATTTTGTGTATTGAGCCTTTTACACAGCTGTTTCTGCTTCACTTAATGACTGTGTTTCAGGCTACATATGAAGCTAATGATCAATAGCAGCTCTTTTGTTTGATTAATTATTAATAGGCCTACACCTGACCATGGGTGAATTTACTGGCAAAAACAATTAAAGATGGTTTCAAAGCAAATAGTGATGACATGAAACTCATCAAACTGATAAAAAAAAAAAAAAGAATGAGAAAAAAAAAAGAACTGTGCCATGTTTGTTTCTTCTGATTAAAAAAACAAGAATGTTAAGTTGAAGTTCACCACATACAGTGTCTGCACTTTAAAAGCAGGTGCTCAGCAGCTTTGTCCAGCTTATTAGAGTTAATAATTTACACAGCTCAGCTCTTTTTTTTTTTTTCGAAACCTCTTCTCGAAGTACCCTCTTTTTGTGATGTTTCAGGGATCAAAGAGTATAGAGGTAGATGGAGATGAAGATGAGGAGGCGGAGGAGGACGATGGTCTGATCCAGCCAGCTCAAGTTTTTGCACCAAAGAGCCTCATCCTCGTGTCCAGGCTGGATTATCCAGAAATATTTCGGGTAATAAAATGTGATTGAAACGTCTATCTTTGGAAAGAAACTCTTGTTCGTGAATGTTAACTCATGTTTCAATCTTGTAGATACTAATCTATTTTACACTGTTGACTGTGCTAAACATTCATTCACGTTACTAAAGTAAATCAAACATGAAACATAAAAACCTCTTATCTTTTCATTTTAGTCAGGACTTCACTTATAAACAGCACAAACTATAAACGGCACAGGCCAATGTGACCTCAAAGACCTTCACATAAATTGCTCACTGTAGTTAAGCGCATTACTTTGTATTTTGAGTTGTGTTTTGCTTGTCCTCACAGGGTTGCTTGGGCCTGATCTACACTGTGTACATTGATAGCCTGAATTTTCCTTTAGAGGGTTTGGTGGCCAATCTTTTTACATTCCTGGTTCCAGTTGCAGGTGGATCACAGGTACGTTTTATACACTCCACACAGCTCCATGAGGCTACAGTAAACAATTGCTAACAATTAGAATAGAAAAATGTGATTGTATTAGCCGGGTTTCAACACATTGTGGACAGTCGCTTACACATTTTTACAAAAAAGAAGCCAAGTTGAAATATTTTGACTAAAAGGTCAAGAGTTGAATAAGAATCAATTACCAACACTTCTTCATTCCCAAAAAATATTGTTTTCTTCAGAAAAAAAGTTGTTTTTGGGTTTAGTTACTCTTTAAGTCTTTAAGCACAGGTCCATTAATCGTAACAGGACTATTTTCCAATGACTGCTTTTGTGACCTTTTACCACTCATGTTCTTTTCTTGCAGAAACTGTTTAGCCTGGGAGCTGGGGACCGGCAGCTCATCCAAACTCCCCTTAATGACACACTGCCTGTCACGTCCAAGAGTGTTGCTTTGCTCTTTCAGCAGTTGGGTGCGTCCACTTAATAAATCCCAATATATAATTGTAGCTAATAACCATATCTTTTCTTTTTAACTGACAAGACACAGTGACTAATTTTTCTTGTCATTTTTCTGTTATCCTATTGAACCCTGCGGCATAACTCTATTGAAAGATGCTGCGGGTCAGCACATGCATTCATTGGCAAATCAGGGTTGCCTTGTTTCTATTGAGCGTTTTACTCTGAATGTCAAACATTTGTCGTAAAATATTTCTGGAAATTTGTCTCGGTTGATTTGAAAAAGCTACTTATTGCATATTTTACATTTAAGCTCTGCTTGAATAGCCACATGTTGCTAAACTACAGTACTGTAAGACTTTTGCAGTCAGGTGACTGTAAGCTCTGATTATTTCAACACTAAATGTGTCTGAGTCAAGATTGTTTGTTTTCCAACTTAGTGTCCACTCAGTATTTCTCTACACGTCTTAGCTACAATAGGCACATGATAAAGGTGTGATGCAGTTTGATGATTTCACGTTACGTTAACACAATATATGAATTGTTGAAACTAAATTTGCATCGGTAAATCAGTGTTAAAAAAATTCAGCACAATAGAGCCTGATTCGTTATGACTCAGGCTGGGATTTGTTGAACGCTGTTTGGCAGGAGTCTCCATCAGCTCCCTTGTCCCTCTAAAGACAATGTGATTTCTATTTTGTGGTCATTCCCTAAGAATGAGACGCATTCCTCTTTCAACCAGATGAAAATTAAATGAAATATAATTCTTAACGGAACGTTGGATCTCACTTAGCCTCAACTGATTAAAAAAATCTGGGGGGGTACGTGCGCAATACGTGTGATGGAGGAAATGTGGAAGTTTGGCATCCCAAGCTAATCTGGACGAATAAAACAAAATCCTTTTGACATGTTGCCTAACCACAATGTGTCAGGGCTCATAAACATGCTTCCATTAATCAACACAGTATCATGTAGCGTGCTGGTCCTCTATGAAGGAGCAAAGTGTCTACAATACATGTGCTTGACATGTGTTCACCCTGCTGTTTTTAATTAACATACGTGTTGTGTTTTTAATAACAAAGACCTAAAAGGCCCGAGCGGGCCTGGGCCAGTCCTGTGTAAGAACAATTCAGAGAGGCAGCTCAACTTTGTAGTTATAGACATGACTGGGCAGAGTACAGCTGTGATACAGTGGCGTGCTGCAGTTGGATTTTCTCTTATTCAAGTTAGTAAATCATATTTACTGCAATAAAAAGCAACAAAGGACTTAAAGTGTCAGCTGAGTTGGTTCAGGAGTGAATTACTTTTTATTCCTAATAATAGAGCTTGGATGGTGCTTGGATGTCACATCTCTCACGTAACTTTGACTTTCACCTTTATCCACCCAACTGAAACTATGATTCACTTGTTTTTTTTCCATTTGAAGGGATGGTATTTTATTGTGCAGCTCACATTTGCAGCATCAGGCGGAAAAATAGAATGAGGTGTACTTTAATTGCCTCTCTGACAACAATGAACTGCAACTTTTGCGTAACAGACAGCCCACAGGCTAACGGATAGCCCTCAGGCTAATGTTTTCATTGAATCTGGCCGAAACTAGATTACCGTAATTATTCCCTTAGTTCTAGAGGCTTACAAACTGAATGTGATGTATGGTATTAAGTATTGATATCACTATCAGTGATGTTGCTAGGTAAGCGTTCTGCGTCCCTGACACATAAAAATCTGAAAGGACACAGTAAATCCACTACCCATGCGTCCCAGGGACGCACCTCATTTTTCCCATGAAAAACGACACATTGTGAACAACAACTTATGTTTAAAATCACAGTAACTAGCAAAAGAAACCTAGCCGTCAGCGTACCCCTTTACGCATTAACTCAGCGCAGATCCCATTGAGTACATGCTAGTTTAGCCAACGAGCCGTTAACGTGGATTTCATTTCAAAATGTTTCCTGGGACCGCTTATTGAGTGCACCGCCCTCCCCCTGAGAGCTCGGTCCATTTTTTGTGTAGCGCAGCGGTGCTCCGTGAAAACGTGATCAGCTTTAATCATCTTCCCCTGCTCAGTGTTCAAACTGTTGTCTGGTTAACTAAGAATAACTCAGTCCGTGTTGTTAGTTCTTTTTATTCCAGCCTTTTGTCCGTGCCTATAGGTACACATTCACAGTCAGCAAGCTACCTCAAGTACAAACATTTCAGTGGGAACTTCGAGTTTACAAAATAAAAGTCTGTTGGTGCAACGTTATTAGAATGTTACATTCGAACAATATCTCATCAGAGCTACAGAAGATCATTTAAATTAGGTTAATTTAAACTAAGTTGATCAAAACCTAATCATTAAACCTGCTCAGATTCAGTAAACCATTGATCCCTGAGAGGAAATTGGGTGACATTAATGCTGTTCTCATACATCTTTATATGACATATAAATAATTAAAAAGCAGCAGTCAGAATAATCTATGTCACTACAATTTATATCTACCTTATAATTGTGTCTTACTTTATTTTTTACATAAATTTTTGTTTAATTCTGATTTTTTTTTTTATGTATTAGTATTTATTTTGTTTCCTCACAGGAGTTAAAAACTAAAATTTTCTTTAAAAAATGATAAATATTTCTAAAAAACACAGAATTTGGGGAAAAATAAAACGGAATTTGTAAAAAAAAAAAACGGATTTTATAGGGCCTAAGTCAAAGATACAAACTTCTTAGTAGTAAGCAGTGATGTTGCTAGGTAAGATACATTGCGAACATCAACTTATATTTAAAATCACAGTAACTAGCAAAAGAAACCTAGCCGTCAGCGGACCCCTTTATGCATTAAATCAGCGCAGACATGATCGACTTGAGTACATGCTAGTTTAGCTGCTACAACAACAATCAGCCAGTTAACTAGCTGCTTACAATACACCACAAACATATCTGCATCATTTTATTTTTCCTAACAGACTTTGCACTGTGTTAGTTAAGTAAAATTTTTGTGCTATAAGTTTCATAGTGATTGACTCAGTTCATTTGATTTAGTTGATCTTCAGACAAAAGGATTTTGGTGACAATTTATTTTTTGGTGATGAGAATGTTTTGTTTGTGTTAAAATCAGCAGTTTTATTGATAATTTATTTTTGTACAACAGACACCATTTTGTTTTCATTTGAATTGTATTTGTTCAATTTCTGATACATTTTGAACATACATGAATATATTTGCTAATTATAGCCGTATCATACCACCATTAAGAGAGTTTAACACTACAATTTAAGAAATAGAAGAATATAAGAAATAGAAAGAAATATATTTTTTATTGGGGAATGGGGACCCATTGAATTTCCCAGAGACCCCCTCATATCACCACCTGTGGGTCCCGGGGACTCACTACATTGAAAACCTATCAACATCACTGCTCTATGTACCACATCTCCCGAAAAGACTAACTAATAGCAATACACAAACATGCGTATATGCAAATTTAACATTGACTGAGGGAACAGTTGAGGTTGATCTAAGCACTGAATTCCTGTAAGCAAATAAGATATGTTGAGTAAGGTATTATAAAAGGAAGCACAAATATGTAAAGACAGGGAAACAAGAATAAAAAGGGTTATCCTTTTGTTATGGCTCCATGTATTGCATAGGATGTATATATAAGCAACAAGAGAGTGTTATTTCCTCAAGTGCGATTCGTTAGAAGAAGGTAAACTAATCAAATGTGAGGGATTTCAGTTTAAATCGGAACATCTCACAGTCTGGGGTTTTTGCTGAAGATGTAAAAAAAAAAAAACCTACCGATGTACTTGAAGTGTGAAGGGGACACAACACCATAGATATCAGTCAGGTAATTACTTAGTAGCGCTTAATCTATGGACACTTTTTTCAGTAACGATTAATCTAACATTTAGCTATTCCTAAACCAGTAATCAGATTAAAGTTATGTATCCAAATCACTGTGCGTTACTATTTGTCATTTTACCAATGTATGCATCAACTCACGTGAACAGACAAAATATGACAAGTAGATGCAGATGCAGACAAATTATAATAGGTAAAAAAAATACTCATATATATATATAAAGTATTAACGATTAGTGGAGTCAAGAAAGACTGTCTTAATTTTATTTTATTTAAAAAAAAAACACACACAGTTTGTCAGGAGATACATTGTTCATGTAACCGTTAAAAACACTTCCATTAAATTGATTAATGGCAAAACAGGTTGTCATTTTCATGTTGAGGTAATTGGGGGGGGAGGGGGAGGTGTTGTCTGTAAGTAACTTGTAATCTAAATGAGTTGTTTTTAAAATCGAGTCATCAGTTAAGTAACCAAATTAGTTTTTAAAGGAGTAATCTGTTGTCAGATTACTTTTTCAAGGTAACTGTGGCAACACTGCACAACACACACACTCATGAACTTTACCTGTTTGCTGAGCTTTGCTGTTAATTCTGATACTTGATAGAAACTTTTAATAAATACACACTTTTTGTTGTTTGAGAATTTCGTACAGTAGTTTATTGTAAATGGTAAATATAAGCAGAAATACACAGTAATAGCAGATTATCATGTCCGTTTATATATATTTGCTCTATGTCCAATTTTTTTCAATCTAATTTTAAGTGAACAATATACACATTCAATGACATTAATAGGGTTGCATTTGCATGCTGCTATAGGTACTCAAAGGACTTTACTGAAACTCAATAGTTACATTACATACATACTGGTGGAGGTATGTTACACCTCATTTTAATTCATATATTCATATTCATGTCAGGCAAGATGGATAAAGTGTCTTGAGTTATACTTTACACATGACTCATCTCAGTCTGCGATGAAGAATTGTCAGTGAAGCATTTACAGTGAACGTGGTTGATTTCGTTATCCAGTCGCAGAGTTATTCATTCATTCTTCTAAAAACATATTTTACTTCTCTTTCGTGCGTCTGCTGAGGAGTTACATGTCAGTGTTGAAGGATTTTGCTTTTTATGCGTGTCATAGACGGTTCTGTCTTCATTATTCATGTGCACACGGACAGGTCACACTTTGCTCCGTGGCCTAAGGTCATCGAGTCACCTCTGCGGAATGTGTGCTAATTTAATATATCGTACTGCACAGGAAGTATATCCCTCTCTCCCAGGTCGAGCCAAAAATGGCCAGATGGCTTGGATGGTTAGTTTGTTGTCTTTGTTTGTTTTGTTGTCCAGGGCGATTGCTCTTTGTTGAAAGGATTCCTCTGTAACATTATGCCGGGGTGTTTTGGCCACCAAATCTTCCTAAAGAGAAAAACAACAATTTTGCAGTTTAAATTACTCCCTTTGCTTTCAGGTTTTTGTTTGAGATGTTATTTTCCTGTTTATCATCTACAAAGGCAGCCAAGCATCCACTCTCACCACCAGTGGCTGTAACACGCCTGCCACTGTTCCTCTCTCTTTATCACTCCAACGTGTGATGAATTAACCAACAGTAGCTTGATGGAAAACAATAACAGGAACTTTAAACTTAGAATTCTTCCTGATTGTCACACTGCTATCTGAAATATTAATCATTCTGGTTGAGAGTGTGTAAATTCATCTTGGTTGTTTTGGGGGGGATGTGTTTCCCCATATGTTTATAAATCAGTGGTTTACATAAACTGTCCCATTTAGTTGTGGAAATGTATTGTCTTTGTCATCATAATTCAGCAGCTGAATGCTCTTAAAAATGGACAGCAGACAGCATTAGGTGACAGTCACAAAATATTTGAATCAAAGTTTTTCTATTACTCAGACCTTGGCAGACCTTATGTACGGTTTGTCACACCAAAAAATAAAAAGTGTGCAATTGTATGGGTATTTGGCTATGTATAAATGACGTTTGCATTGTCTGTCCTACAGAAAATCTGGTGCAAAGCAATTACATTTTTTGGTCAATTTTAAGTAGTTTTTTGCGGGGCACGCTTTGTAAAAGGGCTCTATGCACTGTAAATAATCTGAAAACACTATTGTTTTATGCTTGACTTTTATCACTATATTTATTGAATGACTTTACCTCAGAGATTTAAGCACATGTGACAAACCTAAGCTATTTCTCTGCTACATTCTGGTATCTTTTATGGGGTTATTATGTGTAGACACTAGGGTTTATTCTGCTAATTGGGGGTTCATGACAGGTGTACGCCAAAAGTTGCTTTTAAAAGTTTCGCTTGTTATCAAAGGTTTTTTTTTTATTTAATAAAGACGTTATAAAACAAGTTCTAAGCTTCTGCACATTCTCGACAAATGTGTGCATCCTCTAATATATGAATAGGTTACTGCATACAACACAATCCAATTGGCAGGGAGCACTAGTGTTTCTTTGTGTGTCAAAGGAGAGTTTTTAAAGCACTACACTACCTTTGTGACTTCTGGCTCTGTGGTATTTAATATGTCAGCGCGTAGTTTGTGGGTCTCTAAATGCCGTCTTTACTCACTGAAATATTGCTTATAATACTCGGCTTCATGCTTTATGGGGTTATACAGCCGATTATTCAGCTCTGGAAGTCATTAATGGCTTTAAATCTTTGACTAATAACCTGAAATGATTGCCATGTCAATTACCTCGTCTTTTTATTTTTTTTTAGGGATCCAACATGTCCTGAGTCTCTTCTGTGCAGTTTTGACAGAACACAAGGTTTTGTTCCACTCCACCAGCTACCAGAGGCTCGAGGAGGCGTGTCGCGCCCTGGAAGCCCTCATGTTTCCTTTAAAGTATAGGTGAGCACGCGTTTAATCCCTCTAACTTTCCACTGGTGCTTCAACTGCCTTCAGAACTGGCCTGACCTCCTTTCTGATTAATGATTAATGTTGTATGGAAAACTAGTTATATCCATTGTAGAAATTGAATTGTAACCCTTTCAAACATTTTGTTTTGTTTGCATTAACTGATTCACTTTCTCAGAAACGCGTTCCTCTTTTAGGCATTGACCTCCTTCTCTTTCTGTAAGCTTACAGTGAAGCAATGAGAAGAAGTCTGTTATGTTTGTTTTGTTACTATTTCATTTTTTACAAATCATTGCAAACCGCATGCCCAATACTCTAAATCAGTGGTTCCCAAACTTTTCACTGTCATGTACTCCTTCAGACATTTAACCTAAAGCCAGGTACCCCCTACTCCTGCACACTTAAAAAACATAATAATGTAATGTCATATACAATGTAGCCTCACCTACCCTGTTGAGGAATAATACATTATGTAATAATAATATTTGCATTTCCTGAAGAAAATGCAAATGACTATGCAGGTGCTGGACCGCGTCGCACTGTATTAGCTTAGCATTATCGAGCATTATCAATAACCTAGCAATAGCAATAATCTAGCATCAACATTAGCATAGCACTAGCATTAGCCTAGTAATAACATGAGCCTTGCATTAATATTGACCTAGTTTTAGCTTTGCCATAGCATTATCATTAGCCTAGCAATAGCATTAGCCTAGCAACAGAATTAACCGAGCATTAACATAGCAATAGAATTAGTCTATCATTATTATTAACTTAGTATTAGCCTAGCATTAACATTCACTTAACATTACCATTCACCTAGCATTAGCATTAACTTAGCATTAACATTGACCTAGCATTAGCCTAAAAATAGCATTACATGTCATGTAATTGAAATATGTTTCAGCTGTGTTTCTTTGATGTCCTCTCGTGTTTCCAGTTACCCATACATTCCAATTCTACCTTCACGGCTCCTTGAGGTGTTAAGCTCGCCAACTCCCTTCATCATTGGAGTTCACTCCATGTTTCAGAGTGAAATCCAGGATCTGGTGAGAGCAGTGTCTCTTATTTTGCATGCAGAGGTTGAACGTCAAGAAAAGCGCAGATTCACTTAAATCATGAACCAACACTTAAGTCTTTCTAAGTGTCCTGTTTGCCTCATAGCAGTTGTGACATCTTAAGACTTGTTTGTTTTGGATTCTAAATGCTCTGTTTTCAGAAAGCTTTTATGATGTTTAAATATACTAACATTCTCTACTTTAAGTTCATTAGACGTACATCATATAAAGTCACTCAAAGTTACGGTCAGGCCATGTGACCTGTGGGGTTTTATGTGTTCCAATCAGTTGGATGTGATTATTGCCGACCTGGATGGAGGAACAATAAAGATTCCTGAATGCATCCACTTGTCCTCGCTCCCTGAACCTCTGCTACACCAAACACAGTCGACGCTGTCTCTGGTGAGCACAGAAACTCTCCTATGCCTACACATTAGTGATAGACAACAGGAGACATTGTTTAGGGTTTATTTACCAATAATTTGTTTTCTTATCCCAGCAAATCACAATTAGCCAAACACTTTCAGATATAAATGAATTTTTTGAACAAGCATGAACATGCAACCCAATACCATCTTGAGTAGATGAGTTCTTCCTGTAACAATGTAATAAACAATAAGTGCTGAGGATGGTTATTTTATTGCACTTTAGATCAAGCTTGGTCACTCTTTCATGTCTGTCTTAATGGATGAATAAGAATTGTAAGTTGTTTGCAGTTTTATTGTATTTTCGTAGGACTCTGCTACTTTTATCTGACTGAGGAATGGCAAGTAAGGATTCTAGATGCATTTCTTGTCTTCTTAGGTCTTGCATCCTGATTTGGAGATAGCGGACAATGCGTTCCCTCCGCCCCGTACTGCACCCTCCAACCTCAAACTTTTAGTAAGTGTGCATCAGTACCTTTATGATACATGGCATATTAGGTTGTAAGAACTGAAAAAGGTTTTCTTATCATAAAAAGGTTAACAGTGTAGTGAGGACACTAACAGACGGTAACCCATTAGCCTAAGACAAATAACACGTCCGTTGCATGACTAACTTATCTGGCTGCATTTGTGGCATAGCTGTTTGATGATTCGTGTGTGTGTGTGTGTGTGTTCATTCCAGGACAAAGAGGTTAGGGCCGTCTTTCTCAGGCTGTTTGCACAACTTTTCCAGGGCTACAGGTCTTGCCTGCAGCTCATTCGCATCCATTCCGAACCCGTCATCCATTTTCACAAGGTGAGAGTTAAAAAAAAAATTCAAAGCAAAATTTGAAGCCGCAAATAAAACTAGTTTAGCACAGGGTTCTCAACCTTGAGGTCGGGACCCCATGGTGGTTCGCGAGACACTGGGAGGGGGTCGCCAGATGCTTTTGAGAAACCACAAATATTTTATGAACAACTTGAGCTCAATTTTGCTTATTTTTACCCTTTTGCTCATTTTAATTAACTTTTGCTACATTACTCCCATTTCTGCCACTTCAATTCAATTTCAATGCCTTTTCTGCGCATTTTTTTTTCACTTTTAAGACATTTTTGGCACTTATAAACCGTTTCATATGTTGACCTTTTCACCATAATTCATGCTCATTTTTGCCAATTTAACCACATTTACAATTTTTCATGCCCATTATTTGCCAGTTTAAATAAATTGTTCCTACTTTTAAGCCAGTATTGACACTTCGAATCCTTTTTACCAGTTTTTTTTTTGTCTGTTTTTCTCCTCTCTAGTTTGCAACTTTTAACCAATTTTTGTGGTTTTTAAAATCCCATTTTACCACCTTTTCCACCATTTTTGGCCACTTTTAACCCATCTTCAAGATTACTATATACTATGGTGCAAATAATAATGAACTTCCTGGATTACAGTAGATATTATTCAGATAAATAAATAAATAAATGTTATCACAGATTTATATAACAATGGACCATCATTTTGCTGACTTTATGGATGGATCCTTTTTTCCCCCATATGGAACTTTCATGTCCATGTTCAACCACCATCAGGTATAGTTTGGGACCCCGGTCTCTGGCACCTTTATTTTGGGGGTTGCGGGCTGTAAAGGTTGAGAGCCACTGCTTTAGCATACACTAAACCTGCTGAAAAAAGATGTCACCTGCAGCCAACCATAGACCAGTGTGAGATTTCATGTTGTATTAAACGTGTCACACAAGCTTCAGGACTGTGCCGTGATGCTTTCCCTTTTTGTTTATTCAATCTTGGGCAGAGGCTGACAAAAAGCCACATGAAATGCATTAGGTTTACATTTCTGTTTTGCAGCAGGGATCGTGTTTGCTTGTGTCTATGATGTCTCCTTAGAAACCCATCAGCACATCAGCCCCAATCTACCCCACATGGATCACATTATGAAAAAAAAGCTCTCTGTATGCGCCTGGAATTCGAGAGCAGGCAATGCTTGAGTGAACTGTGTTTTCTGTCTTCTGCCCACAAGCACAAATAATTCTGAACAAAGTGAAATAGGTTCATTTGCTTGTAGTCATTTGTTGCGAGATTTATTTCCATCTTGATGAAGAACATCCATGTTTCTCAACAATAATACAAACTCCCTCACGGATGTGTTAAAGATTTTGGGATCAGGTTGGGGAAAAAAAGGGAATGTGATCATTGTACTTGTTTCCCGTTCTACAGTAAATCCATATGAATAAAATTACATGTCGAGCATCTGTGTGGGATTGTAAGTGTTCTACTTCTGACACTATCCAGACTGCCTTTCTGGGCCAACGAGGCCTCATTGAGAACGATTTCCTGACCAAGGTTTTGGATGGCATGGCCTTCGCTGGCTTTGTCTCAGAGAGAGGGCCACCATACCGAGCCTGTGATTTATTTGATGAGGTACAACTCCAAATCTCTTTTTACAATTTCCAATGTACACTTATAATGTCATTAGGTAAAACGACAACAAAAATCAATTCAATTTAAAGTAAGTCAAACAGATCTTCACAGACCTTGTTTATTAGCTCACAATCACTAGCCGCTCACTGGAGCTTTGATTAGCACCTTTCCTACAGAAAGTTTAGGTAAGCAATAATATTTTAAATATGCTGATTGAAAATTCTTTAAGGAGCATGAAAAATGTATTTATTCCTATTCATCCTTTAATGAAAATAGGTTTTTGATGAATGTATAGTGATTTTGAATTGGTTTGTTGTTGTTTATTGTTGTGTGCTTTGCAGCTGGTGGCCTTAGACTTTGACGACTTTAAGGAAGAAGAGCTCAATCCTGCCAAGCTGCGAAAGCAGATCCGGGAGCTTTCCGAGCAGCTGTACAGAAATGTATGTTTTTTTCCACTGTGTTGTTTGGGAAACGCAGTGTTGCCACTGTTATCTTGAAATAGTAATCCAACTACTGTTTACTGATGAGTCCTTTAAAAATGTACTTGACTGATTTCTTGATTCTAAATGTAACTGAGTTAAATTACAACTTACTTTGTTAGTTACTTTAAGCAGCTGCCGACAACACTCCTATCACCTCAACATAAAAAACACAGCCAGTTTTGCCAATAGTCACTTTAATGGAAGTGTGTTTTTAACATTAACGTCAACAATGTATCACCTGACAAACTATTATCTGGAAAAAAATGGTAATATCAGAGTAATGCATTACTAAGTGACTATGTTTAGGACTAATGTCTCTGTAGTAGTATGTCCTTCCTCTATGTTTGTCTCCATCCCCTCTGCTGTGCTTCTAAAAATACACATGGTTTCCTGGCGGCTGTCCTGCAGGAAAATCCAAATCCTCACATGGCATTCCAGAAAGTGCCTCGGCCGTCCGAGGGTTCCCACCTGCGTGTGCACCAAGTCCCTTTCCCCCTGCTGGACGATGAAAGGGTGGAGAAGATGGTGCAGGAGGGTGTGTCGAAGCACAGCACCGCACCTCCTTCTACTCGACCTGAGCGGAAGTGTGTTGTACCTGCAGGGCCACCTGTTGGTATGACCAGATTTAAACAGCTCTTATTTTTAATTTTATCAGTTTGTGGTGATGAAGCAGTGATGTACCTGGAGTGCTTCTTATGATAGAATGACCTCTTTTCAGCAGTAACCTGCAGTGACTTCTTCCTTTTCCTTATTCCAGCATCCATTATGGGTAAAATTGGCACCGTGTTTAACAGTGCTCGCAGGCTGGAGGTGGTGAGGAGCTGCATTTCCTTCATTTTTGAAAACAAGACCCTGGAGACTGAAAAGGTGATGCACGCTGTCTTTGATCCGGGGCAATAATCAGCCTGTAAACATGCTCATTAGAGGCAAACACAGCCTTAGCATTGTGTTATCAGGTTCTTTTAGAGCTACACTTGACTCGTCCAGATGGCTCACAGGCGTTTTCTCAGAACTAGATTTGTTTGTTATAAATGGGGCGGTATCCACTGCCTTTATAAATCCTGCTGTATTTTATATGGGGGTTATATAACCTGTGCCTGCATCGATGTGCATAATGTAAGAATGCAGAGAGCAGACACACTGAACCTCCCTGTTAATCTTTAACTGTTAAATGTTCAGTTGAACACTGCTGACCATCCATCAAGTCAAAGTAGTTGGGAGCACTGTGCTTGTACATTACACATAAAGGACTAAAGGGGTAAATAAAAAAAATAAACTATTAACAGCCACAATGTCTAGATTTTTGATTCAACCCCAAAGTGTTTCTATATAATTAGTCAAATATGTGTGTGTGTATCTTCATCCAAACAGACGCTTCCCGCTGCACTGCGCGCACTGAAGGGCAAGGCTGCCCGCCAGTGTCTGACAGATGAACTGAGTCTTCACGTTCAACAGAACCGCGCCATACTGGACCACCAGCAGTTTGATTACATTATCCGCATGATGAACTGTGCCCTTCAGGTAAATAATAAAATATTCATCATTAATAATCCTGATAAATGAATTTGCCCAAATTTGACACATAAAAAACAATGAATTCTTCTTTTTTATTTATAAAAAAAAAAAACAATAATATTTTTTTTTTTTTATTAGGTCATGAAATAAAGCCATATGAAGTGAAGTGGTGTAAAACACTTTGTATTTATATAAAAGGGATTATTGATATTATTGAAATATTTACGCTACTCAGAAGGACGATTGTTCAACTTAGAATATGCTACTCTGACATGTGAATAACTTTAATCAAGATGTTAGTTACATAACTGATATCGTTTATCATAACACTCTCAACAGGAAAAAACCTGGCTTTGTGTTTATAGTGAAGATGCCTGGTTTTGGTCTTCACCATCTTTTTCTTTTTAAAGCTGAAGTTTGTCTCAACCGAGTTGTAAAGTAAATCCATTCAAATCTGCTCATTGTTGATTGGATTCCATGTTTGTCCCTTCGGGGTGCCTTCATGCTTCAGCTGCATGTCAGAGTGAGTAAGCGATGCCAGTGAAGCTTCACTTCACCAGAGCAGTAAAGCTCATTATTAGTGGTTCAATGTGTTTTACTGAATCAGCTCATTCCAGAGATTCTAATAATTTTAAGATGTCCTAGACCCCTTGCAAAAGCACATATTTTATAGGCAGACTTTGAATTTCAGCCATTCTTCCTCCACCAAACGTACACATTTGTTGTGTCCTTTTGCAGCACAGTTTAATGCGTCATAAATAAAATAAATTGCTGGCACCAACTTAATGTTTTTGTGACAAGCTGCAGATGTACAATTTGTTGTTTTTTCCATAGACTTGTTTAGTCCATGGAAGGAACCATTAGCACAGTTATCCTAATAAACACATAACGACTTAGGAAACACTTTACTTGAAGTTTCATACATAAGGCTGACGTTACGCTGGCATTATCTGTCATTAGCATGAATAAGGTGTCATGAAGGCTATCATTAAAGTGTTATTCACTAAATTATGACATATTTGGTGCTATGTTAGCATTTTTCAGGTTAGAAGGAGGGATCTAGTGGGTTTAGGTACGGTTAGGGTAGGGGGAAGGGTGTGGGGTTAGGGTAACAAAGGGTTAGGGTAACGAACGACACTTAATGACAGCCTCCATGACACCTTATTCATACTAATGACGTGTCATGTCATATAACGACAGCGTAGTGTCAGCCTTATGTATAAAACTTCAAGTAACGACTTCTTTAATAGAACAAATATAAACTTGGATCTTTTTTCTTTGTAATTGCAATTTGTTTTCATTTAACAAGACATAAATCAGCGGGTAATCTTGATAAAGCACATAGTTACCTTTATATTAGTGTATTTTATGTTTGAATAGATGCAAATATCTCTTCCGATTCTAAAGATACCAAAAATGATCACTCACATATGTTGTAGTTATTTGATATTAGAAATAAATGACCAAGTTGCAATTTATAAGATTTCATCTCCATGTGAGACTAATTACCTTCTTTGATTTGCTTGATTGTTTACCAACCATCCACAGCATATTGACACATCGCGTAGGAATTCGATGTGGACATTTCTCTGATGGTTTCTCAATGCTTTGTGTGGGGGGGGACGGTATTATTGTGTATTGTTTATCACCAAGTGCTATCAACTTTGTGCTCATGCCAAGTATTTGTTCCTGGCTTTTATCTTAGAGTTTCAGTACAATCATGATGAATTTGCCTTGGATGATCGTGTAGGATGTAAAAATAGCCAGTAATTACTTTCATACTTTGCACTATGGCCTTTCTGTCAACGCCCAGCTACGTAAGGACCCAGAAATGATGCTACATTGTGTTTGTGTGTGTGTAGAAAAAAATCATTAAAAACTTAAGGCTTTAACAAAGCCAAAGTGACCTAGTTAAATAAAAATGCAGTCCTGCTTCTTGGGTAATGACAGCACATTAGTTTAGGATTTTTGGCATGAGGATGTGACACATCGATCTGTAATGACATCATTATTAGGAGAGCAATTACTTTGTTTATCGGTTACATGCCAGCTTCAGGCAGTGTGACTGTTGCTGTCTGGCTACAATCATTGAAAGGTTTGCAACAAAGCCTTATGAAATCCCTCCATTAAAACGCAGTGTACAATAGGTTAACGTAGAGGAAACTGACTCGGGTACAACTTTACCTTCTCCGTGCACATTTATTTTTTTCTTCATGAAACATTTGGGTATGTGGAGTGAGTTTAGATTTATATTTGCTGTCATTCTTATCCATGCTGTTTATCTGCCCTGACTCATGCACAGAATTATTAACATAATTGTCTATAACTTTTCTTTGTGTGTGCACATATTGGTTAGGCTTATAGAAGTAAGCCTTGAGCAAGCCATGTGGGGGAATGAGTCCTGCTGTGAATGTATCCTGGCATCCCAACCATTTCCTGTCAGATAGGATTATGAGCCCTCTGCGCTTTGCTCTTTCATGGCCGAGGGCCTCGCGATGGTGCTCAGAAACCAGCTTTGGCAGTTTACTGGGGAAGGGGAGGACCAAGGCAAGTGGTCGCAGCATTGAGGACTTCATGAGTACTGAGCAGTGGCGACCTGGATAGTCTGATGCAGGGTCGGGGTCAATTATAATTAATTACAATTATGTTATTTTAATTGTAATTAAAAAAAAAATGTTGCTGTTGTAATTGTAATTGAGTTCAGATATTTGATTTTGTATTTTCATGAACGTTGTTGGCTTACACATACTGTACATACACATAGTTAACCATCACACAGACGCCCACACCAAAAATATTAATACCAATATTTTCATAGATAAGTATGAAAAACAGATTGCATGATAGGTAATATTTTAGTGTATTTTACAGCTGATTTAAAACATGGGTCAAACTGACCCGTTATCATAAGAGATGCTAACACAAGAGGAAGGTTAGGTTTTCTGGGCTTATTTATTAAAGGCTCAGTAATTGTGATAAATGTATTTTGGATTTTAGGAATTCAGAATGTAATCGTAATTGACTTTCAAAGGAAAAAAATGGCGGTCACCGTAATCGAGCTGTGATTGACCATGGATAATTGAAGATGTAATTATAATTTAAAAATGTAATTGACCCCAACCTAATCTAATGTGAAACAGTGACAGAGTGTGGCCTGCTAACCACAGATGTAGGACTGAAGAAAGAGGCCGTCTATTTGAGTGGATGTGCAACAGCATCTATTAATTGAGTATGTGCGTGTTATCCTCCCCCCCCCCACACTCAGAACCCGTGCTGCTTCCAGTTTTTTTGTCACCTAGAATTGAAATATAAAATGACATCTTTATTGCTTTTTTGTGCTTCATTTTTTACACTATAAGGTGTTGTTATCATTCCCATGTTCAGATGATTTTCTATCATATTGGGTAAACAACTGGAAAACACTAGTCATTCTTTCTCTATTAAACTGACGTATGTTACTTCCGACTGAGGTTACCAAAAGTCTCATGAAAAAAAAGCCGGTATTGTCACTGTATCTCAGGGCTTTCCTGAGAAGTGTGAATGTCACTCGGACACACAGGATGTTTGTGTTTATTCATCTCCTGTGTGCCTCTTGTTTTTGTTCAGTCTACGTGTCGCTGAGAGAATACACTGCATTAGTCATCCTTGTTTTTATTTTAGCTCAGCCTTTTCAGGAATGAAAGAAAAATGTTGAAACAAGCGGTGAATAATAGGCGGAAATAAAGCGGCAGGGGTCCACACGAACACAAATTGTCATCCTCATGAAGTCAACAAGATCCCCACCCTGCACTATTTGGCATCACACAATGACTGGTGCAGTGTGTGTTGAGTTTATGATTGATCGTAAACTTTTCCTATCTGCTGTCACTATCATTCCAATCTCAGGCCTGCTATGATTTCTCCCCCAATGTATTTACCTAATCGATCATCAATGTTTTGGAGCTGTCACTTAGCTTCCTTGTCAGCTATTGGGAGATTAACATGGAGCTTTATTAGTGACATCCACTTTATGTAGGATACTGTATAAAGTGCATAGATCTCAATTAAAAAAAAGCGTGTTACTGTTGTTTGTATGAGGACTATAGCTTCCTCAGTGTTGAAATCATTGGTAGTTGCAATAAAAGTGATGACATGTTTTGGCAAATGTCTCTCTTTTTCCCAAAATATTACAGCATTTATGAAATTGTCATACTTTTTTATAAGTGTATTTTCACTTTTTCTATATTTTGACTGTTTTCCATGAACTGCTGCAACCTGCAAGACATTGTCGAACAATAAGTAATCTGGAACCAATAATGCAGCCCAAAATAACTGAAAAACAGCCACTTGCCTCAACACCAAAACAAATATTTTCCAGTAGATTCACACTTTCTTCAACTTTTTCGTATTTTTGAAAAAAATGTGTTCAGTTGCAGTTATTTAGGTTGCTCCATTGGGTCATTTTCAGTAGTTTTTTTTTTTTTTCATCTGCAGAGCCTTGAGTCAAGTTTCTTCTGACTACTTTCAATGACTTTGAACAAGTTTATCCTGACAAACATAACCATAAATAAACTCCAACTTCCTGTAAGGGGACAGGTTTTCATCTCCTAATGAACTGTTCATCCTAATGGTTCAGACTCATCACAGTTCAAGAATGCTAGACTGGTATTATCAATGAACAGGGATCTGGAGCACTCAAACCATTTTGTCATGCAGGGATTATATAAGACTATTGGAAGCATATGTCCTTATATTAGGTTAAAGCAGACTTAGTGGTTTTGACAGGCCCTTTTTTTCCAAAGCATCACTCTGGCACATAATCATACACAGTTTCTTTATGTAACTCAGAGTCATGTTTACTACTGATAGATACTTGGCCTACTTGGCCATTTTCCTGTGAAAAAAGTAGATTATCATCCATAATCATAAAGTTGATGTTTCTTCTTTCTTTAGATTTAGAAACTGATTTATTGTTTTCTGAGCGTGTGCTGCCATTTTGAAAGGCTCTGATGAAGCCTTTTGTGTGACCTTGAATTTATTTCTCTGTGGTTTTGTGATCCACAGGACTGCTCCAGCTCTGAGGAGTACACGGTGGCTGCTGCCCTGCTGCCTCTGTCCACAGCCTTCTATAGGGTAAGCCCAAACATTGACACTAAAACCAAAAGCTTCCACTTTGCATTCTGCCATCTCCTCCTTTCTATATATATGAATATTAACAATTATATTAAAGATGTACTAAAGATTTTTTTTTGTTATTCAATATGGTCCTATATATACATAGAACCCCTCCCAACCATAAAAAGGTAGCATATTTATTTTCAACAAGTTGTCTTAAACAACAGCAAATATTGGTTTTTCAATCCTTTTTAAGTATTCTCCCTAGGACTGGATGATATGGACCAAAATTCATATCTCAATATTTTTTCTCAAAATGGCGATACATTGGATTAGATCGATAGACTTTATTAATCCCCTGCAAAGGCTCCGCAGTATTACACAAAGACAAGAAAAGCAGCACAGTATATAAATACAGAGTATAGTGAATATACAAGAAGAAATCAGAATGTACGGAAATAAATGATAAATAAACAAACAAATACATATATACAGTACATACATGCACATATACAATGTAAATCTAGATATTTCTAACTTAATAAAGTCTTACTAGAAAGACTATTCTGGGTTGAATGTGCTGATGCTAAAAGCCAAACGGCACAGCATGTGTGAGTGAGTTCTGAAGTGTGGCTTGATTATGGGAAGGTCTTGGTTAGGAGAACACACTGAGAAATCCATCTAACTGTGCTGTTTATGCTGTTCTGATAATTAGCAAAAGCAGAAAATCATAGTCTTTTAATAAAAAATAAGCTACAAAAAATATTTATACTGCATATATATCAATATAACCAATACTGTAGTTTTCTTTATAGCCAAAACAGAAATTGCGATATATCTGCACTCTCGATATATTGCCCAAGCCTAATTGTCCTCCAATATACCCTTTCACACCCTTCATTAGGGAGCAATGGTGGTGGTTGAGTTCATTGGCTTTTGTGAGGAAAGACATATACCGTATTTTGCGTATAGGATTTTTTTCTTTTAAAGTTGAGGGTGTGGCCAATGTATGTGTGGGTTTTTCAGTCAGTCGCACACATGTGTCCAGTGAAAGCAGGTGTCGGGGGGAGAATATTACTGTCAATCCCCCCTACAGCAGAATGAATTATCTGTAACAGCCACTGAACATCACAGGAACGAGCTTTGGATAATGTGGGGAAAGTGATGCTCTCACAGCTTTAATAACTCAGGATGGAGGCGTTGTGATCCGTGTAAAGTACGGCATCCAATCGTGGAGGGAAATGGCATGGGAGCAAGTGACAGCAGAAGTCATACATCTGCTGAATATATATTTTTATAATAAGATTACTGAACGTTTAATTAAATAAAAATTGAATACCGGTAATAAATTGAAGTTTGGGGAGCGGTGCACTCCCCAAACCACCGAACAGGCCCAATCCAAACCCACTACCACTTCATTTCTATGTCCATACTGCATCAGAATTATAGGGTCCAAAATTGGTCTCTATGCCCACCTGAAGACCCACAAGTTCCAAGAAGGAGGACAGTCATACTCGACTACGAGTGACCGCCTATGATGATGATTGTGTGTTCCATCATTACTGCAGGTCCTACATAATACCTCATTTAAATTTGAAAAGCGCATCTTGAAGCAGTCTTTTGAATAAAATTTTGTTTCTTGCCTATACAGTGTCTGTGAGTATTTATTAGTGGAGGACCTATGTTTATATAGAATAGAATAAAGTTTAGGTACAACGGAATTCTTGTGCATGTCCCGTATATATACTGTATACAATATACCAAGCATGAGTAACTCTCTAACTACATTCATCATGATCTTCACCAATTCAACAAATAATTTTAGCTTTAAGGTAAGGCTGGAACAAAGAAAAAAATACAACAAAACCAAACCCAACTTTAGCTTTACGTCACAAAATTTGGCCCTCAGAGAGTTATACAATTTAAAATTGTCCGCGCCAGTGACGCTCGCTCGCGTGTCACGCGATCCCCCTATGCTGTGAAAAATTACTGGTGAGAACCCTGAAGCTGAAACAGCTGTGTTTCTTTGATTGTATTTCACTTATTAATTCCTCAAGAAGTTGCACCTAAAATCAGGAAGTGGTGGCTCTAGGAATGGGATCAAGGATCTAGGGCGATGGAGAAATGTTTACACACCAGCCCTTCATTCACAGCAGGAACGTCAAATTATGGATGTATGCGGAAGTTTGTAAAACCCACATGTCAAAGCAGGCTCGTAGCATGTGTTACAGATTTCAGGGCACCTGGGTTTAAAATGGTTGACGACTACTATTACATGTTTCTTTTTGGCTTGTGTAGCATTACATGTTCAGCAAATTGAGTTTGGATTCACCACTAAAATGTTGTAGAAGTTTCTAGAAGAATTTCTACAAGTAGATTAATAGGTGGAACGCCTTGCTGCTTCTTGCTTTTCTTTTTCTTGTTCTGTTTAATTGATTTTGCATCCTCTTTATTACCAGTGTTTCCTCACTGTTTGCTTGTTGCCATGGAGTTGGAGACAACTGGTTGTGTTGGCCTTTTTGTCTGATACCAGGAAGCTATCAAAAACTACTCCAAAGCTGTTTCAGTTTTATGACTGTTGGCGGTCACAAGTCGTTCTTGTCTCACATTGCAGTGTCATTCAAATATTAGTGAAGTAAAAATACTTGACATGTGTTTTTTGGCGTTGACTAATGGTCATTATTTGAAATATTTCAATAACAGACTCTTTTCTTGGTGTTGGACAGATGATTGATATCGGTGACAAACTGGATTTCTGCCTCGTCCAGAGTGGAAAAAAAAGTGAGGTCATGAAACCATGGGCCAAAAGTAGTTGTAAATGTTGATTTATTGGCCCGAGCTGTGCAGAGCAAATGTGCTGAAAACTGAACAAAGTGGTGCAGCTGTCAACGCTGTCACTCACTTGTATCGGGATGTTTTCGAAAAGAGAAACTTTCTTTAAAGTTTAACACCTTATTTACACCAATGCTAACAAAAACAGAAGTTTCAGAAAACTTGAGCCGCAGTGCAGAATTGGTATTAACATTTGAAAGTGAAACTTCAGTATATTGATTACACTTTGCCGATAAGGACGTTACTTCATCTCTAAAAACTGATTTCATCCCATCTCATTTGCTCAAGTGTAAGTGAAATAACCAAGAGTTACTCACTCGGCATCCTTTTTATTGGGTGCAGCTTGGAATTTCAAGAGACTCTACTTTCCATTTTTACACAAGACTTTCTGAAAAGGGTGTAGTTTTCTGTTTTTAACTGATTAGGATGAAATCAGTGGTAGTGACATCACAGTACAGGGTTGTTTAGAGATGGGGGTTTTTCGTTGTTGTTTTTTTTTACCTTTAGCCAAGAACGTCCCAGTGAGATATGAATCTCGGGCTAAAGTGGCTTCAACTCAAATATACATTGACATCATTTTACGTCAATTGGAATGTTCATATAGGATCAGTAAAGCAGTGACATAACACAACTTCTTACTTTTTGTAAAATTTTTACAGCTGTATCCATATTGTGTTGTGAGTGACAGATAGTAACAATCAAATTCTAATAATAGCAGATCTGAGCATGTTTCAGCCACAAATATATTACTTTAGCAAAGTGATGTTATTCATGAAGGCAACAAGGTAAGGATACATTAAAAAAAAAGAAAAAGAAAGGGGAGAAACAAAAAATAAATAAAACAAGAACCAGATATGTCTGATTGACAAGATTGGTTTGGAGTGAGTAAATTAATATGTGGGTGGGTTCAGATTATTTTATTGCACGATTATGGCCTCAGCAGGTCTGGTAAAAAATATTTCTTTCTGGTGTCTTCAAGCTTATGTGATTTTTAGCTCAGTAAGTTTTAAAACCATTTTTAGTCTGTTCCACTGTGAAGGTACAGAGAATATAAATGTTGTTTTTTTCCCAAGGTCATCTTGTTTCTGCTTGATAGAAATAAACAATAAGTCCGAGAATAACTTTGCAGATAAAGGTTTACCGGTGTGAGTATTAAAGTAGAACTAAGTAACTTGTGCTTAGCTCTCCCCCTAAAGGTTCCTTTTGGTTATGTCACTGTCGTAAAAACGCCACACCCCCTGTTGCCTGCCCCACCCCACAGCTACATGCGCACTTTTGCTCTCCCAAGACAGTAAACTGATCACTGAAAAATCCTAATACAACAGTGACACTAATAGTGCTTTCACACATATAGTCCCATGTGACTATGTCAACAGTATGAGGAAGTAAAATAAATGAATGATGTGGGAGTAATACAGAAGGGAGTGTGGAAATGTGTGATGTGTTTGTTTGTGTGCTGACAAAGCGGCTTTGAAAATGGATGGATGGATATATAGATAGATAGATGGATATTTGTGTGTGTGCTGCCTGATGGAGCGCATGGAGTTGCAAGTGCAGTTTTCTGGCCAGAGACAGTATGGAGAGATGAAAGACCCCCTAATCACCCCATAAACACTTGTATTACCCTCACAGGGACTATAAGAAGGATTTATTTAGGTGAAAACGTTACTTAGTTCTGCTTTAATTGGTGGCCCAACAACTTACTCTTCAGTTACAGCTCACAGCGGTAAGTCAAAGCCTGGCAGTTTGTGATAAACTAGCAAGAGAAACACATGACAAACTGAGTCAATCATATGCAAAGCCTGAGCAGGAGTATGCATGCACCGTAGTCTCGGATTCTTCACCGAAGACTGGACACGTGGCTTTGAGTGAAGCGAGTCATTAAGATATCTTAATAGATAGAGAGAGAAAAATATCTGTTGCTTTCATCTTTGTATTGCATAAATCCCCAGTCATGCCCCATCACGTTTGCTATTGGGTTGTTGTATTTCACATCATTGAATTAAAACAAAAATCTTTCACTTTTGGTGGCACCTTCTATAAAATACATTCAAGGTGAGTTAGCGTTAGCTGTGCTTTTAAAAGTGTTCAAGTTATCTTTGAATGCTGTCACAGAATAAAATAATCTGAGATAAATTTTTTTTTTTTTTTTTTTTTTTTTTTTTAAAGGATTTTTTTGGCTCTAGTGGCCTTTATATGACAGTTGCTAGACAGGAAGGGGGTGAGAGAGAGCAGGGAATGACACGCAGGAAAGGGTCCCAGGCCGGGAATCGAACCTGGACCCGCTGCAGGTGAGGAGCTATAGCCTCTGTAGATGGGGCGGGCGCTCTACCCACTGAGCTAAACACCGCCCCGTCTGAGATTAATTTAAAACAAAAAACGTACTTTCTCCATATCTACACAGGAGGGCATTGTCAATGCTTGAGTATTGAGCAATTTTTTTTTTTTTAAATCCTAAACTCGTCTGTTTTTGTGCTTTTGGTGTCATAAACACCTGAAAAAGTGTGAACTTGCCTTGATCTTCACTTCTCTGATACTTAATCAGATCACAGTGTGAGATCACTAACCCAATTCACCAACCAGTGGGCTTGCTGTGCTTAGCTCATGTTTCTTAATGGTAGACAGGCTGGCAGGTGTTCAAACCTCTTTGAACTGCTTTCACTACTTTTGATTACCTTTTATTGCATTGCATTTAAAGCAAGTTTTTTTTTATAAATCATACTGCAATAGAAAAGATGCTTAGGTTCAGATAAAAACTTGGTTTCGACTGAATCCATCAGGATTTTATTTAAAGATCAAACTGAAACTGTATATGATCTACGATGTCAACCTGAATTGAAAGTTGGGGAATGTTGTTCTAAACTATTGCAAAATACATAGTTGTTTTTTTTAACTTTGTAATTTTACAAGTCCGCTTTAATGAAGAGGATCTCCTCTCTATTTTATTAGTGTTGTAAAAAGTACAGGTGAAGGAAATTCAAACTGTTTCCAAAGCTGTTGCTTGTGTTTGTGTTTTGAACGAAATTATTGACCTGAACCCCTTAGTGCAAGATGACATCAATGTTGCACTGGTCTCTAGCAGGAGCAGAGGATGTTTTTTTTTTTTTTTTGATTGTGTGGACATTTTCACACTACATAAGTTTCCGATACTTGTTTTTTTATTTAAGAAACAGTTTTGTGTTTTCAAAAAACAATGTTTGTCTGTCCACGGACAGAGTTTAGGTTTGGGAGTCGAACGCAGGTCACATGTTTGCGTTTGACCTTCCTGGCCAGACTTCAGAAGGCATGTACTATGTTTTTGTTCACACCTATCTCCAAGTCCTCGAGTGGGGAAAAGCTCCCATTTAATTTGAAAATGTATACTGGCAAAACTAAGTCAGTATAAAGGGGCTTAATGTGGGACCTACTGGGTAGGTATAACGCAAGTGAGATCACCAAACGTACCCATGCGCTGGACCAGGGATGGGCAGCATCTTTTTGGGAAGTGGATGGACACAGGAGAGGTGGCGGTGTGCTCCACTGTGCACACAGTTTTTTCTGGAGAGACATTGATGAGAGGGAGGAGAACCGCGATGGGTATGAGAGGGTGGCAATAGCAGAACAGACCAGCGTAGGGGAATAAAACTGCTTAATGAATATAAGAAGAAAAAAACATCTCCAATTTTTGTGTTTCTCTAACCATTGACCCACCTTTGCCCAATAGTTTATGGAAGTGGTAGCTTTGAAACAAATCAGCTGAGCTGCTTGGGTTGATTCGATGGCCAATCAAATTTTTTTAGAAATCAGGACACCATTATGGGGCCTTTTCTGGAGATAAGCTGCTATATCTAAAGTTTGTAGCTGTTGTCTTTTCAATGAGTTGTGCGCTTGTACTTTTGAGTTTGATAAGTTGAGTGTGAAAATCAGCTTGAGTTGAGGAGAGAGAGAAGAAACGTAAACAGAGTTTGATGTACAGTACATCAAGAGCACTCGACTGTTAGGAATTTTTAAAGTCAAAGTTTATTCGTAGCAGTATTTGAGAATAACAGACTGTCATCCGGCATGTTGTTCTCTTGAGACATATGACGTACTAGGTGATCTTTTTTTTAGCAGAGTAACAGTTTACTTTTCTATGACTTGCACATGTTTTCATGTTGTTTTTCCACAGTTCTGGCTCATACACGCCATGGAGGGTTTGTTTATTAGTTTGTCTTTCAGCTAGTTTTTTCTTGTTTGTTCCACCTGATTTGCTACTATAAATACATTACTGCATTGGGGGCCATTTTATGGTCCCAGGACTTCAGACTAGTAGTTTTCCACTAAATGCACTGATGCTTTTGGAATGGCAATAACAAGAAGATGGATCGTGTTTGGTTCAGGCGTGCACTTTCTTCAAAAACGTGTCCTGAAATAATGAGTGGTGTTTTTGTTCAGGAATGCTCTGAATCCTTTCAAAACACGTAAATAATGTGGCTGCCTCGAGGCTGGTGGTATATCAGATACTGTAGTATCTGCGCATTGACCGCCTGTGTGTCTCAGTGAGGAGCGGCGAGCTAGTGTGATGCTGCGTGTCTTTTCAGCTGATGTTGAAGGCTGTAGTCAATCATACTGATAAACTTTGAAATGAGATGTGGAGTTCAAAACAAGATCTCAAATCCTGATTGCTTTTTTCCTCTGACCTGTACGCAGTGTTTTCCCGTATCGGTCTCCCTTTTGTGGTTTCCGTCCTTTTTTTTCTACTTTTGCTCTCTTAACCCTGCATTCCTGCTCCCTGGTCCCACAGCCAGATGGGTCTGATAGTGCTCTCCTCCCTTCTTCCACTGCCTCTGTGCTTTCTACCTTGCTTTCCTTCTCCCTGTCCTCCCCCCTTTCTTCTTGCCTACTCTGTCTTATTCCTTGTACATCTGTCTCTGTGTTGTGGATCACATTATTAGGAAAATCTGACCTAGGTCAATATGACCTGAACATATTTGAGAAGCCTGAAAAGTACATCTGGATGATTATAGATGGTGTTGACAAATTATCCACCCCACACAGACAGTTAACACACATACCAGCAAAAAGGAATGCAATAGTAGAATTGATTCATAGCTGTGATTCAAGCAGCTTCATTAGTCCTTCTACTTTTTGGTCCTGACCTGGTAAATGCAACCTGGCTTGGTTGCATTACTTTTAAAGTCATTTATCCCTGCGGTCGGCTGGAGCTCCTCCAGACGAGTTCAAATAAGATGCTTGTTTTGTTTTTTTTTTTTTGTTTTTTTTTTTTTTTACCTTGTTTGCACATGCTGTTGAAGGTTAACACTACAAGAAGTGCAATCTTTTAACAGCAATGCATATTTTATTATTGCAATTAAATAAATGAATTTATTTCATTGCATAATTGTGACCATCACCAGCCCTCCCTAGGGAAGGGTAAATACTTTATTAAAGGGAGGATGTAAAAGAGAGAGGGCAGTGTTACACCAGGGTGAGGGGGGTGGGGGGGGGGAGTTAACAGGGAGGAGGGATACAAGATAGGAAAACGAATGGGTGGGGAATAATCAATAAGTTTCAAGTGATGTGATGTGAAATTGTGGTTGTGTATATTGTGCTTATTGTTGTGTTATCAAGCCAGTCTGGTGACCAGTGTGCGGCTTAGGAATAATGATGGTGGCTGTGAGCAGAGGAGGAAGTGAGTGGAAGTTACATAAAACAGGTATTTGGGAACAACGTGTCTATGGTTGAGCCCAGTATGAGTGTTATCCCACAGCCCGAGGCCAGTGCGTCCATGACAAATGTGATTCCAAGAGCCGCTACTGCAAAACCCATAAGCCGCCCCCGGGCCCGAAGAAGCAGTCGGGCCAGCAGAAAGAGCGAGAGATCTAGGGGCCCCCGGCGACCACCCCACGGCCAAGCAGCCCCCCGAACGCCCCCAAGGTCCCAAGCCGAGAGGCTGCCATTGCCCCCCCCATACACACCCGAAAAGCCCCCAAGGAGCCAAGGACCCAGCGCACCACGCCACCGACTCCAACCCCCAACCCCCAGGCCCCCCAGCCCCCCACCCCCCCACCACCACCCACACCCCCGCGCCCAGCCCCCCGAGGGGAGGGCCCAGAGAGCCCCCCGCCCGAGACCCCAGCGGAGGAGCCAAAGCCCACGCCCAGCAGACGACCAGAGCCACGCCGAACGGGCAGCCGGCAGGCCCCCGCCGGTGAGCCCAGAGCCAGCAAGGACCCGACCCCAGGCCAGGAGGACCCGGAATGGATGCAGCACCAGGAGCAGCCCGCCCAGGGCGAACGACCACACCCCAAGCCGCATAAGGCACCAGGGGGCCGCTGGGAGTCCCCCCGCCGGTCCCGAGGCACCCCAACCTAGCCCCCCCGGGCGCCCCAGATGCCGATGCCGCCCGCGCCACGAGCTTCAGTTCTTTAAAGCCAGGGCCCCCTCCAGAGGCCAAGCCAGACCGCCCCGCCGGGATGTGGCCCCCTAATTTAACCCCGACACTCTGCCTCACGGGGGACTGCCCAAACAGGGGCCGCACCAGAAGGTATGCAAGGGCGCGGCACGCGCCACCCGCCCCAGAAGACCCCCGCCAGGACCGGCCCGGCCAGCCGGCCAAGCACCCCGGGCCCCAGGAGCACCCCCAGGGACCAGGACCCCCCAAGGGCAAGCCCCCGGGCCAAGCCCCCCGGGACGCGCCCCCCACCCCAGGCCAGGTCCCGGCCACAGCCCAGCAGGACCGCACAGCCCCAGACGGCACAAGGCCAGCAGCCCAGGGCCCGCCGCCCCCCGGACAGCGCAAGTCACAGGGCAGCGCCCCCCGCCGGCCCGCGAGCAACCGGCGACCCCCACCGCGGGGACGGAGGCACCCCAACGGCACACATCCAGCGCGGGACAGCAGCCCCCAGCCAAAGATGCCCCGGACCCACCCACCAGTCCGCAGATGGCAGGACATACCCACCAGGCGGCCGAAAGCAACCTCAACCATCGGAACAGCTAACGCCGCCCCCCCAGTAAACAGCATCATCCCGAGGCGCCAAACAACCCTGCCCCAACCCCGGTGAGGACACCAGCACCCCCCCAGCACACCCACCCCCCAAACCGGCGAGGCAGGCCGCCCCGGGCCCGCACACCGCGGGGCCCGCCCCCAAGGCCACCAGGAGACAAAGCAAGCACCAAGCCACACCCAAGGGGGAGAGGCACCCCCGCGCCCCACCCGGCCGACACAGCCCGGAAAGACCCCGCAAGGAGAGACCCCGGCAAAGCCCCCCCGAGACCCACCGCCACGCCCGACCGCACCATCTTGATGTGCTTTTACTCTATGCAGTGGCCCAGCCACCAACAGAGGGGCCAGGCCCCCACCGGAGAGGCCCAAATATGTGTGCCAACCCACCACCCTGTTATGGTGCCTCTCCATTCCCCAATGGAGAGGCACTTCCCGATCCCCTGTGTGAATGTGTGTGTTTGGTGGATGTATGGGGTGTAATTAAAAGAAGGGGGATGGAGGGGAGCGGTGCTCCCCCTCCAGCCTCTGTGGATTTATGTGTATGTGGTGTAATAGGCCGGAGGGTGTAAATGATGATACACCCTCCGGGGGGTGACATGTTGAGATGCGATTAAAATTGGAGGGATTAGTAGGGCAACTAGAGGTGGGAGGGCCGCCCCCATGCCACTACATAGTAACACAGGTGGCGGCCTCCTCCACCCCCAGCCCCACCATCCAGCCCCCCAAGGGTTGGGTATTGGTGTGTGGTGCATTTTCTGAGTGAGCCAGACCAGCTGGGAGTGGGGTGAAGTGAACATGTAGGAGGCCTGTCCAGTGTGAGCCGGGCCCGTCCGCGTGGCGGGCCACGCGAGAGGGTAGATGGTGCAGACGGGCAAGTGGCACTGCGGGCCCCGGAACAGCACAGCCGGAGACCCCCCCCCACGGCACCCCCCCAGACCGCGCCGGCCCCGCGGAGCACGGCGACACCCCCCACCCCCGGGCACAGCCAGGCACCAACAACATCCCCCGGCGCCCCAGGGGGCGACCCCCGCCGCCCGCCGGCCCGGAGCAACGCCACCCCGCCACCAAGGGGAGCGGCCGAGCAGGGGGGAGGCCCATGCCCGCACCAGGGCCAGCACAGGCCCACCCGGCGCCACGATACAACACTCTCCACCGGGAGGCGGCCCCGGCCCCCCCGACGAGAGAGGACGCCATCCACCGCCAAGCAGGGCCATCCCGCCAGCCACGGACCGGCAAGCCAGAGTACCGAAGCACCCCCAGCCCGGAACCGCCCCCCCACGCCAACGGCGCCAATAGAGCCCCCCCCCCCCCACGGAGGCAATCCCCGACGACCCACGCACCGGCACGAGACACCCCCCCGACGCCAGCACACCCCGAACAACAGCGGGCCCAAGGCCACCAGCCCCGCCCCGCCCAAGGCTGCGCAGCGCCGCCACGAGCCGCGGCCGGTCCCCGGGCAGATTGCCGGAGAGCACCTCCCCGGACACGTAGCCCAAGGATCCGCCCCCGGGGCACCCCCGGGGGCGGGGGATGCTTGTTTTGTAACGCAAAGTTTAATTGGTTCTCCTCACGGCAAGAAGATAAATGATCTTTTTTTTTGGCAGTTGACGTAGTTCAGGCTGACTTGGAGGCAAACAAATGTTTTCAAATTTGGTTTGTTTCTTATTTCTTTCTTGAATAAGGTCTTTTAGGTTTTTGGTGACAACTCTTCATCACTTGTGCATGTTAGAAGGTGTTAGCATACAGTGTAATGGCCACAGATGATTATGTACTGTATCATTAATAAACTGTAACAAATTAAATCATGCTTTTTAGGTCATTGGTAAGTCACTAAGATGCAGAGGTGAGCTTGAATGGAGCAAAGACAATATATATTCATTACGCCTCGTCCTTTAAAGAGTTTTAAAAAGTGTTAATACTTTTCATTGAGTCTTTACTAAATTGTTTACTTATCAAATCTGACCTGCCATGGTGAGGTAGAATAAGACCCATTAATCATATGTTAAGTACCAATACATGGTAAATAACCTTGTTTTTTTTAGGATGATTACTAAGCTGAAGATTAACTTTGTTCCATTGCTTTGCAATTTGAAGCCTTTAAGTCTAAAAAAACTGAGCAAAGCATTGTTTTCAAAGTCTCATTCTTCTCATCTGCTTTTTGCTGTGTGTTCGCCTGTCTCTTTAAAATCCTTGAAAACTCGTCGGTCTACTGCACTGTTGGTGTCATGTTTCCCAGAGACGTTGGTTTGATTTTGGTAATCTGATATAAAAACAAGCAGCAGGTGGTCTTGCTACAGTTGTGTAACACCATGTCATGGTGACGTTATTTTTATATCCAACACATTTATTTTTTATCTAAATATGGACACATTGTCCAGTTCTTGACCTGTATTGTGACACACCATGAAGGGGATATATATCGCCTATATATCAAAGTCAAAATATAAACTAAGGATGGAAATCATGGGGCTGTGTTATGCACAGAGGAGAGGATACAGGAGCTAATCTAATACCTGGGTTATCCTCTGCATGTAGCCCTTAGACAGAGCAGGGAGACAGACTCTCAGCAAGGGTTTGTGATTTGTCAATAATTGGGACGCTTTGCCTAAAGTGTTATTTTGTGCCGCAGTTCTTTGTGGTAGTGCACATAGCAGCAGTAAAGCCTTCTGCTGTGGATCGTATGTTCTTTTTGGTGGCATTGCACTTCACAGATGATTTACTCTTCAACTTTTCACTAACAAATAACTCCAAGACTTGTCTGCATTTGCAAAATGGATTGTTATCTGTTTAAAATGTTACCACTTAACAAATGATTGACTTGCCTCTGAAACAAAATATTTTTTCCCCCCAAATGATTGATTGATTCAACTTTAGATAACCAAATTCCTTTGTTTGAATTTTCTTTTTCAGTAAGATATTGACAGAATAATTTTCAAGCCACCCTCGCTGAAACCCTTTCCTCAGGATATACGGGAAGGAATAAAAGGTCTCGCATTTGGCTTAGGGCTAGCTTAAGGCGGGCATACGCTGCAATTTTTTTCAACCGTTGTACTCAGCTCCAGCTCTAACTGTGGGACTCAATTGCGGAGTCCAAATGTTCGCAGCTCACGATTCATATTCTGATACTATACGGACCGACATTCTGACACGACCTGACTGCTCACACTGTATGTCCATACACAACATGTCGGAGTCTTGTGTCCGGAAATGCAATGTGCAAATTAGAAGACAAAGAAGAACTCTGAACCGAAACAGAAGAAGAGCCCGAAGTGGATAGACTCTCTCAAATCCCAGCAAAAAGAGCTTTAAAAAAGAAAAGGCGGAGATGTGATGGACCAGGAACTGGCTGGACAAATGTGGGCAGTACAGTCTATCAATTTTACAACGGTGTTTGTGCATGTGCAGTGTGAGAGTTTTCGGTAAGCCAGTCAGTGGCACTTCGTCAACAGTGCGATACCCTCACAACCACAATTTTAAACATGTTTGATTTTCTTGCGACCATACGATTGCTGATTAGGAGCTGGTCATGAGGTGTTAATCGCTTCTCGTGACCTCATGTATACTACACGATGCAGGACACACGATTTAGCCGAGACTCAGCCCGATCCCAAAAATAGATGCACGAGTGAAAAATCGGCTCAAAATGGGCCAAAAATTGCACAATGTATGCCCGCCTTTACAGTCTGCAGAGAGGATCTACATGTCTTTTTTATCTTATTTTTCATGATATATTGAGTAATTTGCAATGCATGGTTAATCCATACAGTTTCATTTAAGTTTGTTTCATTATGGCTGTATTTTTGACAGCATAGACAGTTATTTTACAAACAATAGTTTCATTGTTTTGAAAAAACATCAAAATAAGCTGCTTACAATAAGCCTGCTATCAGACGCACTGACGCCAGCAACAAAAATCCCAAAAACCTTTTCCTTATTAGTTGTATTCTTAAGATGGGTTTTCACTTTTACTTTAGCTTTCATTTCATATGTGTACAGTGATGTTGCTAGGTACGCATCCTGCGTCCCTGACACACAAAAATCTGAAAGGACACAGTAAATCCACTATCCATGCGTCCCAGGGACGCACCTCATTTTTCCCATGAAAAACGATACATTGTGAACAACAACTTATGTTTAAAATCACAGTAACTAGCAAAAGAAACCTAGCCGTCAGCGTACCCCTTTACGCATTAACTCAGCGCAGACATGATCTCATTGAGTACATGCTAGTTTAGCTAACTAGCCAGTCAACACAGATTTAATTTTAAAATGTTTCCTGGGACCGCTTATTAAGTGCACCGCCCTCCCCCTGAGAGCTCGGTCCGTTTTTTGTGTAGCGCAGCGGTGCTCCGTGAAAACGTGATCAGCTTTAATCATCTTCCCCTGCTCAGTGTTCAAACTGTTGTCTGGTTAACTAAGAATAACTCAGTCCGTGTTGTCAGTTCTTTTTATTTCAGCCTTTTGTCCGTGCCTATAGGTACACATTCACAGTCAGCAAGCTACCTCAAGTACAAACATTTCAGTGGGAACTTCCGGTTTACAAAATAAAAATCCGTTGGAGCAACGTTATTAGAATGTTACATTCGAACAATATCTCATCAGAGCTACAGAAGATCATTTAAATTAGGTTAATTTAAACTAAGTTGATCAAAACCTAATCATTAAACCTGCTCAGATTCAGTAAACCATTGATCCCTGAGAGGAAATTAGGTGACATTAATGCTGTTCTCATACATCTTTATATGACAAAAATAAGTAAAAAGCAGCAGTCAGAATAATCTATGTCACTACAATTTATATCTACCTTATAATAAGCCAAATCAGCATTATCAGTACGCATGCGCGATTCCCGGGTCAATATATCCGGGTCAGAGTTCACAACTGCCCAGCGTGTCAACAAAGCCCCTGTCTAGCGGAACAACCGGCTACTTATACGGACTTTTAGGCATTTACTTTGCTTAAGGTCGTTTTAAGGCAATATGCCAGGGTCCCATTGTTCAGTGCGTGGCTGCTCCAACGGTACACATGGGCTTAATACGTGGATGAAAGAGTTTTGCCCCGTTCACGAGTGCAATAAAGGAACCTCACGATGTATATGCGACCCGCCATACGTACTCATCCCATTTCCTACTGAAAGAAAAGATCCAGAACGTCGTGCCGAATGGATTAAATCAGTAAGTTTGACATATACTACATTAAAGCTAACTAGTAAACTAGTATATAAATATTATATTGTGGTGTACATGTTAGAGAGGTGTCTCTCACCCAGCAGGTTTCGGGGGTTTGTTGGCGTCCTTTTCTTTCTCGCCACAATATGCCCGATCCCCCCAGGATCAACTGTCAACATCGATCTCGAGCAGAGATTTATAATCAAGGTTGACAGCCTCTCGTTCCTGCTGTTTTGTCAAAACTATAGGCGCTTTTTGAAATGACAATGCCCAAGCGAGGGCCACCAGTTCTTTCTTCCTCTTCCCAGTAACAACGTGTCCACGTCTCTTACAATATTCTTTTAAAACATCCACTTTACAACGCTCAAAATATTCAATATCTTTGTCAGACTCGGCCATGTTTACGTTTTATGATACGAGCTAGGCGGGAGCTGGGTAGTCCTGACCTTTGACCCGGACCAGCATGCTTTGCGCGCAGCGAGATGCCGAATCCGCTTATTGTATCTTACTTAAATTTTGACATACATTTTTGTTTAATTATGAGTTTTTTTATGTACTTAGGAGTTAAAAACAAATTTCTTCTTTAAAAAATGATAAATATTTATTAAAAAAGATAAAGTGGAAAACAGAATTTGGGGAAAAATACGGATTTTATAGGGCCTAAGTCAAAGATGCAAACTTCTTAGTAGTAAGCAGTGATGTTGCTAGGTACGATACATTGCGAACATCAACTTATGTTTAAAATCACAGTAATTAGCAAAAGAAACCTAGCCATCAGCGGACCCCTTTATGCATTAAATCAGCGCAGACATGATCGACTTGAGTACATGCTAGTTTAGCTGCTACAACAACAATCAGCCAGTTAACTAGCTGCTTACAATACACCACAAACATATCTGCATCATTTTATTTTTCCTAACAGACTTTGCACTGTGTTAGTTAAGTAAAATTTTTGTGCTATAAGTTTCATAGTAATTGACTCAGTTCATTTGATTTAGTTGATCTTCAGACAAGAAGATTTTGGTGGAAATTTATTTTTTGACTCTGTCATGGTGATGAGAATGTTTTGTTTGTGTTAAAATCAGCAGTTTTATTGATAATTTATTTTTGTACAACAGACACCATTTTGTTTTCATTTGAATTGTATTTGTTTAATTTCTGATACATTTTGAACATACATGAATATATTTGCTAATTATAGCCGTATCATACCACCATTAAGAGAGTTTAACACTACAATTTAAGAAATAGAAAAATATAAGAAATAGAAAGAAATTTTGAAATTTTTTACTGGGGAATGGGGAACCATTGAATTTCCCAGAGACCCACTCAAATCACCACCTGTGGGTCCCGGGGACTCACTACATTGAAAACCTATCAACATCACTGTGTGTACATGAATTAATAATACTATTGGCCTACTCCTCCTTCTTAGCACTTTGAGAGGGAGTTTGTTTTTGTCAGAAACTTTTTTTTTCCTTAAACTTTGGGATCCACATTTTGTTTTGCAGAAACTGGCTGCTGGTGTCAACCAGTTTGCTTACACCTGTATACAAGAACATCCCATTTGGACCATTCAGCAGTTCTGGGAAACAACTTTTTACAGTGAAGTCCAGAGCCAAATCCGAGCCCTGTATCTGAACTACCCCGAAGAAAAGAGCAGCATCATCACCAGGCTAAAGGTAGAATACGAATAAATGGGTTGTCAGGTTTTCATAGAATGTCTCTGGTCACAGTGTTACAGCAGTGTTTGATCTGTCTGCTCTGACCTCTTCAGGATGCGAGTCTAATGCCTGTGGCAGACAGAGATGAGGAGCAGACGGCCATGGCCCTGGCAGCAGAGCAGCTGCGTTCATGGCCCAACCTGAGCAAGGAAAAGCAGCAGGAGCTGGTGAAGAATGAGGAAAGCACCGTATTCAGCCAGGCCATCCACTATGCAAGCTTAATGGTGTATCTGCTTGTACCGTTGGACACCAGTAAAAACAAGCTGCTACTGCGCAACACCCCCGTTGCTGACTGGGAGAGTGGAAGTAACAGTGTTGTGACCAACAGGTGAGAAGATGGAAATAAGACATGTAGCAGGATCTATGTATTGTTAGTTTCTACTCATGCAAAACATAGTTTGAGTTTAAAAAATATATAAATCAGAAGGAAACCTTAAGTTTGTGTAAGTAGTGCCACTTTGTCTACATCACAGAAATACTTTTGTTTTATCTCCTCTTTTTGTGCTGAGATTTAGCAGTAAATGAGTGGCTTCGGAGCCAAAGGTTGCCGACCCCTGGTCTGCATGTTACCCTTCAATGTAACTAAATGTAGCGTCTTCTGTTCTGGCTCACCTCCCTCCTGTGGGACGACTCTGCTACTGAACCAGAGTTGCTCAATTACTTCTGCCGAGAAGCTTCAAGCCCTCTGGGCTTTTTAACTCATCCAAAGCAAACAAAACAGCAGAGAAAGTGATTTCACTTTTTTTTCTTTTTTTTCCAACATAAAGATCCTCCACGTTTGTCCTAACATCAGAAGACACGGAGCCAAAGGGTTTACGGTTCTGATTATCAGAAGAACAAACTGTTTATATTCACTTCTTTTTTTGTGTGCAATGTTTGAAGTTCACCAAATATTTTGTTCCTGGTTTCTCTTCAGCACAGAATGTTTTTGGCTGTTGTCTAGATTGATGACAGGAAATTATCACAAAGAAACTATTTGTGTGGAAAATTCCTTTTATTTAGATTTTTGATAACAGTCCCACTGTTGCATGTGTCCCTCTGTGCTCATTTGGAATTTGTCACTTAGTGTTTGTACACCCAGAGTGGACGTTACATCATCATCACTCATGTGAAGTCATCTCATAATGATCATAAAAAGGGTAGATGTCTGCCTATATCTAAATCCTTATAATTGATGTTATTCATCACACCTGTGACTGTCAGCACTCTGATTATCATCCTCTTTGTTTTGTGCTGTGTTCACAGCATCGCTGGTAGCGTTGCAGAAAGCTTTGATACCGAAAGTGGGTTCGACGAGTCGGAAAACAATGACATGGCAAACTCTGTGGTCAGATTTGTCGCCCGTTTTATCGACAAGGTGTGCACAGAGAGCGGAGTAACCCAGGATCACATCAAGAGCCTGCACAGCATGATTCCAGGTACTGCACTATCTGCTCATCCGCTCCACTTCTGCCCTCCGAGCTCCCCACTTACTAACAGCACACTAAATCCTGGCACGTCAAATCTGAGCAATCACTGGGGGAACGTGCAGAGATTCACATGCACGTGTGTACAAGTCCATATGGTAACTGACCCCAACATATTACCCACAGGCATCGTAGCTATGCAGATGGAGGCTCTGGAAGCAGTTCACAGAGAAAGCAGGAGATTACCTCCCATTCAGAAGGTAGGTGTGTCCATGAACTGTACTGCCTAGACTTGAGTTGTGTACTGTATGTGATAGTTGAAAAGGTCATTGTAGCAATGAGGAGGTAAAGTGGTGGCACTAAAATTGAATAAATCACATTTCGTAATGCCGGGGTGTCAAACTCATTTTAGTTTAGGGGCCAAATACGGATAAGTTTGATCTCAAGTGGGCTGCAGAGATAATGTTAGGGCTACTTTACATTTCCATGTATAAATTATATTAAAGTATGTAGAGTATATAAGGCACTGACAATATCCAAGCAATAGGTGACTGATAGTGATTATCTTTATTTAAAATGGGGAAATCTGAGGATTGAGCAGGATTTTGGAAAAAAAATAATTTTTTCAACAGTTTGAGAGTAGAAATTATTTCCATCGTGTTATATAAGCATGGGAGAACTGCCAACTCCTGTAAATATTTAATTGAATTTGTGATCAATTTAATGAAACTCCACTCCAGTTCTACTTCCAAATAAAGCTGTTGATATGTTGTTTTTTTAAAGTGTATTATTTTTTCATGGATGCCAATATTTTGGATATATTAAAATTACTCCCAATTTCTGCTTAATTTCAATAGATAATTACCATGAAAAGTATACATTTTTGAAATATTGCCAAAATTCCCAAGCTTAAGTCAAGCTCCTTTGCAACCCCACTGAGAAATCCACAACTAAATTATTTGGACATATACACTGTTTTCTCAGTCATTTTGGGTTTTCCCTGTGGGCCAGATTTGGCCCCCGAGCCTTGAGTTTGACACCTAGTATAGAAACACTTCTCAGCTCTCTATGCCTTAATTAGAGTGACTTGTTTGAATGTATAAACATAATTTGTTCTTAATTTAAGATTGAATAAAGTAGTTGATATTTTAGAATGTTTCTTGTTTATTTTGTGCATATACAGGGTTGTATATACTAAAATGACTTAAACTAAAGTTGAGTTAGGTTACTAGTTGTTTAATTTAATTTTTGTTTTACCAGATGCTTTTACATATAAAAATGTTCTTTTAGGATAGTTTGATCGATCAGTAGATTAAAACACGTACAGCTCTAAAGCCCACCTCATTATGGTCATTCTCAGGTTTTAGAAGTAGTTTTTTGGATCTTATTTGCAAATCACACAGACACTTGTCATGAATCTTGGATTTTTATCTGATGTTTGTGCTAATAAACTGTAACTTATTTGTGATTTTATGTATGTTGTTTATTGTGCTCCTAATTATGATTCTATTTAATAGTTTTTGTATAGCTGGCTGGTGCATGTTTAAATGTAGTTGATAAAAATTAATCTTAGTGAAATGTAATTGTTCTTTTCCTTTTCTACCCACTTTTCTGTTTAAGATTGTGTGAAGATGTTTAAAGGCCGTGACATTTTCTCTAAAGGTTATTTATCACCAAAAAAAATTCTTAAAGCTGAAATTAAAACAATATTGTCTACATAATATGTCAGAACGTTGGTTTTCTTAAGTTATATGCAGTTTTTTTATGTTGACATTCTTGTGTCAACATAAAGTCCTGTGTCACTCTGACTTAGCATGATTGTGATAGATTGACTTCCTGACTGCTTTTAGTCTTGTTGCCAGAAAAACAACTAAAGTTAATTCCAGATGCAGACTTATCTCACAAAGTACATTCAGTACAACTGCGTCATTCCTCCAGTAATAGTTTGTTTTGTGTGTCTTCCCAGCCCAAGATTCTGCGTCCAGCTCTGCTTCCTGGAGAAGAGTTGGTGTCGGAGGGTCTGCGAGTGCTCATGGACCCAGACGGCAGAGAGGAGGCCACAGGGGGTCTCCTGGGGGGGCCACACATTCTCCCAGCAGAGGGAGCCCTCTTCCTCACAACATACCGCATTATCTTCAAAGGCATCCCTCATGATCCTCTGGGTAAGTTATACATCACTCTCGCTCATATTTTAATGATTAAAACTAGAAATATAGTACAACATTTTAATTTGTCTATTTATTTTCACAATTTTATTTACTATTTGCTATTGCTAAAACTAAAAACAACAGAACATAACATTACTTTGTATTTACAAGAAAGTAACTTCTTCTCTGATATCAATAACATTCAAGAAATTCTTCCTAGGATTACCACCTCTGCACCTCATTTTGAAAATTTTTTGCACTTTACATTTTTTATTTTCATTTTGCATGAGCATAAAATACAGTGCACACTTTCAGACAACATACATTGGTACAATTTTTGCCGCTCACAATTAAGATTTTTATGCTACAAAACAACAACAAACAAAATGCCGAAGACCAAAATAATTGCTTTAGGAAACTTAGGAAACATGAAAGGTTAATAAATGGAGTAAATAAATAAAGGTCCCCCAGGGAGATTTAAAACACAATCATAAGTAATACAAACCAATCATTAGGCCCAATAGGACATCCAGCAATACAGTATACACACAGAAATACAGTCATTCGTCCACTCCTTCTGTCTGTGAAGGGTTAAAATATCTGATCCACGTGGTCCACAACTTAACAAATGTATTTTTCTGAAGGTGAGGAGAGAAGTTAATCCTTTCAATAAGTAGTAGACATTTTGGTAGTTTTTTAGGTTCTCACAGATGTCATGTTCCTGCTTTAGTGATGTCTGAATATATGTAATGTGATTGTGAATGTTTTCTGTAATGTGCATAGGTTTACTTTAGTTTTTTCCACTTGTATAAAATGTATATGTTAGGGTCTTGGTCTTCAGGTCCCATTATTTTTTAGGACATCCTTCTTTCAAGGATCTGAACACAAGAGGCAGGAATATAAGATGGACGGATTGTGATGATTGCATGATGTCCGTAATGTACGTCTGTTGTGTGTCTGTCTAGTGGGCGAACAGGCAGTGATCAGAGCATTTCCTGCATCCACTCTGACCAAAGAGAAGAAGATCAACATCCAAAACCAGCTGCAGCAGGGCATGCAGGAAGGCCTGCAGCTGCGGTCCGCATCTTTTCAGGTAAACATCACACGCTTTCTGGTGGTCTCTGCTTTCTGCAGCAGTGCAATGTTTTCTTTTTTCTTGACCTCTAGTTTGTAATTTTATTCTGCTGGTAAAAGTGCTTCATTGTCAACTTTTCTTGAAACTTTTATTGATGCTAATGTGACTGTTCGATCATCTTGAACCTGCTTTCATAATCCTGAAGATTTGTTTTGCTAAATATTTTGTTATGTGGGCATCTTCCACAGCTTATAAAAGTGGCTTTTGATGAGGAGGTGAGCTCAGAGATGGTAGAGATTTTCAGGAAGCACCTCCAGCGAATCCGCTACCCGCAGTCCATCTTCAGCACCTTTGCATTCGCTGCAGGACAAACCATTCCTCAGCTGATCCTGCCCAAGCAAAAAGAGAGAAACACTGGCTTAAGGTTTGTCATGCGGCCTCACAAGATGTGTTATTCAATGAACTGAGCCTACCACAAAACAGTTAGATATCACTGAATACTCTTTTTGTGTTCGTGATATTCATCTAAGCGGTTGCATAATCTGTATCCTCCAAATAATTTTTTCATAGAACACTATCCAAAACAATTGTGAAAGGAGCAAAGAGAGCAGGAAAGATCACAATGGGTCGTGGCAGCCAGAGCTCACTGAAGAAAAGCGACAAAGGCAGTAGAATGACCTGGAATGATGATGATGATATTTCGAGTGAGAAAAATCCCTCTCATAAATTCAGCATACCAATCACAACCATATATTTTTTTTAATCCTTAGTAATCTTAAATGTGTCATTCAGTATCAGACGACGGTGAACCTCCACCCAGCAGCACCTTGCGGGCATCAGAGAAGTCCACCATGGAGCAGCTGGTGGAGCAGTCCTGCTTCCGCGACTACCAGCGTCTCGGCCTTGGCACCATCACTGCCAGCTCATCGCGTTCCAAGTCAGGAGAGCACTTTAGGATCACAGCTGTGAACAGACTTTACTCCCTGTGTCGCAGGTACCTCACCAGCTGAATATGTGCCTCCTAGATTTAATCAGGAATCCACTAAGTGGTGATGTCACATGCATCAGACACTCAGACTATCATAGTTTGTTCTTTGAACCTTCAGTCATGGTGCATGTTACATCTGGAAGTAGTGTTTCATTATCACCCCCTTAAATGTTGTGATTCACTTAGCTGTGCGTCTTGATTTTGATGAACATGGTTTTGGAGTGACCTGTGATGTGGCAGTTTTGGATGAATGAGATGGAGTCAAGTTTTAGGGTTGCTGGTCAGATGCGGACACAGGGTTTTTTTGGTCAATGGGTTTTATGGGAACAGACCGGTCTGGGATTCAGAGGCTTTCAGTGTGTGTGTGTGTGTGTACCGCACAGGCTTTTTTCTCATATGCTACAATCACTGCACAATGTTGGAGTCACTCATTTTGTGTGGATTTTAAGGCAAAATCAAGAATTACATTTAGATTCATAGTAAAAAAATACAGGCTTTGTGTTTCAGCAACAAGACAAATCATATCCGAATTTTTTTTGTTTTTTGGATTCAATGAATCTGAATGTTGTTCTGTGCTCTCAGGGTTTTGTATGTTGCTGATATTTGTAGTCATAACAATGACAGAGCCTCTTAGAAGGGACCTTGGAGAATGCTATCAGGGTACAATAGTATCTGGCCTGCTTAGGGCAGTCTGACCAGCACTGACCAGGAGAGATTTGGTAATCGCATATCAACCTGTTAATGGAAAACAGGTTCCTTGTTGTGTTTGTGACTTCCCCTATCTTTGTTTGTCAGTTACCCTGGACTGCTGGTGGTTCCTCAGGCCGTGCAGGACAGTAGTCTGCACAAAGTAGCGCGCTGCTATCGACACAACCGTCTGCCTGTCGTCTGTTGGAAACACCCTCGCACTAAGGCCGTGCTGCTTCGTTCAGGTGGCCTGCACAGCAAGAGTGTGGTGGGACTGTTCAAGTCTCAAAACCCTTCTGCAACAAGTAAGAGGCTTCTCTGAAATCCTTGTGGGCATAACATAACGCACACAATCCTTTTTGCGTGTTTGCCTCTGATGAATATGTAATTTGGGCAGCTCAGCTGTGGCATGATGTAATGTATAATGCGCACTATCACCTTAAATTCCACGGCCTCATATTGAAGGCACAGCAGGTATGGAAATACGCATCCAAAGTATATAAGCACACAAGAGATTTTGCACCCTTTGAGTTTTTAGTAGATCAGCCCCTTAATGTCTTTTCCTCACATCTCAATGAACTGAGGGACTTTTCACCACAATTAATTTGTGTTATGTTTTTTTTTTTCTTGCCTGCAGCTTCAGTCTCGTCCTCAGATTCTTCTAGTAGTCTTGAACAGGAAAAATATCTCCAAGCAATACTGGACTCCATCCCTATCTACTTTAAGATGAACGGAAACAACACCCTGTCTAACCGCTCTCTTGTAGGACTCTCACCAGGTGAGAAAAACTGTAATACTGTAAAAATGTCTGTTAAAGAAAAGAAATCAACATGTATATAGATTTTTGGAATATTTTATATATGCATTGTTGCTATTCAATACTTTTAAGAGCATTTCTTGAGGTCTTAGAGTATGCATCAGGTTCTGAGATGTTATGGTTATTACAGGGTTTTTATGTCATCCCTATAGTTCATATTAATATAAGCTTTTTGTCAAGAGTTTCAAACTGATTTCATAAGCACAAACAAATGCAAGTTTTTTTTGGTTTTTTTTATCGGGCAGGTTTAAATGTCTTATTAATTGGTTATTGTTTATTCTGTTGGTTAAGCTAATAGATTAGTCACATATGAAGCTTTAACAGTGATGTATCTTATTACAAATACTTTTTAGTGCAGGGAGACATTTCAAATATGTCGGATCAAAGTGATACCTGCTATGTAGGCGTAGGAGGTTTAAAAGTGTGAAGTAACCTGTGGTGGAAATATTCAAAGAGTGCAGGGCGCCACTTAAAGGGGAAACAATTGTGTTGCAGCTGCCACTCTAGCAAATCAATGGATCATTTCTGAAATTTTGGTCACAGATGTGTTTGAAACAGGAAACACAGGCTTGACTGTGTGCATGTTGAATGTGGGATAGTGAACTGCTGCCCTCGGTGTTATCAGTTAACATTGTGGAGTGTTTGCCAATATGTGAAGCATGAGAAAGGTCACGTAAACCCCACAGGAGACTTTGTCGCCCTGTTTCCCTCATGCTGCACTGATGCAGCTCAACTTTTGCAACACAGTTGGCCGACTTCAGAGTCTATATTGGAGACTTCTGGTTGTACTGTTTTTATACATCGAGGGAATTTTGGGTTCAATTAACCTGAGTTGCTTTTGGAAGCACAAATATGACCCAGTTCCAGACAAACCATGATGCTAGCATGGCTGACAGACTGGTGGCGTCTATGACACTTGATTCCCAGGACTCTAACCTGACCTGAATTGACATTGGGCCCGGTGGTAGCGTGGGAAAAACCTTGATTGATTTGAACGGGGACACAAGGCCATGTTTGCCACCACATCGCTGCTCACTTCCTTTTCTTCTCGCTTCTTTTCCTTTAAACTTAACTACATTTGTCCGTTTGACCACATTATGAGGTTTGATTTCTTTTCAAATTTAATTTGTACAATGTAAGGTCACACATTAATCACAAAACAATCCAGGAGTCACAGCCAGCCCATTCTTCTTTTACACAGTCACACGTATGCTACAAATTCTTTATTTATTTATGTTCTCATTTTGCCTTTGATTTTAATTTGTTTTCCTGACAAAGCAATTATATTATTAAGCTTATTTTTGCAGCAGGGTGACTGTGAGGGGAGCAAAACAATCTTTGCAGTTTTTTGCACATTCGTCATCACACGCTGCTTTCTTTCAACTGCACTTTTAAGCCTCATGTTTTTGTTTGCAGGCTCTGAACGGAGAACGTCCAGGATACCAAAGATGGCTCCCGTCCATTTAGACCTCTCCTTCTCCAACAGCTTTACCAGAGGAGGTAAGTGTATCTCTTGTACTCTTGACTCATCGCATTACGTGTTTGACTTTGAGGCAAACAATTATCAAACATCCAGCCATTTGTCAAACTCTTGTTGGCAGTGGTTACTGGGCGGTTTTTAAAAACTGGTTTTCAAAAACGTTTTTTTTTTCTCCAATCAACTTGTAAATTCATCATTTTTAGTTCAAGCCAATTGGACACAACCTTCAACATTTAGAAACCTGCACTAAGATATGAGTCATAAATAAATTCCAAATGGAACAGGGGATTTGTTCAGATTGACAGTGGCTCCAAATTTTGCAGTTCATCCATCCTGTGATTTTCTTATTCTAATCAGGATGCTGGAGCCTATTCCAATGTATTTTCTAGCTATGGCAGGTCAATTCCTGTTCAAGTAACTCATCATTTACAGGCAAAATAAACTGAAAAAGAACACATTTTACCACTCAGCAGCTCGTGATGAAATATCATACACAGTTAAAATTGGTCATCTACATTTATGAGCTTTTTTTTAAGGTATTTTCACAGGTTTTGAATTTGTGTTCAGAACAATGCTTCTTTGTTTGTATACAGTAAACAGACTGCATGAACATAGACAATTATTCAAACAAATGTGTTACTTTTCTTGTCATTAGGGCTCCAAGACAAAAATATCATCAAAGTATTTCCAAATCTTTGAAAGAACAATCATGAGGCTAAATAATTTGCAGCTTTGTATTAAGGTATGTGAAATAAAATAACCGGTATTGATATTTCAATCTGTAATGTCAAGTTTATCATTATTTGGGCTTTATCTCCTCTTACTCTATTCTACAGTTTACATGTAAAAACTTTGGCAAAATAACAATCCCAAGGCTTCACTAAACAGTTTTTTCCCCCCTGCTAAAGAGGAAATATTTTCATCTGTGGGTTTTTTTTTTTTGTTATGGAAGATTCCATTAAACTTTTGGGGGGCATCTTGATCAATATTTCTATTCTGGATCAGTTTGAAAAATTGAAAAATCCTTATCTCTCATCATTGGCGAAATTTTAAAAAATGTATTTCTCGGTTATGTCGGGTTGGTTTCTCATATATCCCACCAAGTTTAATCTAGATCGGATTCAGATTGTGTATGTCATCACAATTTAAAAAGAAAATCTGACTGTCCATACATTTGGACCTATTGTATCATTATTAATGTAGATAAAACATCCTTCCAAGCCTTTAAAGTGTGAATGATCATGGCCCCATGATCCAGATAACTGCCAATATCTGACAAAGAAAATATTTGCACTCTCTCAGTGCTCTTGTTTTTCTTATGAATCTGTATTTACCACTGCTCTCTCTGAAAAGGACAAACATTTCCTTTGCATCATTGATATCTATGGACAATCATCTTCATGCTTTCTACTTTTGGACAGTCACTCTTTGAATCATTTTAGGAGTCCAGACTTTCGACCATCAGCTGCGACTCTTCATTTGCATGATTCATTCTGTGCTGTGAAGTTCTTAGTAACATGTGTAATGATGATGATGAGGGTCCATTTGATGTTGATGTGTTTTTTTCATGCCTCTCCCTTCCTCATCCTCTCTGCTGTACAAAACATCCCCCCCACCCCAGTGCTTGAGTACAGAGACAAACTTTTCACTCATTCAAACCAAAAACCTGCCAGTAAGGAAAGAAACCACAATCAAGGTAACAAAGTCTCCCCGTTTTCCCTCTACTCGTCCTCCCACCACTCCTCTCCTCTAACACATCCTCCTCTTCTCTGCCTCCTCTAACCTGCACAGACACTCACTAACCAGTCCATGTGCTGCAAACCGCTTCACGTAGACCTCTGAAGACAGAGCACTAATCACTGCTGACTTTGTGGGAGCTCCTCTGGGAGCTGTGGTTTTTCACAAACTGGAGTTGCGGCTGTAAAGTGGTAGTTTCCGTTGGTAATTCCTTGACTCAGCAGGGTAAGTTGTGGTCAGCATCACGAGCTGAATCCAGACTGAGCAGGCTGTTTGTCACGGTGCTGGAGTCATAAATCATGCGCCTTAATGCAGTGTGTCAGTGATTGACAGGACAGAGAGGTCAACTACAAATAGTCTTGAATCTTTTTGGCATGATGAGGGTGTGGCTGTTAATATCAGTGTAATGTCCAGTCTAACTAGTGATGGCTTTTACTTGTCTGCATTTGTATGAATGTTTCTACGTTATTTGAGTTGTAACAAAGACTATTATAAAATTATAAAGGTCCCATTTCGTGAGTTCGAAAACTGAAATTTGTAAAAGCTGCTATTGACGTTTACATACATTTATCAACAGAAGCTGGCCCTGGTCATTCAGTAGTCATACAAATGCAACCAAAAAGGCCTGAAAGTGATTCCTGTGAAAAATCACGTCCTTTCTGATGGTGATCCAAGCTCTATGAAATGCATGCTGATGCTTCTAGTTTATACAAAATTTCCAACAACTTCTGCCTCTGATATCTCCGCACATCAGGAGGCAGCTGCTCTGTTGATGGACTGGGGATGAAAGACTTTACAAGATCCTTGTTGCACTGCCGTGCATGCGAACATCTCCCACATGTTTGTTTGTCAGCATCAGGCTGTTTGACAGCATTTTGAAGCATGCGCCCAGTCTGTGTGTGAGACTGTGAATGTGTGTGTTTTAGGCATGTGGGCCAGCCTGCGCTCCAGCAGCAGACTCAGTCATCACACGCGTGCAGCCGATGTCGGGTCCAGGTTGGCGGGGAAGGATTTGGCGCCTCCTGCAGGAAGCAGTGGTCTGCAGGCTCAGCTGCTCAAACAGCAGGCTGCGCTCTATGTGTTTGGGGAGAAATCACATCTGAGGGTAATAGTGAAAAAAAAACATCAATATGATCATTGTGCTTGATGATGTTAGAAAAGAAGATCCTGCAGCAAAATGTACAAGATCCAGTACAGCAGCTACACTGCATGATTGACATTTTCTATTGTATCACAGAGGAAGTGAAATACTGCTTAATACATTGTTTTTCAAATCCTTTTTTAATTTTTACATAATTACTTCATCAAGCATTAAATGTCACATGATCTGTCTCACATATTCTAACCACAGGGTTGACTGCAGTGGTCATTGAACAACAATTTCTATTTATACTAGTTTTAGTCCTTTAGTCTAGTTTTCATTCTGATTTAGTTGTCATCCAGCTCTACTCATTGTTATTCTTTTTAGTTGTAGTGCAGTTACTGTCAATAATTCAACATTAGTTTAGTCAACTAAATATGAAGGAACTTTAATAAATTAGAAGTTCTGCTGTTTATTATATTTTACTGGTATTGACCTTCCACATAGAGATTACTTCAGATTAGCTCAATTACATCTTCACACTTACTGACTTTACACCCAATTTTCAATTTAGCCGTTATTGGATAAAATTGGTTCCAATTCATTTTCTGCTTTTTAAAGCATTTTTGTCATGTATTTTTTTTCTGCCAAAGATGTTATGCATTTTTGTTTTTGTCATCCTACCTGTGTTTGCATGTAGACTTTGTGTAGTTTTTGCCAGGTGAAAAAGATATAAACAGATTAGTGTTTTAGCTATTTACTGGGTTACTTGGTATTTATATGGTTTTCAATTACTCTCACTTTTCTAAGGGTCTCAGACTGGACTCATCTCTGAACTGTGAACTGGTGCCAGTTGACTTCGCTGACACCCGGCAAGTTAAAGCTGCTTTTAAGAAGCTGCTGAGGGCCTGCGCTCCCAGTGCCACTTCCTCTGACTCAGAGGACTCATTCCTCAAAGCCCTAGAAGACTCTGAATGGATCCTACAGGTGGTGTAAAACACACAGCAACCCTGTTTTACATTATTACTGAGGACATGACCTGAGGTCTGTCTGTATATGCTGTTTAAGAGCAAACCAGGATAACCTGGACTGCTCATTCTCAGTATGAGACTATAAACCCACCGTTAAGCTGTTTACGCCAGAGAACCAGACAAAGTTCCTGTCGTGCCATATCTCATTGACTTTCTGCAGTCAAACATTGAATATGTCTCTATGTTTTGATGTCCTACAGCTTCAAAAGATCCTCCAACTGGCGCTGTTTTTGGTAGAGCTTCTGGATAGCGGTTCATCGGTTCTGCTCAGCCTGGAGGACGGTTGGGACATCACCACACAAGTAAGCCTCAAGGCCTCGACCCTTCATTATGAGCCCAAGTGAGACGCGTGGATAACTCAGAGCTGTTGTTGGTCTAGTGATGTCGCCTCTCTGTTTGCCTCACCAAATCACTGACTTAGGTCTGATTTAATTTTTTATTAACAGTTATTCCTCCTATTCTTATAAACTTAGATTATCTGATTTAAAATACATTTGTATAATAAATGAATAAATGGGAAAAATAATACAGAAAATCTGTGTTGGCAAAGGTTGATGTCCTCACATATTAATGAATCAACTCCATCATCACTTCTTCAACAGAGTTTTTCTTATCATTATATAAAAAACACCAAAACAATGACCTGCAGTGCAGAGTGAACACATGTAATAATGAATCTGATAAATGCTTATTCTATGCAGGGATTGTTGAGCCTATCCCAACTTTCTCAGGGTACAGTTTTAATAGGACATCCTCAACATTTGACAACATAGTTTAAATGTATTAAGCCCCGGAGGAGCTTTGAGGTTACTTGTTGTGATATTTTCGTTGTCATTGTTCCACATAGTGAGGCAAACAACAGAATCTGTCTGTTTGTTTGTTGCTAAGAGTGTTAATTTTCACGAATTCTCCACGGACAGTCACAGCAGCATCCGCTCGGCCCCCATGTCTGGATAAACCATGTGTGAATCATAAATCTGCCACACCGGCCTTTTCTACTCATCATCTAAACAATGCTGTCACCGTTGACCCATTTCTGCATTTGTAATGAAGACCTCTGAGGTTACAGAGGTTCCTCATGGGCTCTGACTTTAATCATAGGAGCTTACAAACAAACAAGAGGCTTCTTTAATTTGGATTTGTTTCTTTTTCAGTTAAAACTCGGCATTGCACTGCGTGTTTGCTGTCTGAGCTCACGTTTTCACTGTCGACCTATTGTCTCGCATATGTTTATGCTGCAGGTGCGTGTCCTACAAATAAGTTAACAGGGGCTTAGGCTGCTTTTATAAGAGCACAATTTGTAGAGCCCTTATGCATGGCACGTGTTAGGCCCTGAGCATCTTCCTCCACGGGCCACTGGTTCCTTCATGCCAGGTCGTGATCAATCCTCAATGGCGAATAAATTATCTCCATGTGTGCTGGCTCTCATGAGCAGAACCTGGACAAGCAGCACCCAGCAGACAGGAAGCAGAGCAGCCTTTGCCTTTTCTCTGATCCTTGGTGTTGTTTCTCATGCGTTGCTTTAGTCCTAAATTCACGTTTTACTCAGCTGCAAATCACATGGTTGTTCTGTGGGGGGTGCGGCAAGCTTTTCTCAACCATTAGGGGGTGGATGTTCTCAGACCAGAGTCTGATTTTCATTCTCATTCCACACTTGTCAGGGCTCATTAGCTTTGTTGGAGGGAGCAGTCCAACCATCCTAATCATGTAGACCAGTGGTTTACAGCTGGCGTCCTGCTCCAGGAGGCCGGCTGCGTTGTTATATAAATATTATTGACAGCAGATGAGTGTTTTGTCTTTTAAAAGTGGCTTATTTTCAATATGTCACAACATTCAATTTAAAAAAACAAACATGCATGTCATGCACAATAATGCAAAAGTACACAAATTTACATCAGCACCACTTAGTTTGCAAAACATCTGTTTCCCTAGCAACTGGTTTTATAAGTCTGTGATAGATAACAAGCTGGATCGGGTGCCGGTTTGTTGATAGTGAGGAAGTAAATAAGTAAGTAATGAAATAAAACATGTAAAGTAGGTGGCGATAAGCACCTATGCAAGTTGGTTGCAACATGCCAATACGGAAAAGAAGATAGATATTTGTCAGTTTCTCCATCACTTTTTAACAGACATTAAACGTAGCACTTTCTGCAGAGTCTTATGCAGACATTAGACACACACTGATACAGATTACTACCATGTTTTATTATTCAGGATTATTTTGAGAACCGGTACTTTTAACATCAAACGGCCCCGTTTTTCTTTACAGTTGTTAGTTTATTCATTTATTTTCTGTACTCCTATACAGGGTATAGGAATTACTTCTGGTTTCAACACAAGTTCTCCTCTTTAAAAGCATCTTATTTTGTATGAATGCTACTCATCTGATGAAAAATGGCCTAAATATCATCGAAACCGCACAAGCATGCATGAGTTATTTTCACATTTTGCATAAAGAGGTGGGGCGCGCACATACTCACCGCAGCCCAAAAGGTATTGTATTGACGTGACTCGAGCCGTTATCACAGTTTTACAGGCTTTAATGTTTTACACGCCAAAAATAGACAATCAATGACACAAAGAATCGTCTTACATCATCATACACTCAAACTACCGTGGGAATAGAATTGTTCACTCTTTTCCCCGCTTATGCCCACCTTTCCCCAGCCTCCCAGCCAATGAACACATGTAAACAAAGATGTAAACCTCTTTTGTTTAGTGAAATTTGATAAACAAAATCTGTGCCCCGAAAAAATCTGTGACCGCAGGGGGTGACAGTTCAAACTCTGCTGTTACGTAGATGGCATGAAGAAGAGAAGAGCAAAAATTAAATTAAACCATTAAACCAAACCTTCAACCATTTCTGACAAGAACACGGTTCTTTGCAGCAGACAGATTCAACTTGGGTCAGCATTAATGAGAAGCAGTCGATCCTGGTTGCCTGTATTTACATGCGTTAACTCTTTTTCTCTTCTTCATGGCGTTTACAAAACAGGAGAGTTGGAACTGTCAGTCCCTGCGGTCACAGATTTTTGTGAGTCACAGATTTTGTTTATCAAATTTCGGTAAACGAGGTTTACATCGACTTTTTTAACTTTTACTGACTGTTCGAGCAACCCGAAGCAGCACAAGTTGTCATTTTGACTAAAAAAGCTGTTAAATGATCCTGAATGCTTCACCTCCTATAGAACTCAACGGACTAATAGGGGCGATTGGTGTCATCAATGACGTAATTTAAACATGGTGGCGCACAGGCTCTCAAATGGTAAACGAGAGTTACGTATGTAACTACGGTTCTATGAGCACTGAATGTTCCATCTTGTGCATGCGCAGGTTGAATAATTATATCAAAAAAGTCACCTGTGACCCCTGGATGACCCGGAGAGTCTATATCTACCGGTGTCATCAGGTGATCTGTTCCTGTCAAAATCTTCTCGCGAGGACACAAAGATCCTGATTGACAGGATGCTCTGGTGGTCATCCAGGATTCATAGAACCGTAGTTACATACGTAACTCTTGTTCTATTTCATCCTTGCTTAAAGCACTGGATGACTTATACCAGAAAGGTCACAAAAGAATCCTCACCTACTCAAGGCCTGAAGCTGTGAACAGCACGGCCATTGCCATAGGCTGGACACCAGCAACGTTCACCCTGTAGAAATGTCCAAAGGTGCATGCTAAGGACAAGGTAGCTGCAGCACAGATGTCCTCAAGGCGGCCCATGATGCAGCCCTGCCTCTAGTAGAATGGCACTTTATGCCCTGAGGCACCGGGATGCTCAGTGCACTATAGGCATACTGAATGACCTCCACTACCCAGTGAGAGAGTCTCTGTTTAGAAAGTGCTGTCCCCCTTCTACAGCCTCTATGGCAGACAAAAAGGCTGTTTGTCATTCAAAGGCTAGCTGTCGCCTCCATGTAAGCCTTATGCGCCCACACGCAGCACAACAGTGTTGATGGCTCTCCCTTCCCGCCAGAGGAGCCCGGAGGACTGAAGGCAGCCAACTTGATAGGCTGGTTCACATGATGAGTGGACAACCGCTTGGGCAAAAATGAAGGATTTGGCCTGAGACTCACCCCAGAGCTATCAGCCTTCCAGCGCAGACATGCCTGGCTCACTGACAGCATGCAGCTCCCCCACACATTTTGCGTTGTCACGGCAAGTCTTGTCTTGAGAGACAATCACTTCAATTCAGTGTGTCCCAGCGGCTCAAAGGGCGGCTGGGAGAGGGACTGAAGGACTCTTTCAGAAACTGCTTGACCAGATAATTTGATCCCACTGTCTGGCCATCCATATTTGCATGACTGGCCGAGATTGCAGCCGAATACACTCTGAGGGTGGAAGTAGTCCTCTTTTTGTCAAAAATTGACTGCAGGAAACACGTGCCATCACTGAACATGTCCCCGGCACCTCGTTGTGAGAGTCACACCACTCCACAAATAGCCTCCACCTGTTAGCTTAAAGCACCCTGGTGGATGGTGCTCGACAGTTTAAAATTGTGGGGGCAACTGCCCCATCGCAGGATGCCAAAAGTGGATCCACAACTATAGGGGCCACAAGAATAGCTTCAGACAACCCGGACTCGGGTGTCATATGTGTCCGTTGACCTGAGACAGGAGGTCTTTCCTCTCTGGAAGACGCCATGGTGTCCCTCGCAGGAGTTTGAGCAACAGCGAGAACCTTGGTCTTCCTGGCTAGCATGGGGCAACCAGAAGCAGGCGGAGACCACCCTGGTGGGCCCTGTGTAGCGTTGCTGATATGAAGGGGAGTGGAGGAAATGCATAAAGTAGGCCGTCTGGCCAGGTATGAGTCAGTGCGTCCCGCCCGGGGAGGCTGGTCTCTTTTCTCAGAGAGAACCAGAGAGGACAGTGAGTCGTTGCCTCTGAGGCAAAGAGGTCCACTGCTGCTCTGCCAAATGTGGCCCATATCACAGCCACCACCTCTGGGTGAAGTCTCCACTCCCCGGATGGAGGCTTCTGACGGTAGAGGAGATCCGCGGCAGTGTTCCCGAGACCAGGAACATGCATTGCCCGGAGGCTCAGGAAGTTGGGGTAAGCCCACGTGAGGAGCCGGTGTGCCGCCCGCAGACACGTCAGAGATCTGGTGCCGTCCTGGTGGTTGATGTGGTACACAGCTGAGGTATTGTCTGACCGGACGAGAACATGCCGATCTTTCAGAACAGGGAGAAAGTACCTGAGCGCCAGGAATACAGCCTGAAGTCCAACATATTAATATGCTACCGCTTCTGCTGGGCACTCCACAGGTCCCTGACAGTCCTGGTCTGCCACACAGCATCCCAACCCATAAGAGAGGCGTCCATCTCGACAACCTACCGGCGGAAGGCTACCTCCCCATGTGTACACCCAACATTAAGTATTCCCTCCTCCAGGGTCGGAGGGTAAGGAATCACTGTTCATCCATACCTGAAATGGGCGCAGTGTTAGAAGCCCCAGTGGTACGACCATGGATGCCGAGGCCAACATCCCCGTGAGTCGCAGGACCAGGCCATACTGCAGGAGGGCACCATGCTAGAAACTGTAGAAGGCTTAGGATGGCGGAGACTCGCTCTGGAGAGAGGGAGGCCCGCATTACTGAGGAATCCTGCACAAGCCCCAAGTACCTCACAACCTGGCTGGGTACGAGGTTGCTTTTGGCATAATTTACCGTGAGGCCTAGATTGCCCACGTGACTGAGAAGAGCAGCATTGTCCCTCAACACCTGCTCCCGAGTTGGGGAAATGACTAGCCAGTTGTCCAGATAGGGGAGTATTGAAACTCTGTTGGCCTGTAACGGTGACAGAGCACCTGCCACAGACCGGGTAAATATTCGAGGGGCCAGGGATAGCCCAAATGGCAGAACCCTGAACTGATAAACCTTGTCCATGAACATGAAACGAAGGAACTGTCTGTGATGAGGGGCAATAGGAACAAGAAAGTTTGCATCTTTCAGATCCACCGTCACCAACCAGTCTCCTGCTGAGACTGTGTGAAGAACGTCTGCTACACGCAGCATATGGAAGGGGAGAACTTTGAGAAACCGGTTCAACCCCCTCAAGTCCCGGATCGGGCGAAATCTACCCTCTTTTTTTGGGTACAAAAAAATAAGTGGAGTAAAACCCGCAAGCCTCCTGTTCCACTAACTCGATGGCACCCTTCCCCAGAAGGGTGACTATCTTGTGACGTAGCACGAGGGATTTTACGGGATCTCTGACCACAGTGTGTTTGATCCCGATGAATGTAGGGGGCTGGTGTCGGAACTGTAATGTGTAACCTCTGGATAGCATGGACACTACCCAAGGGTCTGTGGTCTGCTCTTCGCAGCAGAGGAGCGGCTCCTGGGAAAAGAGTTTGACGACCAGCCCCTGAGGTTCAGGTTCTGTGCCCCTTGCCCCTTGGGGCTCTGGGGGGGCGGCGACTTGGTGCAGAACCCCTTGGCATCTGAGCAGATGGACGTGTAGCTGCACGGCATTGCCGATTTCCTGGCACTATGACCTGCAGGCCCCTGAGCTGCCCAGACGGACGAGCAGTCGGCCGTGGATATGGGTGGTCCACACCCTTTCCTGCCAAATGTCCCTGCCTAGGAGGGGCATGGGGAGCCTGGCATAAACTGGCAAACTGCTGCCTCGCTTGGCCAACCTGCACGCTACTCTCCAAGGCCTGCAATGCCACTGGGCCAAAGGTCTGGCCGGGCACAACCGGAAGAGAACGCAGTGTTCTGTGACATGGCTCTGATAGACTGGACTGTGGCAGCCAGACCTGAGGACGTGTCAGTGTTATTGTTGACATTAGCCTGCCCAGCTCCCTGGTCATAAATGCGAATGTCTGCAATGAGGCATCGCTGAGGGACTGAGCCGCAGGCTCCACCCCGGAATCCTGCAAAGTACTCGACAAAGCCAGTACCAGGTGTGACAATGTTATAATTGCGAGTTAGAAGATTGTCAGTCAACCTGCACTGAGGCTGGGGGTAGACCGGGGCTTCATCCAACCCAAGGCGTGCCAAGGTCGTGCGCATTGCCGGCTGCACAGTGCCACGGCTGGACACTGAGCCTACTAGAACCCTCTGAAAAGGCATGAGAAGCCTGTGAGGCAAGGTCCCTATGCCCATTCCCGTTAGCGTCAAACAGAGTACATGATGCTGCCGTGGATAACGCATCCTCCTCCTGAAGGTGGGATGGACCTGCGACAGGGTTAGCCGTGAAGACTGGTGCACTGGGCTCTGTTTGTAGGTTAACCAAGATGGCCTTAATCTGCGCAAACTTGGTGGTGAGAGCATCCACCTTGGTAGCCAGAGCATCAACCTCCCTTGCCTCCCGAGGAGGATCGCCGGCATGCTTAGGAACGCCGTTGACTCTACCTGAAGAGGGCATGTCTATTGTGCCCTCAGCCTCAGCCAACCTGGAGAGTCGCAGTGCATGAGGCATAAAACTGCATTTCATGCACGGATTACCGGACACACACTCTTTTAGGTGGTCAATGCCCAGGCAAGCAGGACACTGTTCATGACCGTCCTCTGCCTGAAGGGGGGCCATGCAGGAGACACACAAATGGCAATCCATTCTTCTCCAATTCTTTTTCCATACTATTATTAATTAATATATTTTTTTATTAATAATATTATTTATGAATAATCATTATACAAATTATTATATAGATTATAATAATTATATATCAATAATAATTATATTAATAATAGTTATATTGATAACCGCCGAGCTGTAGCTTTCAATGAAGGAACTTCACTCAGGCCAGTGAGCGCACCGGCCTGGAGTGTTCAAACTGTGCTCCCAGTGAATCTACCTGGAGCAACACCTGACAAATTCGCAGCGTGCACACTGCCATTAGCGGTAGAGAGGGAGAGCAGCGCCGAGGCGAACGCAGCCGCTCAGCATGCACACTCAAAACACCAGCCGCCGCTTAGCAGCTGCATGCCGGATGGCCCTTATTGGCCTCACACCAGCAAATCCACTGGTCAGAGTAACCACAACGGTGCTAACAGAGCAGCATAGCAACACAGCAGATTAACCTTAGCTGTTTAATCACTGAAGAGAGACAGCGTCGTAGCCACGGAGCTTCCGAGTCTGAACCAGCACACAATCACAAGGCGAATCAAGTGTACGGTACTCACCACCTCAGGCAGCCCCTGGTAAACTGGTCACTAAGTTAAAGCGGTGCACTCACCTGCCGCAGACTGTGGTGTCCCAGCCCCACTTAAAGGGAAAACAGCGAGTCGCAGCTTCTAGCGGACGGGAACACTCAAGGCGCCAACCTTACGGTTACAAAGCAACAAGCTGTGAATAGCAAACAACCGACCTGCTATCGTTATCCGCAATCACGAGAAGATAAAAGGAACAGATCACCTAGTCACACCGGTAGATATAGACTCTCCGGGTCATCCAGAGGTCACAGGTGACTTTGTTGATATAATTACTCAACCTGCGCATGCGCGAGATGGAACATCCAGTGCTTTAAGCACTGCCTCTGACAGTCAGTAAGGATGAAATAGAACTAGTCCCATTTTTAAAAGTTAATAAAACAAATACGGTGCAAAATAATACGTTTTGTTAGGCATAGATCTTCTACTGTAAAAAGGACATTTCAAAGGTTTTAGGCCACATTTGTAAAAACAGTGGAGACATTGCATTTTAATGTGGATTGTCAGACACTGAATTATAACCGTATCCCTAACAGCCTCCAGTACTGTCATGGAGCAGTTATTCAGCATCTATCATTTTTAGGGCCTTTAAATGCTTAGCAAATCACATTGATGTATTTAAGGCTAGATTTATAGCATAGATCATAATCTGGGATTAACCAGTAGAGTAAAAATGTGTAATATCACTGATATGTAAGGTCATGTGAGGGTTTTAATAGCATGTTATATGGGGACTAAATGTTGTGCTAATAAGGAACGTGAGCTGGCTTTAAACCAACCTTGATTTTAATCATTCATTGTTTGCATCTTTTTGGAAAATAAATGACTAAAGTCAGTAAGAATTATTGATCAAAATGGACAAAGTTGATTGTTGCTCATGTTGTAATTACTTACTGAAAGTTAACAACCAAACAACACATTGTGGGTGTAAAGCAGCTGATGGTACCAAGGGATCAACTCTGTATTAAACAAACAAAAAAGTATCGTATTATGTCGACTTGTATCTAAAATCTCTGTTACAAGCATTTCATTCCAGACTCTGGCCAAGTATTTCTTATAAATTTGTTGTTTACTATTAGTCTCTGAGTAATATAATTTGATGAAGCCTTTTCTAACATTCCATATTACAACATAATAATATCGGTAACTGCCAATATGCAAGGTTGTGATATCGGTATTGTATCGGAAGTGAAAGAAGTTGTATCTGGACACCCCTAAGTGATGAAAATGGGTTTCTCAGATAAATTCACGTAACTGCAGTTGAAACCAGTGTACCAAAGCAAAACCAGCACAGCCACATCATGCAAACCCACATTGTTTCCTCCTGGTTCCTTCGTGTCCCTGCAGGTGGTGTCTCTGGTGCAGCTGCTGAGTGACCCTTTTTACCGAACCCTGGAGGGGTTTCAGGTGCTCCTGGAGAAAGAGTGGCTGTCCTTTGGGCACAAGTTTAACCAGCGGAGCAACCTGAGTCCCAGCAGTCAGGGAAGCGGCTTCACTCCCATCTTCCTGCAATTCCTGGATTGTGTGCACCAGGTGAGCCTCGCCTCTCTCAGCATGGCTACCACCTCAGCCGTGTTCTCTCTGATTTAAGCATGTTTGTCACCTACTCGTGAACTTGATACATTCCTTAAATCAGTGAGTAAATCAGAGCACGTAACTACTACATCTGTCATCGAGTTTGTGCTCAAGAAATGTGTGCGTGTAATTGACAGCTCATTGCACCATGGAGGCTGCTGCACAGATGGTCTGTGAACCTGATGATGAGCACTGAAATGCTGCGTTTCACATGTTTCAGCATCCCTTCACTAAGCATGTTAAAAGCTCCATGTGGACATAGTCAGATTTGAAGTCTCTGGGAAGGTTCAGGTATGTGTGAGGTTGCTTTCGGGGGGTCACTTTAAGACTAAAGATCGCACAGCTGAGCTCCAGAGAACTATGTTCGCTCCGAGATGCTAACTTTAGAGAATGCAGAGAAGGTTTTTGTTACGTCTCCTGGGGGCACACAAACTCTCTCACACGTACTTGCATCAACACATATTTTTTGCATTTGTCTTTTAAAAGTGTTGGCTTTGCAGCTGAGATAGTTTGGCGGGGGTCCGGGAGAGTCTGGAGGCCCATAAACGGAGGGAGGGAAGCGGGGAAAGGCCAAGAGCTGAAAATAGAAGAGCCTCATCTCCAAAACAGCTGCTGTTTTTGCCAGCAGACCCAGGTGGCCTCAGATATGAAGGACTCTTTGTCCACCTTGTATCACTGGACAGGAACCACAGGGCAACCGTCCCGCTGGCACGCTCCACATTCCGTCTGCTCGCTAAGACATTACTCACCTCTGCTCTGACCTGCCAGAGACAGGAGACGTCTTCCTGTTTCTTATCAGCTTTTTACTCATCAGAGGCACAAAGCCACAATAGGATGACCTGACACATATTCTGAGCCTCTCTCTATGCCAAGCACAAGGAGAACATGTAAACTCCACACAGAAATGTCCAGGTCCACTACACCACCATAACGGTCTTTCTCCATCTTTTCAGATTTTGGAGCAACATCCTCTGGAGTTTGAGTTTAATCAGTATTACCTGAAGTTCCTCGCCTATCATCACAACTCTAATCGCTTCAAGAACTTCCTGTTGGACTCGGACTATGAGCGCTTTGATCATGGTCAGTGTCTTTTACAGATTAAACCAGGGCTAGGTTATTTTATTTACTTTGTCTGCCGCAAAAATAACTTTTTTGGCTCATTTACCATTTCATAGAACTGTTTTGTTTCCTTAATACACTCATGTCATATGGTCATGGTTATGGTTATCTTAAGTAGATCTAATAAAAAAAAGCATTTGTTGTTTTCGATTCATTTGTTATAAATAGGCCGAGTCTTGGTTAACACAAACACATCTGCTATTTGCAAAAATCATTTTTTTTCTTTTTTAATCTGTTTTCAATTGTTTTCTTTGTTTAGTTCAGTGATTCTCAGAATATATTTGCCAAGCTTCTTTCTAGAAAATGGACAACTCCACCATTCTGCAGCCATTGATTGCATTTCCTTCATTTGATCACAGTCCAGTCGAGACAAAACCTTTGCTTCAGCCGTAAACCAGTAAAGAGGAAGAGCTTACTTTTCAACGGTTTCACCACGTATTCATGTCAATAGTAACTGATAATGTATTTTATTGGGATAAAAGTGTGATATCATAGTTTTCAATACAACAGTGCCCGTCGGAAGTATGTATTCATGTGGGAGCTTAAGTTGAGTTGTCAATTATGGCCAAATGAGTATGAGTTTTAGGGTTGGATGTACAAAGAGGTGTACATACTCTGTGGTGTTATAAAGGGGTATATTTACGGATGCAAAGTAAAATAGCGTGTGCGATTTCCCGGGTTATTGCTGTTTATTGTAGGTGTTAAGGTGCTGTTACAACCTTTCCTCTTTGTGGTTGGGGGTACACTGGGGAGATCTGTACTCTCGGCTGGAGGCTGCTTCTCCTCCTGGGTTAACTCCCGTTCACCTCACACTCTTATAAGATGGTACCGCGTAGAAAAAATAGGCCGCACACAAGCACGCGCATCAACCGCAAGCATGTACCCACGTACGTGTGTGTGTGTGTGTGTGTGTGTGTGTGTGTGTGTGTGTGTGTGTGTGTGTGTGTGTGTGTGTGTGTGTGTGTGTGTGTGTGTGTGTGTGTGTGTGTGTGTGTGTGTGTGTGTGTGTGTGTGTGTGTGTGTGTGTGTGTGTGTGTGTGTGTGTGTGAGAGACTCGCTACCGGTCTGGGTTGTCGTGTCGGACTCTCCATCTTTCCTCGGTGGGCTCACTCTCAAGGATGTACATCCAAAGTGCGCATTAGGTTATAAACACGTGGTGAAAATACCCGGATCACGCTCCCCCTCTCATGTCTGGTCCTCCTTCGTTTTTGCAAATGCATTCTTCATATATATATGTGTTGAGAAATGTACAATGTTTGATTATTTCACACACAAATGTATACATTTCACAGAGCTGTCTTTAATTTCATCCTTCTCCTGTTGGGGGCGGAGTTTCCCGTTTCTCATAATTTTGTGCGTACGACAGGGTCAGAGCTGCTGTGGAGTTGCGCACATTATCTCGCCAGGTGTTTTTTTTTTTCATAAGTACCAAACGTTTATAAATGAGGCCCCTGAAGAATGGTTCTGTTACTTGAAAATGTCTGCACTGACACAAGCACAATTACCTCAAATAATTTTATTGAGCATTTGTTTTCTTTGATGTTTCTGCACAATTTATGCATAATCAATGTAATCTGTTCATTAGTTCACAGTTTGTTTTAAATGCATATATGCATACAAAGTTTTTGACGTTCCACCTAGAATGTTTTATAGACTTTATATAACATACTGTACGTAATTCTGAGTAATTTTCATGTTTTTGTTGTCGTTTGGTGTATTTTTCTGTAATGGATGTTTTTTGGAGTCGTGTATTTTTGTATCTCTGTTGTTTTTTGTGCATTTTTTCTGTAATGATAGTCTTTTGTTGCCATTGTAGTGTAATAGAGTTGTCATTTATGGCCAAATGAGTGTGTTTTGAAGGTTAGATGTACAAAGAGGTGTACATACTCTGTTACTGTTATAAAGGGGTATATTTGCGGGTGCAAAGTAAAATAGTGTGTGCGATTTACCTGGTTTCATTCTATGGGACATGTGTATGATAAATGTGTCTGTTTTTTTTTTTTATTACTCATTTGTATATTTTTTATCGTTTGGTGTATTTTTCTGTCATGGATGTATTTTGGAGTCATGTGTATTTTTGTATCTCTGTTTTTGTGCATTTCTGTTGTCATTTGGTGTATAAATATTTATTTTTTGTGTATTTTGAGTCATTTTCATATTTTTTGTTGTTTGGTATATTTTTCTGTAATGTAATTTTGTGTGATTTTGGAGCATTTGTGTGCATTTCTGTTGTTGTTTTGTGTACTCTATGTACATAAATATTGTTTAGTTTTCTGTTTCATTTTACTCATTTAGTATATTTTTAATATAAATACTGTGTGTGTGTGTGTGTGTGTGTACCTCTCTCACACGTGCGCGCACATTATCCACATAATCCGTCAGGTTGTTGAGAGATTTAAAAAAAAAAAAGAGAGAGAGAGACCCGAAAGTAACCACGAAAAATAAACGTTTTGCAACACAACTCTCTCTCTCTCTTGCGCAGAACAAACGTTAATCATAGTGAAGCCGTGTTGTGGAGCCACAAAAACGTTACATTCCTCTGTCTTAAGAACCAGATAGTTTGGTCGGCTCTCTCACTGGTGTGTATGCCGTCTGTGGCTGCTTGGCTGTGTGCGCAGCGATTGGCTCTGGCCGCACACGTGACTTTTGCTCGTGTGAGGAGCTGTGCAGTGAAATAGATATAGATGGTGCGCTAGCGCCCCCTCACACCCTGAGGTCAAAAGTTGAATCGGTTTCATTTCGGGGCCGTCCAAAAGTGAAATAGAATTAAAATAAACATTTTTAAATTACCAAATTACTCCAAAATAACAGATACACACACTCGGGGTATTTGGAACCCGCTGACCGTGTTTCAGGTTGAACTCGCACTGCGTCTGGGAGATACTTGCTCCGCTCCGCACGCACGCACGCACACACGCATGCACACAGACCTCCCTTGCTTTTTAGTTAGATGTACAAAATGTTGTACCTGAGACGCTGACGCTGACAGTATCTTTCTTTCTCTCTCTGTGATTGACAGGTTTGCTTTTTGAGGACAAAGGTGATAAACAAGCCCGCAGAGGCATTTGTATCTGGGAGTGCATCAGCAGGATGCACCGCAGGAGTCCCATCTTCTTCAACTACCTGTACAGTCCTTCAGAGAGCGACGTGAGTGCCTGCCACACTTCTCTGTGTTTGATCAGAGCTCCCTGTGCATGTGATGTCACACAGGAGCCACACGCGTGTCTGAAGTCGTTGATAATAACTGATCATGGTGATGTGTGAAATGTGACACGCATTGGCACGCATTAGTATCAAATAATGCGTTTTTTCCTCAATGAAGCTGCCTAATGATTTGTGACGGGCCAGTTGTGATACTTGGATCAAATCATCTCCAAAACTCTTAGGAGCAGATCTACTAAAAGTCTACATCTGGAAAAACATGCACAAACATCAGTGTGTGTGATAATAGACGTTACAGGGCATTCACTACCTCTGATTTATGGGCAGTGTGCGAGGATGAGCTACTGGTGCTAAACATTGGGATTAGAAAATGTAAATACATTTATGGAGCATGCACAATGGAATTTATCAAACCTAGAACAGTTTGCGGTGCCTGTTTTTGCACACCTGTTTTACATTCTCCATGTTAAATGCTTTATACATGCAAAATGCTCATTTAAACAGTAGTAAACAGTTGTAATCCCCCTGCAGCAGGTAAAGGAAAAGCACATTGAAAGTTTTTAAGCGCCCCTCAGTTGGCTTTGGTCAGTGTCATTCTAATAAGATTAAAAACTTGTTTTTAGTCGGAAAATGTGGATATACATGTCAACAATGAGAAATGCCTGCAATAAGCACATGACCTGTGAAACTAGATCTAAGAGCAGCTTGTCTAGTGAATCATCTCACATACATGATGTCATGATGCTGATCATTGTGTATCTGATATTGTTCTTAATGTTCTGTTGATGTGTGTAGATTTCAGTCAGCATCCCAGGTGGACTTGAACCATCAAAATAAATTATTGTTTTATTAGATTTTGATATAGATGATCATATTGTATCTGTGTAGCTCTTTCATACGACTGTGTGTAATAGGTCATGTTGTGCTTGGGGGAAATGGGTGCTGGTTGTAGTTTGTCTCCTTGCTTTTATTCATGATCATCCTTTCAGGGTCGGCCTTAAAGATCCAGTATTATGCCCTCTGAATGAGGCTTAAGGCATATATATCACTGTAGCAAAACTATTATAAAGTAAATATTTTATAATACTGCCCTTTTAAGTGACATCAGCATCTGAAGTGCCTCATTATTCTTAACTACTTTTTGTTTATATAAAATCATCACTTATCAAAGCTTTGCAAAAGAACAATATAACTTTATTACATTCAAGCATTTTAAAGAACCTCCAGCTGACTGACTTTGGTGCAAATAAAAGGAGTTTTCTCACTGCTTACCTTTGACTCTCCTGTGTTGTTCTGGTGCACAGCGCATCCTGAAACCATCTCTCAGCATCCCCTGCCTGAACAAGTGGGACTTTTTCACAGACGAGACTCTGTCCACGGGACCAAGTTACGATTGGAGGATGATGGCTGTGAAGTCGGACAGCTCCGAGGACACGGAAACCATGTCCAGCAGCAGGAGGAGGATAGTGTGGCCCTGCTACAGCAGCGTGAGCCGTGCACAGCCAGACGCCATCACCAAACTCCTTGCTGTACGTCTGTTAGACCAAACATCTGTGAGCATCTGGATCGTCTTTATTGGCTCTGTTGTCTTTACTTTTGTTTTCGTGTTGCTGCAGGACATTGAGAAGCTGGAGAGTGAGCTAAACCAGGCACCAGAAAAATGGCAAACAACTCTGGAAAGAGTCAGAATGAGCATTCAGGAAGACCTGAAGCAGGAGGGAAATGTACGTGTTGGAGGAAAGAAGACGAGCTGTGTCAATCTATTTGAAACAGTCACAGTTAAACTGAATCAGTGGTTCCCAATTTTTTTTTTTTCCCGTGTACCCCCTTTGAATTTTTGTCAGATCATGTGTACCCCCTCTTCATATCATTAGTACCCTCTCCATAATTTAATATTTTTAATTTGTGGAAGAGCGGGCTCTCAAATATTGGTTCCCTAAGGCTTAATCTACAAATTCAAAACAATGAGTGGAATTTATTTATTATTTTATTATTTTAATTTAATTTACTGCAATAGTAAATAAATGAAGTCTCCTTTGTAAAATGTTGCTATTTTTTGTCTCCTATTGTCAAAAGTGATAGAATGGCCTAATGGCCATAAAATAATCCTGTTTCAATAAATGTCATAAAATTATAGCATAATTCCAGCAAGTTAATTTTGTCTTCTTTTTGAATAATATGTTAAGGTTTCATTTATTTATTTATATCATTTATTCAGACATATTATTCAAAAAGTAGACAAAATGAACTCGCCGGAATTTTTATGCGAGTGTCATGAACAAAATTGTGTCCAAGCATTGGACACATCAAAGCCATCAGCAGACACCCCTGAGGAAGACTGGCAGTTGACAGTCGAAACATGTCTGGGGATCTAAGTAAACTTCCTGAAAAATAGTTGTTTGAATAAATAAATTAAACCTTAACTTATTAATAATACTGATAGTTTGTGGTGAATTGGCAGAATAAAATAGCCTAAAAAGGAACTAGGAACAATTCTCTATTATTTTTAAATGAATTGTTAAATCTTTCTGAGTACCCCCTGCAATGTGCCCCTGTACCCCTGTTTGGGAACCACTGAACTAAATTGTCTTTTCCTTCATCTGCAGCTCCACAATCAGTCCATGTCCATCTCAGGCCTGATTCCCACATCCAGCCTGCAGGCCTTTCAGCGCCGCTCCATGCTGCACCTGCCAGACAACACGCTGGGCGAAGCCCACAACTCCACCACGACCAATGGAATCAACCGCCGCGCCGCAACGCTTTACAACCAGTTCACCCCTAAGAGCGAGGAGAACAGGTGGGCCAGGGAACTTCACCAGTCCACATTTCACTTCATTCACTCACAAACTGGTGCCGAGGGGCCAGAGTGGCTTCACATGCTGAGTCAGCGCTGTGGAATGCCGTGGCTCATATTTGTCAGGATAGCATGTACTCTAACGCCTGGTGTGTAATTTTACAATCACTCTGAGGGCTCAGTCCAGTCTCTTGGCTCCACGGTGGAGATATGATTCTCCACGTCGGACAAACAGGCATTTGATGCACTTCCTGCGATTCTTTTTTTAAACATTTAGTGTGTGCTCGTCCTTTTTCAGTCCAAGTCCAGCTCTGACAGACGCAAGTGTTTGCAGATGAAGAAATCCTACACAAAAATCCACCACCCCTTTATACTAAGAACATAAAGCTGCTCCAAGACTTAATAATCCATAAGTTATACATCATTTAAATGTGTGTCTTCAAATCCACGCAGTGTTCCAAAAGTTGAATCATGTGAGTTCAGAGCTCAATGAGAGGCAAGAACACAATGTGCAAACAGGTCTTAACACACCACATGTACACCCTAAAACTCCTGGACTTCTTTTCAGGTCGTACGAGGGCATTCTGTACAAGCGTGGAGCGCTGCTGAAAGGTTGGAAGCCTCGCTGGTTTGTCCTGGACATCACGAAGCACCAGGTGAGCAGGACGTGACACCATGATGGTGTGTTCATATATTAATGAGTAAGGCTGACAGCTGACCGCTTTTTCTCCACAGATGAGGTACTACGACACCGGAGTGGACACCAACTGCAGAGGACACATCGACCTGGCTGAGGTGGAGTCAGTGATCATCGCTGCGCCTTCGATAGGAGCCCCCAAACACATCAGTGAAAAGGCTTTCTTTGACGTGAGCATTTCACTCTGTGTGACATCACCAACCTTCACCTATAACATTTTTCACCCTGTGCAAATAAAGGGTTCATTTGACAAGTTGTGCACATTTATGGAACCTACAACAGCAGTTTTTAAACTCTATCCACTCAGACGATTAGCATGACACCCATTAGGCCAAATTATACCATAGTTTTGCTCACCAGGTGAGAAAAAGACTCTGAACTTCAGTAAACTTCCCTGAAATGTTCAATCATGTTACATCATGAAGGTCTCTTGCGTCAAACAAATCCATATAATGAAGTTTGGTTAAAATTTGGGTTGAATAACTCAAGAAATAAAAGAAGAACAGGAAATTGCATTTTTTTTTTTTTTTTTTTGACTGTTAAACATGCACAATTTTCACTTTTGATTTATTTTCTCTTCATTTGAAATGCAGCCCTTTTATTTTGTAAATAGGAGAATATGTTGCCTATAGTTATATGTATCTTCAGTTACATTACGCTAAGTTAAAATTCATATTTTCATAAATCCATTGGAATTGTACATAAATACTTTGATTTGATGGTCAGTCATTGATAACGTGTAACTGCGAGGCTACTTAAATATACGTTTCACAAAGGGATTAGACATTCTGATTTTCCTGTTTTATTTTTCATCTGTTGCTATTATAGGATGTCTTAAAGCTCCTCCCTCACACACCACAGGTGGAGTTAGGTAGCAGGTTTTCTGTGTGGATAAAAATGAAGAAAAAAGTAGGACTGGAAAGAGAAAAAAAAATCTAGACAAAAAAAGCTAATCATATGATTTACAATAGTGCTCTACAATTTTCTTCCTCTACTGGATCTGTTTTTTTTCAGTGTCCCTAATCCTCTTCTGTATTTTCGCCTTTCTGACCGTCTTGATTCTTATGGTGCGTTCACACCAAATGCGTTTCGGGCGTCAAAATTGTGCCTCACACACGTTGTTAGACGCTTGTGCTCATTGAATCAGACGCTTGTCACCAGCTTGTTAAAGACGCTCGGGACGTACGTCTAAACAAGTTGGGAAGAGAGTGCGTTGAGCGTGTTAAGGGGAGGGGCTTCTCTGTTTTCGGTGGTGTTCATTCAATGGATGATATGGCGATCAGTGGAGAACATTCTGTTGAGAAGGCTGTGTTTTCGGTCGGATGTATTTTGGTGTGACTCAGTGTGTGCACTGTGATGTTAGAGGGTTATAGAGAAGTGTGGTTGAATGGAGAATAAAGTTTAGAGTTCCTTGCTGAAAGTTCAACAATCCCAACTCCAGCATCGGCCATGTTGGAGGTGCCGGACGCACGTCAAAAACGTCCGCCACGCGAAAAGCTTCAAAACGCGTCGCACAGGTGGCTCATATATTTTCTGTGTAAACCTGATTCCGTTGATGCTTTGGACGCGTTTGGTGTGAACGTGCCATTAGTTAAATACCTCTGCACTACTTTATACCCAAATATATTTCAGAAGAAAGATGTGACACTTTACACTTTGACGTTCTGCACCCGTCATCCCAACCCAAAGGTTCTTCTGTGTGGATCTATTTATCAATTTGTCTGCAAGACTAACATAAATTCCCCCTGTCATTTTAAAATGGTACAATCAATAATTTTCACCTGCATCTGAAAATTGTGGATTAAAGGATATATAATAATGTAAATGTGTATTTCTTCCAGTTGAAGACCAGCAAGAGAGTCTACAACTTCTGTGCCTCAGACGCTCCCAGTGCACAGGTGTGGATGGATAAGATCCAGAGCTGCATCTCTGACGCCTGAACACTCAATCATTTCACCTGTGGCAGAGGGCACAGACTCTCATGGATCAAGTGCCTCCATCCATTCCTCCACCTCTCCACCCATTACTCCTCAGCTGCTGAAGGTGGAGCACAATCATCACGCGAGGAGAGGATGAACTGACTGCACGAAGCAGAGAAATGGCTAAAGCTGCCGTTGTTCAAAGCAATATCACTGGCCGTCAAAACTGTGGCTTCCAACTTTAGACTAGTTTAGCAAAACCAGTTACTGTTCAATTTTCTAAGGAGGAAAGGTTAATGCTGCTCAGAGAGACGTATGAACTGCCAAAAACAACTCAGAGATTTTAATGCACATTTTTTTTTTAAAAAGAAAGCTATTTGTTTGCACTTAGCTCTTAAGTATGCACTCCTTATCAAACACAGGTCTAACAGAGGCAGACGGCGAGGCTAAAGGCATGACTTTACAACATGAGCGAGCACATTTCCTCATGGCAGGTGTAATGAAAAGAGTTTTGCACAGTAAGTTCAAGAGTTACCTGACATTTTTCTATTTAAATGTGTTTATTTTTATTTTTAATTGTTCTTTTTAACACGTTTGTCTCACGCTGTGTAAATTATGTTTGTATTAAAAGTGTTCCGTGTGCGTTCAGTGGCGTCTTGTTCTTTCCTGTAAATACCCACGTGACATTTCAATTTATATTCTGTTTGTACTAAGATTTAAGGATACTTTTCTAACTCTAATGTGACCAATGCTACTTTCATGTGTTTAAATGTGTTGTTACTGGTGCACAAACCTGAGTGGCCTGTTTCATGTTTGTGGTGAAACGTTCTGAAAATGAAGTGAAGGCCTATTTTTTGGTTTGTTTTTAAAAAAAAAATTAGTGGTCCAAACAGACGGAGTGTTTTAAGGGCTTTTAAAAGTCAACATCATACAAGACTTTGTGGGTTTTTATTTTTTATGTGTTATCCACATCTTGTCACTCTGACTCTACAGGCCATTCAACAAATAAAACTATCTGGACAAGCCAGGCTTTATGTGACTGTATCTTTGTACCATGTTTGTGGTGACATCGTTTCTTGGAAATAAATCAAACTTGTTACTTGAACTTGTTAGTTTTTGTTTTCATGGTTAATCCCAGGAATTCTTTAAGATACACTGTGGACTAAATCTTGGGGGCACTGTCGATCGCCTGGTGGGTCTGTCTTGCTGTCTGCGGACCGATTGGTGGGTCCAGGCGCCCTTGACTGGGGGCTGCTGCTTATCAGGTGCATGTCGTCGGTGTGCCTCTTTCTCGCGGTGGCGGGTGTCGGCCTGTCGCCTGTTGCTCAATGGCTCGTGTGGTCCATTGGGTGGCGGGCCCTGGGCTGCTGTCCTTGCGCCATCTTGTGCTGTGTGGCCTTGCTGAATGGCAGTCAGTTCGTGTTGTGGGTGCACCCAAGCCCTCCCCTCCCAGCCCCCACTTGGGCGCTGTCCTGTGGTGCTGGGGTTTGTGGCTCCACCACCTCGGTGCTCTGCGTGCTGCATACCGGGGGGGGGCTGATCTTGACAATAACTAGGGGTCATCATGCTGATGACACGAGTGGAGATCAATCTGGGGCGCTCTGGAGGGCTCGGCTGGTGCTCCAGGGTGCCGTTGGGGCGGCTTGCAGCGTCCCCCTGGTGTCCAGGGTGGCCAGGGATGCGGCCTTTGTCCTGGGACGGGCTACCGCCATTTCTGCCTCTGGGCTGATTCCCTCTTGCCTGGCATCCGGCCTTTGCTAACTCTGGGCTCAGCCCCTGGCAGGCGCCCACTTGCTGCCTGTCCGCCGCGTTCCTGGTCGCCACAATATGCAAAACTATAACATCACATTTCACTCTCACTTTAAAACAATCGACTTATCCCCACCCTTTCCATTTTCCTACCCTGACTCCCTCTTCCCTGTTCCTTTTCCCCTCACCAACATGTAACACTGCTCTCTCTTTTTATATCCTTCCTATAATAAAGTGCTTCTTACCCTCCTTATGGAGGGCTGGTGATGGTCACAATTATGCAATAAAATAAATTTATTTATTTAATTGCAATAATAAAACATGCATCGCTGTCGCAAAAAGATTGCACTTCATGTAGTGTTGACCTTCGACAACATGTGCAGACAAAGTTAAAAACAAAAAACTGTTGCCCTAATGATAAGTGTAGGTTCTACTACATCAACGTAGTAATTCCAGTAAGTTCATTTTGTCGTCTTTATGAATAATATGTTAAGGGTTAATTTACAGACAACTTTTTTCAGGAAATTTACCACTACATGTATGTTTCCTGTGTGTCTTGGACTTACTACGCGGGAGTCCAGGATGCATCAAAGCAATCAGCAGATGCCTCTGAAGAAGCCTGACAGTTGACAGTCAAAGCTAAAAAAGTTGTCTTAATAAATTCATCCTTAACATTCTATTGCATCAATGTGTTAATGAACGTTTGACAGTTATTGGTTCACCCTGATAAAGACTGGACGCAAAATAAAACACTGTAATATTAAATGTAGTCACAAATATTTTTTTATGCCATTTTTTGCAAATAAATAATATTGAGATTGTAGGTTGTAACACTAAATATTATCTAAAATAACAGTTAGTTGTTAAAAAAATAAATAAATAAAAAATAAAACCTTAATCACTTGTTACTTGTCACTTGCCTAAAGCAGACTGGCAGCTTTTACCACAGGGGGACAAATAGGATTGTGTCTGACCCGAGGGCCACGTTATCAACATTCATGTCAGCGTTTAGAATAAAGACCAAGATCAGGAAGAGGACAGTGGATCGTGGATCACCCTAAAACTCTTTATATATCTGTGCTCGCAGAGTGCTGCAAACTCAGAATTTACAAATGTTAATCAGCAAAATGAATGACATAAAGACTTGACCTAAAAATCAAAGGGATTAAGAATTCTACATAAACTTAACAGAAGATGTTTTGATTCGTGTGTGTGCGTGCGCTAACAGGAGAGTCACAGTTCTGCGTGCTTTAGGTATCTCACACATGAATCTGATTTCAGCTCTGCACAAAATATGTACAAAGATCTTTTGATCACATCCAGCTGTTGGACAAAGTGAAATCTAAAGCAGAACAGCAGCTCTCCAGGAACAGCAGTGAGAACTTTCTGTATTACAGGTTATATTAAGATGGATAAATGTCGCCCTCTGTTGGTCAAAAGCAGAGTTTCACCTTTGTCTCTTCCACATGTTTGTCGTGTCCAACATAATATTTATCAACATTTTTTCCCTCAATATTTTCTCAGGTTTTCATCATTATTATTATTATTATTATTATTATTATTATTATTTATATATATATATACCTTTGCTTTTCTCTTTATGTATTTGTTTATTATTATGTTGTCCATTTATCTTTTTTCATTCTCACATTCGCATATTATTACCGTCACTTATTTACTTCATTCTATTATAAATATTGTTAATATAATTAAGGAATATAAATATATTATTTAATTAATTCATTTTATATTCATTTAATTTATAAATGTATTATTGATAACAGATATTGTATAATTATCTACGATATAGAAAAATGCCACTTTTTATTATTTTTTTCACAATATTGAACAAATACGTCCGAATCATGTCAATAATAACTTTATTTATTTATTTATTTATTCTTATTTCCTAATTGTTATAACTCCATCCCCTTAAGATGTTTGCTTTTACTTACTGTACATATGATGCCTCTTTTTACTATTTAACTGTCTGCACATTTCTTGTCTATTCTGCACAGTGATCTTACTGAAGGCCAAATGTAACATCTTATCTTGTACTACAGTAAACATATTTTATATTATGAGACTTGTAGCCCGTGTTGGGAAGGTTACTTTCACAACGTAATCGGATTACATGCCCAAAAATGTAATTTGTAACGTAATCCCTTGCATTACTCAATCTAAGTACTGTAATCTGATTACTTGAACTACTTCCACATTAAATTAGATGTTTTTAAGTGTAGGAATGCAGCCGTCAATGAAAAGAATAAAGATAACTCTTGTAAATACATCCTCTATAGGTGCTGATGGTGATATTACACATCACAGTAATAACACACACTCAGAATAATCATCTGTAGAGCTGCAACTAACCATTATTTTCATAATCGGTCAATAATTTAATCGAGTAATCAGATTTTATTTTTTTTTTAAACATGTCGTGTATCTATAAAGCACATTTAAACCCTGCTTACGCTGATTAAACTGGAATAAGTGTCTCTTTTTATGGATTTTATTGATTTGTTGTTGTGACCTTAATCTGTGTTTATTTGATATTGGGGCTTCTGGGAAAAGCAGATGTTGGGAGTAAATAAACTGAGAAGTAACTTTATGTAATGCATTGATTTTAACAATGTACCTGTAATCCTATCACCAACTATTTCAACTGTAAAGAATTACAGTTACTCATATTTTGTAATCTGATTACGTAACGCCGTTACATGTAAACGCCCCAACACTGACTGCAGCTTCTTTATTTCATTTTTGTTTCCACACTAAAACATTGTTGCTCATCTGCCTCTGCTCTGTCTCTATAATTCACTGACGAAGCTGCTCACATGCAGAACATTCCATCACAGAGGTCAGTTTATGGCTCTGTTTAGTTACTTTCCTTTTCTGACCTTATTTATTGGTGAAATATCAGAATATAAAGGTGTGGTGTCGTTAAAATGTGTTGGTCTCAGGTAAGAAGAGATCATAGAAACAGAGCAAACGTATCTTTTTAATGCACTTTGGTGGTTTATTACATGTATGACAGTGCTTTGCAGCAGGTGCACAGCTGCATCAGGCCAACATCTGGGCTGAGCTGCAGGCAACGTGTCAGCATATTGAGGTTTTCCCTTTGGGAGTAGAGATGACCCTGATGTGCACACTAAGGGGAAGTTATGCAGCAGGATTAGGTAGCATGTCTGACTGTTCACATCGTTGTCTTCGGAGGTGAAAGTAATAGATTACAAGTACTCACGCGACTGTCATTGAGTTGCTTTTATGGGTACTTGTACTTTTTTTGAGTACATTTCTAAATCAGTCATTTTACATGCACTTAAGTGTGCTGTAAAAGAAGTAAAGTAACTAGTTACATTTCTACACCCAACCATTACTGAGTACATTTTTATTTCCATTTCATTGAACATAATCCATATGTTTTGAGTCGTGTCATCGCTGATCAACGCCCAGCCACGTTTCTTTGGTTCATGTTGTTACCCACATGACACCGTTTTAGAGTTCATACATTTAGTTATGTATACTTAGAACCTGGGAATTTTTTTTTGCTTTTGTGGAAAGAAACTTAAGTTCCAATTGTGCAAGATTTCATCTCTTCCTTTTTCTGTTTATAAATCAGATGTTTACTGTATGGGAGGTGAAAGTAACTTTTTTTTTTTTTTTTTACTTTAGTATCACTGCTATCAGAATCAGAATCAGAAATGTTTTTAATGGCCATGTACAGTTTTAAGGACAGTACAAGGAATTTGTCTTGATAGTATCACTGTTTGAAGTGGTGAAAGATTGCTGTTATACAACAATTACATGAGTTTGAATGCATTACTGGTTCCAGGGATTTTAATACCAATACGGTAACACTTTAGTTTAGGGAACATCTATTAACCATGAATTAGTTGCTTATCAGCATTAGTAACATATTGATTCTTAATTAGTCATTATTAAGTACTTATTAATGCCTTATTCTGCATGGCCTTATTATACAACCAGTAAGTCATTAACTAAGAGTTTTCCCTCAATAACCTCAGAATTATTACTTATTAGTAGTAAATAAGGAAGTTGTTGGATATGAATTATGAGCTCAACATTCTAGGATTAGGATTAGGGTTAAAGTTAACCCTAACCCTAATCCTAATCCTAATCCTAATCCTAACCCTGTTTGGACTGAGGCATTAATAAGAATAAGGCATTAATAAGTGCATAAGTTGGTTAATAGGTGTTCCCTAAACTAAAGTTTTACCAATAATACATTTTATTTTGACATTTGATACTAAACCTCAAAGTGCTACAAGATTAAAACAATACAAGACAACATATATTAAAAGACGGGACTAAAAAGAGGCATTAATTCTCTGATCTATGAGGTGAATCTTCTTCAAAGCGTTTATTGTATATAATAATATAATAATATTAAATATGAACTGAGATCAGTCTTTGTTGGCCTGATGCATGCAGCCAAAGCCATCAGCATTAAATGCTGATAACTGAAAGAAATGCTGATTTAGATTCTTTATTATATTTTTTTACATCCATGAACCCTTTTTGCACTGCAGCTCCACTGGAATGTGAAGAATGCAGCCGTCTACATGTCCTGAGTGCCTGAGAGTTGATTCATTACTGCTGCAGATCTTATGTTTCCTGTTGCTGATCTCACCACTTCCACACACGTGATTGAGTCCCATCCTAGAAATCCTTGGCTCTGACTTTACGCTGCATGAATCAAAGCACTCAGAAAGCTTTTCCAGGAATCGAAAAGCCTCCATAGACACATGAGGAGCACCTCGAGGTGACACCCTCAAAAGCTTTCTGTCACTAGCTCATTTATTTCAGGCCCTGATGTGTTTCAGCACCAGAAACAGTGACTCTCGGTCACGTGCAGCTGCTAAACACCAGATCCATCCACTGAAGGGACGTGCTGAGGGCCATGAGGGCACTGTGGGAACATATTTAACCCACAAGTGAAACATCTGCTGGACATTAAACAAAAGCAGACAAATGTTGGGCCATCACTTTTAGGAAATATCTGCAAAAGGAAAAAAGTGATATGGAGGAACACACACACACACACACACACACACACACACACACACACACACACACACACACACACACACACACAGGGGTTCTCAACATTGGGATCAGGACCCTATTTGGGGTCTCGAGAAACTGGGAGGGGTTCACCAAATGAAACGGAATATCTTTTTGACAATTTGAGCCCATGTTTGCTACAACTACACTCAACTTGCCATAATTTAACCTATATTCATAACATTTTCTTGCCACGTTTGCTCTTTTTAATGCATTTCTGCTACATTAATCCAATTTCTGAACATTTCTTTCCACTTTTAAGTCATTTTTGGCACTTTTGAACCCTTTCCAACACTTTTCCCACCTAATGTCGCATATGTTGACCCGTTAATGTCACCTTTATCTCATTTTCACCATATTTCATCCTGTATATCATGATTTGTCATGAGCATTACTTGCCAGTTTTCTGCCAACATTGCCACTATGACATATTGACACTTTTTACCATTTTTTCTGCCCGTTTTTGGCCACTTGATCTTGCAACTTTTAACCAATTTCTGTGGTTTTTAAAATCCCATTTCACCAGCTTTTCCACCATTTTTGGTGACTTTTAACCCATCTTATTAGTGATTAAAACAAGGATTTACATCTGTAAGATGACTATATTATATACTATGGCACAAATATTAATGAACTTCCTGGATAACAGTGGATATTATTCAGAAAAAAGAAATAAATATGTTTATCACAGATTCAAAGAACAATGGACCATCATTTTGCTGACTTTATGGATGAGCCCCTTTATTCCCCCCTTATTGATCGTTCATGTCCGTGTCAGTGCTGGTCTCTGCTTCAGGCAGGTGGATTAACGGTGATGATGATGATGATGATGATGATGGTGCACATAGCGACACTATTAAATATGCTGTATATACAGTAGGCTAATGTGTGGTACAGCTGGGATTTTTTTAATAACAGAAACAATGAGTTTTACTATCAGTGGTGTGTATTATTTCAGCTCCTAATGGGAATATGTGACTGGAACCAAACCTTTCACTGAAGCTCATCATCTTCACTGGCTTTTAGCAAAAAAAAATCATCAACAAATCATATTTTTCTACATTCATTTTGAGAATATCTGACTTTTTAAAATGCAACAGACGTATTTATGACAACCTTTTATTAACTCTAGCTCTCAGTGTCTCCACATTGGACCTGATTCACCCCCAGTGAGGGAACAACTAGGGATGTCCCGATACAACTTTTTCACTTCCGATACGATAACAATATTGCAGCCTTGTATTTCGGCCGATACCGATGTTGAAGCGATGCGATATCAAGAATCATGAATGCTTTGAGCTGTGACTCTGAAAAAAAGCAAAAAAAAGTTACTTCAAACATAATCAGATGATATTTTTAATATGGCTCTGACTGTATCAGTGTTGATCTCTCTTCTGCTCTCCTGTCCTGGGTCACTGCAGCCTTCACACACACACTTACTGTCCATTTAGAGACGTACATTATTGCAGACGAGGCGTGACTCAAGGCGCAATTCCTTTTCATTATTTACTAAAGAGGGAACAATATGCAGATACTGAAAGTATTTCACATTTATTGGCTTTATTCACTCATTTAAAATGTGTTCAAAAGCAAAGCTGCAGGGACGACTTCATCCAAGATGCAAAAACATAAATGAACCAAAGCTGTTGAAACTGCACTTTTAATAGCCATATACAGTATATTTCTAGAATTATATTAAAGCTTTTAAACTGCTTGGACACATACAGTAATCAACAACAAATGTTTGAATGTTTTTAATGATTCTTTAAGTATTTGGAAGGAGAAGTTAGAAAATGTGATGTTTATCAGACAATGGTGGGAGCTGAGCACAGCTTTAACACACCCGCATAGCAACAAGAGATGAATAAAGTTAGATGTTAGAGACAATCAGTGCATCCTCTACATTCCTCTCTGACAGCGCCCCCTGCTGAGCTGCCCAGTGACAGTCAGAGAAGCAGCTTCTTTTCAATAGATTTGACATGTTCTAATAAATAGTACGGGAGGCTGATTGTAAAGATGCACATGCTAAAATAAACAGCAACATTTAGCAACAAACCACGTTTGAAAAATATATAGTCATTAAATTATGTTCTTTTGGCCAGATTTACTGCAATATTTGTGAAATTTGTGATATTTACTTTTCTCATAAAAATATAATGCCAATGTTTAATCTAAATGTTAAATATTAAATCCAAACGTTAAATATTTAGAATACCTCCGGTGAATTTGCACATGACCTAAATATTTAGTTTCACCAGTGACATGTAGATTTAACATTTAGAATTAGATTTCAATTTGAGATTTAATATTTAGCATTTACATTTAGCATTTACAATTAAGATTTAGCATTAAAATTTAGCATTTAGATTTATATATAAATGTATCCATTAGATTTAATATTTAAATTTAATATTTCACATTTAGATTTAACATTTTAATTTAAATGTAACATTTAGATTTATTATTTAACATTTAGATTTAGATCCAACATTTGATTTAGATTTAATATTGTAGTTACACACATTGTAATTCTGACATTGTCTTTTAGCTTGATCGCTTTGCTGTAACGATGACACAACCTCAGCTCTTTCCTCTTCTACACAGTAACATTTATCGTCCCACACTCAGATCTAAGATGAGTCATCTAAGACGGGTTTCATAAATGTCATTTTTTTCACTTTGTCTGCTTCCTGAAAAGACTGAGCAGTGGGTGAGAGATGAATACATATCCAAACAATTGAATCTTCAATTTTACAGACAAGTCAGTTATTTAGTGTTTTCTTTCTTTGTGAGCATCTGTCAAACCTGTCCATCATGCGTAGAAGGCAGAGAGAGCAGATCAGTGAAAGTTTGCCTGCATATTTTTAATCATTTTCCATGTCTAATGTGTAACACTGAAGATCAGATCTTTGCCCCGAGGCTGCAGCCTTCTTCATTTTCTGTAATAATGAAAACGTGCCAGTTTCTCTGCAGACGTTTATCAGTGAGATGAAGCCCACTGACTGTAACATCCTGTTAAAGACACTGTTCTCACAGAACCTTCTTAAATACATGAATAAAAACAGAAGTCATATTAGGCATTAGCCTGCACACACAATGATTAATAGGAAGAAAACACCCAAGCTGTTCATTTAACCATGTGTGTAGCACAAAAAACTCACAAATGTTCTTTAAAAGTTGACACTCAAGTATCTGCAAGTGTTGGTTTACCAAGATTATTATTTTAGTCCACAGACTGAATTAAAACACTTTATGATCTAAAATAAATCAATTCTGGCATCTGATGACAGTTTGATCTGTTGTCTATTATTTCCCTTTTCTCTGTATTTTCGTGCATCTGTAACATCTGTATTTATTCCTTGCATTTAAATATTTGTTTTTGCACGTGGCAGATGGCCTGTGTATTACATATTATAAACATAGCCTCATTTCTATTTTAAAGTCTGTCATTAAGATAAACATTGGTTTGTTTTGTTCATTTAAAAATGTGCGTATTGAAGAAAAACATATTAGATTGTGCTCTAGTTTATAATATCATCAGTACGTCATAATACTTCAATACTTCTGCCACTACATTCATTGTATGATTAATCTAAGCTTGTTTTCACCAGTCTTATCCATGCAAAATAAAAAAATAAAGATGAGACAAGCCTATCCTAAGTAGGTAAGTCTAAGATATAGAATCAAGTAAATGACTTAAACAGCAGAAAAACAAAATCCAAAGACGTGAATCAGCCTGAAAATCATTATAGAACTGTTTCTAAAGCTTTGCAACTCCACGTACAGTAACTACAAATACAGCAGAACAAATTTACAGCAATATTTGTGAAATTTGAGACATTTACTTTTCTCATAAAAATGTCAATGAAAAATCGAAACGTTAAATATTAAATCTAAATCTAACTGTTAAATATTTAGAATAATTCGCGTGAAATTGCATATTACTTAAATATTCAGTTTCACCCATGACATTTAGATTTAACATTTAAATTTAAAATTAACATTCATATTTAAATGTAACATTTAGATTTAGAGTTTACATTCATATTTGAATGTAACATTTAGACTTAACATTTATATTTAAATGTAACATTTAGATTTAGATCTTACGTTCATATTTAAATAGAACATTTAGATTTTACATTCATATTTAAACGTAACATTTAGATTTAGATTTTGCATTCATATTTAAATGTAACATTTAGATTTTACATTCATATTTAAACATAACATTTAGATTTAGATTTTACATTCATATTTAAATGTAACATTTAGATTTAGCATTCATATTTAAATGTAACATTTAGATTTACCATTCATATTTAAATGTAACATTTAGATTTACCATTCATATTTAAATGTAACATTTAGATTTAGATTTAAGATTTATATTTAAACATAACGTTTAGATTTAGATTTTACGTTCATATTTAAATTTAACATTTAGATTTAACATTTATATTTAAACGTAACATTTAGATTTAGATTTTACGTTCATATTTAAATGTAACATTTAGATTTTACATTTATATTTAAATGTAACATTTAGATTTGGATTTTACATTCATATTTAAATGTAACATTTAGATTTAGATTTTACGTTCATATTTAAATGTAACATGTAGATTTAACATTCATATTTAAATGAAACATTTCGATTTTACATTCATTTTTAAATGTAACATTTAGATTTACATATAGAAAATAAAACCTACTCATCCAATTTGTCAGAAAAGAACCCTAAACATCAAAGTCACTTTGTTCTGAGTTTGTTTGAGGTCAAAGTGAGTGAGGACACAAATGGCATCCATGATGATTTCCATGTAGAGCAAACAGAAGGATGAGTAAACTGACATGTCACATGGTGGTGGTAGTGTGAGGGTCTGGAGCTGCTTTGCTGTTCAATTATCAACATCACGTGTCATGATCTCATACTACTAAAGTAAATGGAAGCTCAGCAGATCACTGAGGACTTTATAAGTCGGATCCATTAACAGAAAAACACTGGATTTTCTGTTTAAAGAATTGACCAGAAGCTCCTGTTTGTTGATAGATGATGACGTCTGAAAGGAAAGCATGAGGACCAGGATAGGGAGGTTTAACTTCATAATACCTCAACAAACATACACATCTAAGAACACACAGAACCTCATTTATTCTTCCTTTCTGATCAATATTATCTGCTCTTTATTGCAACATATTTTACAACTTAGTGCAGATTTCTTTTTGCTTTAATTGATCATTTTCCCATAATTTTGCACTAAAGTGAGCAAAAACAAAGTATGAGGACTATTAAAAATAATAGTTTTACCAACTATGCTACTGTCCCAATGCACTGCAGTATGGCTCAGAAGTCCAAAGCTGTCATTTTAGGAATGAATGCCAAAATGTTGTTGTGGCGTATTGAGGGGTGCTTTTATCATTTTAAATCACAGTATGTACAGTAAATGATTCTCCACTACAGCAGGCCACCAAAATCACACTATAACACTGTGTGTGTGTGTGAGAGAGGTTTACAGGTTAAAAGATGGAAAATAATAATTGGGCTGAAATAATATTTAGTATTTATAATCTAAGCTGTTTTTTTGCTTGTTGACAGATTGGATTAAGGTTGATTGTCATACAAAAAAAGTCATATCAACACTATCTCTGTTTTACACAAATCTTAATTCACATGTATTATGAAAAAAAATAAACGTGAGAGCACAAATCTCCCCCAAGTGCCAAATATCCTCTTCACCAGATATTGATCCTGATCAATCACACTGTTCAGGCTTGGAAGAAATGTATATCCTCATTAATAACGATACATTAGATCCAAATGTGTGGGCAACCCCATTATTTTGGAAAATCACGAAATGCAAAATCCACATCTGATCCAGATGAAACGGACATAAAGTCTAAATTCATGAAGATTGGCCAGTTACGAACAGAGATATTCATTTTTGCCAATGATTGCGATTTATCTATTTTTTTTTTACAAGTTCCGACCAAGTCATTTGATTGGACGAGGCATTCCATTAGTGCCGATATAGAACAACAACAGCACTGGGACTTTTTACAGACATTTTATCACTCTGCTGTTCAGGTGTTAGAACTGTTTTTGTGTTGCCTGGCAACAGCCTAGTCTCCCTTCCAGTTGTGGACCTATTTGTCATGGCGGAGCCAGACAAATGATTAAATAATGAAATCATAATCTCACGTCGGTTAAAACTATTTAATAAAATGCACTTGTAGAACTGTTGTATAAAAGCAATACCACACTTGGGGTTGTGCTGTATATCAGCACTGGTGTGATTATCTGTGGCATCCTGCCTATGACTGAATCACATCAGTGCTGATATTTCTATACAACAGCAATTGAAACTGATCAGGAATAAAACCAGTATACTGATCTGGATCCCCAATAAACTCTAATGGAATTTTTAACATTGTATGGTCTATCTTTGGTAAAAAAGAAATGATCTTAAATCAGTTTTGTACTTTTAATGTAATCATGTTAACGGTGAAAATATGACCCAAGTGGTTAAATCTGTGGTGCTGTAATAAAACAGTGAGTCTCCATTTCCCTTAGCTTCTTTTGTCTTTAATGCGTTGTATATATAGATGGCTCATCCATACACCAACCAAAAGCTTGAGACCTTCATGATTAGTCATATTGTACATGCGTCACTGATGTATCCAAATGCACTTGGAGTGCCAACACTTGTCCTGTCGCCATACTGAACACCTAAAGCATACTTGTCCACCGATTCCCTCCAACCAGATGGGTCACAACCAGCCGTTACACGAGTCACTTATTAAGTAACCAAGTTACAGCTGTTCCTTTAAATATTGTTCCATTTTTTAAAAAAAATTTGCAGTCTGATACAGAAGGCTGGGAAACCTGAACAATATGAAAGTGCTAGTTATTAATTTACAGAGATCAGGCATCACATAGTGCTATGAATTATCCAATATGCTACATATGAATACAGCTGTTGATACCTTACAAACGTCTCTGGTTGTTTTTCAAGGCTACTTGGAAAGAAAAATAAATCAATAACCTTGGCTTGTATTTACATGAACATGTTTATGTGGTAAATTCGTAATTGCCAGAAGTTAAATCTTATGACAGCCACTCGGCCACAACAGCAATGTCATAATCGTAGTCCTATTTCCAAGCCTGTCCATCTCCCAATTTTTTTCAAGTGGGTAAGAAAAACAAGGGAGCTATGGTAGCATCTTCTCCGTCAAACTGTGCTCCAGACGACAGCGTTGTTCACAGCCTCTCGTCGTGCCTCGTGCTCAAGTTCCTGGTTTGTTTTCCCCAGCCATTGGTTGCACTTTGGTTGCTTTCTGGTTGATTTCCCACATCTTCTGGTGGCCTTTCCCCCCCCGTTTGAAGACAGATTGAAGAATAACCGAGAAGAACCAGTTTTGGAACCACTACTTAAGGGAATAACACAAGCTTTTTTTTCACTTCACTACAATCAGTCACAGAGTATTAAAAAGTAGGACGAGGGGGACTCAATTCATTCCTGGAGCAGTGCCTCCAAAGTTGAAAGTAGATGGTACGACAGGTGCTGTGAACTTGTAACCCCCGTGTTTCTCAATCATCTTTGATTCTGCATTTGGACAAAAAGAAAAAAAAAACTTAAAATTTTATATTTAACAACTTCTTTCTATCGTGTTGAGTTATTGTCGTGTATAAAGCAGCATAGTTTAACGTAGTGTTCACCATGGTCATTTTAAACCAAATAAATATGCATTAGAGCATAAAATAGTTCAAAAAGGGTTTTATTTTCAGATTCAAGCATGTGGTTGTTATTTCATCTGCAACGTGCGTCAACGTTGACGCTCACCATGTGCTGCTCGTCTCTGATCTGCGAGTGTGCCGATGTCATGAAGCTGTTTGCCTTGTTCCTCGTCCAGAACTTGTGTCAATGCCTGGTACCAGGCTGGATCGCGGTTCTGGATATCTGTAGGAGAGTAATGTTAGATGCTGGACGTTGCAGAGCAAGTGAAGTGGTTTAAACGTGGTATCAACGACTGATCATCTTACTCTGTAATATGGCTTTGAAAATCTGATACTCGTCCACAAAGTTGTCGTCGTCATCTACAGCTGTAGTGTAGCCCTCCAGTGCAGTCTCCTCAGCATCATCCTCCTCCCAGTCTTCATCATCTCCGTCCTCTCCTGCGTGCTTCGCCAGCATCTCCAGGTACTCCTGACCTTCCTCATCAATGTCATCTTCGTCGCTCCCAAGCTCAGCTATGGTTAGACCGAACAAAACCCCTTCAGTAACTTGTTTCATATGACGATTCAAAACCAAAAAACTTAAATACTGCCTTACCAGCTTCATCCTCATCCTCCCCGCCTTCATCATCATCGTCTTCGTCATTTTCGTGCTCTGCTCGGCAGGCGTAAGCTCTCTTGAGTCCACTGAATAGTAGAATGGCTGCTGGGAGGAGCTGACCTGCTACCTGGTTTATGGCCTGAGGCCTGTGGTCCAGATCAATGAGAGCACAAAGTCCCAGAATGCACATCTTCCTGTCGTGGAGGCTGAGAAGGACAAAGAAGAATTTTTTTTTTTTTAAAAGAGGATAAGTGACTACTTAAGTGTTTCATATTTTGTTTAAACATTGAGGCTTAAATAGCATCTGAGGTTAAAGTCTAACACTCAACACAAGCTGATTTATTCAATCCTACAATCACTGGCTGTGGCACTAAATGACATCTGGCTCATTCTCAGGATCTGACTCTGTGCAAACGCTGCCAACCTCTCCTTAGTAGACATCAGCACATCCTTTATGTATGCATCAGACACACATGGTTGTCATAGCAACTGGCTGACCTCCATTAATGAGAGATGCATCTACTCTTCCATTTCTTGTATTTTATTGGACAAAAACAGCACAGTTAGATTCCCTTTCACTGGCCTCTCTGTGGCTGCTGTTCTTTATATAGTTACTAGAAAATTGAATATGTTGCAGTATTGTTGGAACAATATATCATTTTTTTTTTTTACATAAAAGCAAAACTACATGCTAAAATGTAATTGACTTTTACATTGAACATGGTACACAAGCAAATATAGGTCTAAACTCAGTCACTCTCTGCCCTGTTTTGTACATACTCGTCCAATTAAGGTCAGCACTGCCTTACGCATATTCTGTTACACAACTGACAACATGCAATCAATACGTGGCATTAAATGTTTGCAGTGCACAACAGGCTTTACTAACAATAGGATATTTATAAAAGGGACAAAGTACAATTTGAAATATAAATATTACAATTGGAAGATGACAATTCAATTTAGCAAAAGACGCTTTTATCTAAAGTGACGTACAACACCAGTATCTAGCAGTTAGGTTTAAGGGACCTGCTCAACATTCCATGGTAATGGCCTATGTTGGATATGAACTGGTGACCTTCCAATTACAAGCCAGATTCCTTAACTGTCACCGACAAGATTACATAGACCGTTCAGTAGATGTGAACCAAAGATCAAAAACAGTCCCATTGCATTTCATTTTCCATTTGGCAAGACAATAATAAACAGTGTGGTGCCATGGATGGTAGGAATGACTTCTTTAATAATTAATAAGAATATAGAGAAATGTAAATTATGCCATTCAAATAATACATTTTTTGATTTAGCAAGTGTTCCTTCCGGGACCGTTATGAAAATGTTTGAATTTCGATTTGTTTTTTCGGTTCCTAAATGCCCGCACCAGTTTGTTTCTTGTATTACTCTGCCCTGCTTACTCGGTTTGTATAAAGATGCGTTCACACCGAACGCGACAGTAGCCATTTCAGTATAGTGACGCTTTTTGGTCACTCCATCGCTCCAGTGACGTGACGACCAGAGAACAGACTCAGTGTGTGTGTGTGTGTGTGTGTGTGTGTGTGTGTCTGCGGACCCGTTGGAGAGAGGGTTGATCAATTCTTCTCTGGCCGTATCATAGACAGCACTGCTTTACCAGTTTAAATGATCAACTTGATGAGAATGCAGGCTGATTCAAGAAGTTAACAGCTTTAATTTTGCCCCGGTAAATAGAGAAAGTGTAGTACAGCCCTCCTCTGCAGCTGTCTCACTGTAGCGGGCGGGAGGGGCTGCTGCCTCGGCTCTACAGACAGTGGTAGGGGAGTTGTTGCTTGAGGTCGCTTTATCAAATTTTTCAACTTTGAGCGTCTAGGTCGCACAGGACCTAGTAGCCAGAATAATACTTGTAGGTGTCCACTGAGTGCAGCCTTAGTTTGACACTCCCAAAAAACTCCTCATACGTATTTGCATCCCAAAAAATCCACAGGACCACGTAGTAAAGTTTAAATGTTTACTTGAAGAAAAAACAGCAACAGGTTAATCCACAAAAGCAAAATGAGAGAGCTAAGAGAGAGAGAGGTCAAAAGACTGTGTGGCTCCACTCTCATCCGGTTTCAACTAACACCACGTTGACTCCACATGCCCCTCCCACTCCCAGACCCTTTCAACCAAAATTATTTCTAACAACCACATGAGTTCTGCACTTAAGTTCTAACAAAGTAGGAATTAGTAGAAATATAAAACCAGCACCTTACCCAAGGAAGCAGTCGACATCTTTGAGCCACTGGGTGATGAAGTGGTTGGTGATTGGCTCCGTGTTGTTGGGGAAGCGGAGATTCTCCAGTGTGTTGAGGAGAAGAGGGGGGCTGTAGTAAAGCGCAGCGATGGCCACTTGGAGGCACATTGTCCTTAACTCACTGGTTTTTACCTCTCGTGTTAAACGCTCCAACGCAGACGCCACAAACAAGGGCACAACCTATGACAGGAACAAGTCGGGATTACGTTTGCTACAAAAATCAGATGCATTAAATAATACTTGCGTTGTAGTTACAGGCACTGACCTGATCAATGCCACGACCTTTGCACTGCAGAATGATCACCTCTAATAGCTTGGCTGCGTGACACTCTGGGTCCTCACCGGGATCCCCTGTCAGAACCTGTGACATAAGGTAAAATAATGTCAAAGGTCCAAAACCCACTATCAACAATAAATGTAACTTCCCACAGGCAGACACTAGCTGTGTTTCCACTACCCTTGGAAATGCGCAAAATCTAAATAACGCAATAAAAACTGGTAATGGAAACACCTGAATAATTTAAAAAATCCTCAAATATCACTAAATGGTTTTTATGCTTTTATGAAGAGGAATTTCAGACATTTCAATTTTGAAATCTATCACAAAAGTGCCATGAACACACACTTTCAGCAAATACACATCACAAAATATGACGTACCTGGTCACATGACCACTTCACTCCGAAAAAACATGGCGCAGTACGGGACATTTCTTAGCATTATACTTCAAAAAAAATTGTGAAACAACAAAAGGAATGCGGAACGTTATAAGGGGGTTTGGAGCGTCCAACTTTTTGCAGCAAAGTCTCAAAACAACCTTCTTGGAAACACGTTCAAAGTGCAACTATATTTTGTCAACATTTAGAAATATTGCTTTTAGTTTGCAAAAATCTGTAATGGAAACCCAGCTACTGTGAATCTGCTCCTTTTCACCTTCTTGCACATGCTGTAGATGATCTCCAGGTATTTGGTGTCAGAAAGGAGAGTGTCTGTGTCAATAGTCACGTAGTTGTGAAGGAGGGGCATCATATCTATAAGAAAACACAATCACCTAAATGAGTTTGATCCCAGAGCTTCACCTGTGTTCTGAATATGTACTTAATGGGTGTACCAGTGAAGTAGTCAAACCCATCCTGCTGGAAGACTTCATACACCAGTGGAAGAAGCTGCCACATCTGTGGCGAGACCTGCTGGCAGGTGAGACTGTGAGCCAAGGACAAGATCTCTTCATAAAACTCTGAAAGAACAGAAACACTGATGAGTCACAGAAGTATATATAGCTCATCTCTAGTGGGAAGAAAGAAAGGTTTCATGGTGATATGAAACTGGAATGTGGAAACCCAGGAAGAACTAGTCCTTACCCAGTACGTGCTGCTGAAGCACAGTGCCGATCACCTGCAGGCAGATGCCCTCCAGCTGCTGTGTGATCTGAAACAAGTCAGTGAGATTCTGATCAGCATTAAATTAGCTTCAACTGTTAAGATGAACCCCAGAATCTAACATTAAAACCATGTTCTCCAATCAAATATTTCATTAAATACAGGAATTTTCAATCAAATCTTGCAGCTTGATCTGGAAGAAAATCTTAATGTGTCAGATAAACTACTGGAAAATATTTTAATATTCACTAATCAAATAAAAACAGCAGGACAAATTTCTTGATGCAATTCACAAGTCAAAAATGAATGGCAGTGTGCCCCTGGCGCTATTTCCAGTGTCTGCCTCAGCCTGTGAGTCATTTGAAACATGGTGAGAACACAGAATGTTCCCAGAAGTTGGTGGGTGGTTGGAGTGTGTTGGCAGGAATGCTGCAGCAGAGCAGAACGGCTCCTGCACAGGAAGTGGCACCAACATGAGTGGATAGCAAGGATGGACCGAGCAGGAGTGCTAACCTCTTTGTGGTCCTCCACCACACTTAACAATGTGTCGATGGTGTTTAGGATGCCCATGGCTGTCACAGCTTTGTCATCACCTCCCTCCTCATCAGGGCCAGTCTGAATCACCTGGTTGAACGTCATTGCCTGTTCAAGAGGAAGTAGAAGGACTATGAATGTGTCCACAAGATAACAGTTCCTTACAGTATTATTCAGAACACCATTCCTATTTTGATACTGATAACAGAAGAGAAAACGGCAACAAGTCACACATAAAAGTAAATCCTAAATAAACCCGCAACTTTAACCGAGCCTTATTTTCATTGTTTAGTGCAGTGGTTCTCAAACATTTTTGTCTCAAGTCCCCCATTTCTCTTATTTTTGAATTTAGGTACCCCTTTTGTCCGACTACAACATTTTACTTAGAAAACTATTTACTATTTCAAAAAAACTATAGAGCATAATGATGGAATAAACGAGCGATAACAAACATTTAGTAAATAAGTGGAAAGAAACAGTATTTGGCGCAGTGGTTTCCAAGCTTTTTTTTTGGATTGTGACCCTATACTGATATCAAGAGTTTCTGGTGACCCCAAAGACATTTTTTTCTAGAATGAGTTTTTCATCATGTTTGAGCTCAAATATTATTTTTTTTAATTTTTACTGCCTTTTAGTTGAACTAGAATTCTATTTCACAAAGTGAAAGTATAGAAAGACCGTTGTTTAAGATTGTGTGTTGGTTGAAAAACTCTGATTTATTGCCTCCTGAATAGATTTATTTCTATAGTTTTTAGCATTTCTGGTTATCTCACGCCTGGTGTGGGATCAAGAATGACACTTTTGTTAATTTTCCTCCATCTCTCTTTCAAGTACCCCCTGTAGTGCCATCGCGTACCCCTAGGGGTACACGTACCCCCATTTGAGAAACACTAGTTCAGTGATGAATGACTCATGGTACAGAAGCAAAAACTTGACTCACCAGGTGCTGCGTCATCTCTACTGCTATAGGTGTGACCTCCTCACTGTATTCACAGATCATCTTTTGAATGACATTGGTGAGATCATCATTCTCCGTCTCCCTGACTATTTGCAGCAGTGCCTGCATCACAGGCCGGATAAATGGCGTGATGTATTCTTTGGCTTTAAGGAAGAAAAACTGAATCAACCTTAGCAAAAAAACAAACACTTAAAAAAAAAAAAACAGGTATTTTGAGTTGCGTACCTTTTTCCTGATTGCTGATGAGCACTTGCAGAGCTATTGCAGCCTCCACCTTAACGGGCATCTCGTTGTCATTGATTAGACAAAGACGAGTCAGCTCCAGCGCCGTCTGCAGGTTCTGGTCACTTTTAAACTTCACCTCGCAAAAGTAATGCAGTACCCAACAAGCCTGTGAACAAATTATATTTAAGGATGCGTGCAGTCATTCCGTAAAACACTTAACGGCGTGTTGCTACAGCTCAAGTCTGCCTGTTTTATGATCAGAACTTACTCTGGCTCTCATGTAGCCCAGCTCACTACGGAACAGGGGGAAGACGTGATTCTGCAGCATGAACTCCATCTGGCCCTTGTATATTTTTTTCTGTAGAAAGAACAAAGTCAATCATGGGAAAAAATTAACCTTTGTGGAGTTTTCTGAAATTATTATTTAGAATGTTTTTGGTAAACTTTGCAATGGGCCAACACCCAACGGCCTACTGAGAGCAGATTACCTTCAGAAGAATCTCAGCCAAGGAACCAATCATGTGTAAGGCCCCATCCTTTTTCCTGAAGTCGGTGGCAGGATCAGTAAGAATCTGGTAGCAGAAGCCCATCGTTTTTTGCAAAACCTAAAGAAAAACAAGTATCAAATCAACTTTATTTATATAGCGCAAACACCAACAAAGTATTCTCAGCGCTGTTTACAAAATATAAAGTCCATAGTCAGAAAGAAAAAAAGAACCCAACAAGATCCACATGAACAAGCATTTAGCAACAGTGGGAGGAAAAAAAAATTTTTTTATGGGAAGAAATCTCCAGCAAAACCAGGTTCAGATGTGGCAGCCATCCGCTTCGACTGGCTGGGTCAGTGGACAGAAGGGTAAACAGAATAGGATAGAAGGATAGACCATCCAAATGTCCCAGGCTAGTTGAGCCGTGAACCAATGATCAATCCATCCGAGTTTCTCCGACTAGTTGAGCAATTTGTAAGTATCTTTGGCAACACTTTACTTGAAGTTTTATACATAAGGCTGACATTACGCTGTCAGTATTATGACCTGACACCTGTCATTAGCATAAATAAGGTCATGAAGGCTGTCATTAAGTGCCGTTCCTTATTCCAACTCTAACCCTTCTTTACCTGAACCCCTAACACTACCTAATCCCACTAGATCCCTCCACCTAACCCAAAAAATACCAACATAGCTCCAAATGTGTCATAATTTAGCAAACAACACTAAATGACAGCTTATTATCAAGACACCATATTCATGCTCATAACAAAGTAATATCAGCCTTATGTATACAACATTAAGTAAAGTGTTAACATATCATTAAATAAAATAGTTTTGACAGAAATGAAATGACCTAGCTCTAGTCTCCACTCACCTCTTTTCGTTTGTTACAAGCTGTGAAAAGGAGCGTCTGAGCAGCTGTTGTGGCAGAAATAAAGTCCTCGAATACATCTAAAGAAGAAGAAAACCTTTAAATCAATGCTCTTCAGAGAAAACAGTCATTTTCAATGAAAAGGCAACAGATTTCTCTATTTACCAAACTTCATGCGTATGTACTCATAGGGATCCTCCTGCCATAACTCCTCATCGCTGTCTGTGTAGCACATGAGGGGAAACACTACATCCTGAATTATGCCCTAAAAAACATAAAAGAATGAGAGGATCAGTCAGGCAGCTGCTTGGGGACCACGGGGTTGTCATATGAAGTCGTTACAGCAGCTAATCTAAAAGTGCAAATGTTTAAACCTGGACTTGTAATCACTAATGTTGATTACATAACAGGAAAGACTGCTTTCCCTTAGCACATATTTACATTAATCTTATCATTATGTTGATATAGTTAATGCTGTGGATAACTGCTTGCCACACAGTATTGCACTTACACATCAATGCTGCTGATATGACTGTCACAAAATATTTAACACAATGAATAATCAAATTTCACTGAATACTTCAGCCATGCCTGGATATGTGGTTTCAGGTTCTTCCATGTGATAGCATGTGCGATGCCCTGGTTGATGTAGTTGAGTGTCTGTTGGAGCACTCTAGGAGCCACATACTGGTTTTCCTTGTACTGGTACAAGACTTTGAGCAGCACCTAGTAAACAATTTGGTAAAAAAACAAAACAAAAAAACAAAAACATTTGTGACATTTCGTGGAAAAAAAAAAACCACTTTGATTTAGTTCGAGCACAGTTGGTGCTTAAGTTTCACTTGTGTACGTTCTTACCTGCTGGGCCGGGACAGCATACTCCTTCAGGAAAAGGTCAGCAAACTCTGCGTACTCTTTGGTTGTGTTGCCTGGACTTCCATATCTACAGATCAGATTTAAAAAATGAATATAATTGAAACCATTGCACTGTAACATGCAAATAAATCCTGTTTGTGTTTTTACCTTTCAAACAATCGTGCCAAAATATGAAGAGCCCATTTCTTACACTTCCACCATGGCAGCTCGGGCCGCTCATCCTCGTCGATCTGCATCGTCTCCTAAAATGTTACGAATATTATTAAAGCGTACTTGAAAGAAATCCAAGAGAAATACCATGAAATTGTTGCATTAAAAAGGTATAATCTTAGCCTCGTTACCGGAGGAACATCTCGATCTACGACTGTCTTCAGGATCTCCATCCATTCTGTGAGATTCTGTCTGTTGATTAGCTCCAGAGGAAGATTGTACTGTTAAAAAAAAAAAGAGGCAGTATTTAAAGTTAAATCTGGATTTAAAACAACTAAAATATAAGATTCGATTTCAAGTTTCGACAATACCTGGAATAGGGCGTAGAGGATTTTAAAGATCTGTTTCTGGATGAGGACAGAGTCACTGGAGTGGTCAGGGAGGAGCTGGATGAAGCGATCTTTCAACATAGGCATGAAGATGTGCATCGCTGCGACAAGAGGTTGTCGCTCTTCTGGTTTCTTGTATCTGCATTTGACATACTCAGTAAACTTCAAACCCTTTTTTTAAGGCAATGATATGAGAAAGAAAAAAAACATTTAACCTATATGAGAATTACTTACTCATAGTTTTTGACCAGCTGGTAGAGACAGAGCAGGATCCCCAGCCACCCTGCACTGTTGTCGGACTGCAGATAGAAACCAATCTTGTCCACAATGGTCGTCCACTTGCCGGGGTAGTCATGTTTAATCATGTGGTGGATACATGTCGTCAGCTGGACCCTGGCGAGTTCAGAATGCTCACAGTGAAGCAGAAAAGCTTTGTCTAGTTTCACTAGCTGCCTTTTTTCTACATGCTGTGGTTTGTTACCTGATGCGCTCGGGGGAGTGGATGATGGCCTCGACTATGTTGTCTCGAATGAACTGCCTGTCCTCCTCCGGGATGTTATTAACGGGCGTCTCTGTGCCGGAACCATCTCCATCACTCCAGTGCTGGGTTATCATGTTTTTAAGGTAAATCACACCTAGATAGAAGAAAATATCATTAGCCCCATATAAAGAACAGCTTAAAAATTATCATAATAAAAAGGAAACCTCTTCTCTGCTTTTAATAAATAACCCTATTATGAATTATAGGAATTCTATGCCAAATGTGTCACAATGGGACGACAAAATTGAACATAAACTGATGAATGGAATAGTAAAACGCATTGCCTTTGCAAAGCCAAACCACACATGTAAATCATTTCATTTGTAGTTCTGTGCATTTGCGTTTGGCACTGGGATGCCAGCGAGACACAAAACTACAGATTTGGGGGGGCTGGGGGCATCTGTGGAAAAAGATGAGCAGTCGCTGGTAGGCAGCCATCACATTTCTAACATATCAACACACAGCAATAGTGTAGAGTTCTTATTCAGATCCTCTAACCTTAACAGCATATATGTGTGTCAAACACACCCAACTTAAAGAAGCATAGGGCAGGATTTGAGGAAAAGATAAAACATTCATTCAAGTCTTTTAATGCTAATGGGTGGTGAAGCATTCAAAACCAAAAAGAATGAGCCCACACACAATTCTCCCTATTGTCTTGAACAAGCTGTGTGGTGCTTTTTGTCCTCATGCTCCTTTAATGAATAAGTGAATAAGAATGTTTTTAAACATGAAAAATGAGGTTTGTTCTCTTAATGCTACAATTCTACATTAATTTCTTTAAATGCCGATATCATTTTTCAGTTCCCTCTTTCCTTAGTGACAGAACATACGGACAAACGAACCATTACGCTTGTGACACAAACACACTGAAAATTACTATTAAAAAACTATTAAAGCGAAGGTAATACTACCACGTCTATAGACACTCTTTGATTTTTCTGACACCAAGTAATCGCAACCGCTGTAGCAGTCTAAGCTCAGAGAATGTTTTTTTTTTTTTTAACCTATGCAGTGTACACAGCTGTTTATTATTCATCCTTCCACTTGCTTTTAACAACAAGTGTCTAAATGGAACTTAAACCCCACTTGACTCAGACCAACTATTTTTTCTTGCTGTGTGACTGTTATACTTGAACATTTCAACAAAAATAAGTAATCCATTTCAATCAGAACACAGGACATTGCTCATTTCCACAAGAATGTGATATTTTGTTGTCACCTTAACTGAGCCATATGGGCTCTACACAAAGATCTGGCTGGTTAGAGACTGGTGCGGTGCCAGCACAACCAATAAAACCACTACGGGCAACTTCTCTTTAGATAATATTCACAAAACTGTTGTGCAAACAAATGCAGGTGCTCTATTCTGTTCTCCCTCAGCCTGACCAGCACTTAATGGTGCTCACGGCACATCCCTGCAGCACTTTCATTTGCCAATTTGGAAGCATGTACTTCAGAGACTGGACTTTGTTCCAATATTGCAAAACAAGCTATATTTAACCAACTCCCCAAGTCTACTGCACTCAGTGTGGCACTTTCCCCTCACAACAACAACAAAAAAAAAAAAAACACAATTGTGAATCATGGAACATCACAATATCAAGCTCCCTTAAAAAGGCTGTTATGCAAGCAAGCTATTCAAGTGGAAATTGCAGAGTAGATGAGTAATTCTCTTCTCTTTTGGTGCAACTTCACAGTTTTCTTAAAGACTCTCCATCGATGAAACTTACAATGTCATAACACTGCATGTCCACTAAAAAGAAATATCAAAAAGTTAAGAGTAAAAATATATATATTTAGTCCAACAAAAAAAGGGGGGGCATTGTTTCACCCAGGAAAAATTGAACAAAACAAAAACGTATCAAAGCATTTTTCATAGATGCACTTCACAATTACCCCCTCAAAGAGCATCATGGCAACAATCAGATTTCTGTTAAAGTTCTACTTCTAAACGCTTTTTAATTTAATTCGACAGAGTCAAAGCAACAAGTTTCAACATGAGATGAGACTGTACCAATAAAGTCAACAACCTACTTAAAATGTATTTGGGAAACATGAAGGGCTTTGACAAATCCACAGGTATTTAGATGTTCTCACATCATGACTGTAGATCAAGTTGTTTTCATGTCTATGCTGAGGCTTACCTGCTTGTCTGACTGGCAAATCCAGCTGATCAGACATGGTGACACGCAGCAGAGTGGACACAAAGTTTACCTGGGAGTGACCCTGCAAATTAGAGAGAAAAAAACACATTCATGCAAACAAACTACTCATGCGGAACTTTAAACTTCAACAAACTAAAATGATCCCATTTTAAACCATTATGGTGTGCATTAGATTACAATAAATAATTGTATGGAGGATTTATTTTTGATTTGAGACTGAAAACCAACTCTGTGCCAGCTTTGCTTTGAAGGAAAAGTCTAATAAGTGACGTTTTTATTCAACAAAAACAAAACCATAAACTACTTTTTGTGCAAATCACACAAAATCTGTAAAGCTAGTTCTAAATTTGCTGTAAACATAAACCTTCAGCGTTGCTATTGACATGGTGCTAAACTCCCTGCACATTTCAAGTGTCAACATATGCATTAAAGACAATGATCTGCCTTTTCTCAACATAGACTGGTGTAACTAAGATCATGTAGGTCAATCATCCTCCTCCGTGGTGCGCAATCCCTTACAAATCAAATAACACGAGAAAGATGCTCCACACTCTCCCAGTTACATCATTCAAGTAAACCATCATCATCAATGCATAATTGGACAGTAAAAACATCCCAGGCCTCTACACTTCCCTGAAATACCTTGTTTGATTCGATTACAGAAAACTAAAATTTGTCATTGACAGAACTTCTATCACCGTAATAAAACACAGGCTATTGGCTAATGTTAGATCATTAACGTTAAATTACTTTAAACCTGGGTTTGCATTTACATATACCTGAGCAAGATTTTCTGTCATTTTTTAGAACAATATTGGTCTTGCTTATTGTGCGGGGACAAATTGCAAAAGGAATTTGTAAGCAACATCAACTTAACTATGAACAGTAAATGAAAATGGCCAGAACCTTATGGAAATTTAATAACTACCAACCTCCAAACTACATACACGATTCAGATTGTCATAAGAATACTATTTAGTAGGGATGTCCCGAAACAACTTTTTCACTTACGATACGATACCGATATCGATGTGATATCAGCACGAATCATACATACTTTTATTACTTATTTTGTAGTGTGGAATGTTAGAAAAGACTTCATCAAGTGATGTTACTCAAACAAAGAACAATAGTCAGTAACGGTAGGGATATGGAAAAACTGACCTATTTTTTATTAACCAATTGATTACATAAATTTTAACATTCAACATAATATCTACAGTATTCTACAGATTAATAAAATAAATATAATATATATCTGAGATTTTAGATGCAGTCCAATATTTTTCTGGCTGATATCGGACCAATATCCAATATCAATACCGGATTGGGACACCCAACTAAGGTGCTAGGTGATTGTCTTGTTTTAGTTTTAAAAAAAAAGTAAAAAATGTTTCAGGTCAGGCCAAAGGGTGTGTGTGTATTTAGTGTTTGCAAGCAGAGTTGTGTTAATGTAACTGTGACATTTAGTTTTGAGGCATGAGGTTTTTCAAGGTTTGTGCTTGGCAACAGTTTGGAAGAGAGGAACATCTCTGACCACTTCTGTGCTCTAACCTCAATCTGTTGAAATATTTTAGGAAAGAAGACAGACCAAGACCCCAGCATTTTTCCTTCAACAACAGAGCTTTACTTCAATGCACTTATTCGTTCTGGAAAGGTGTCCCAGAAAAGTTTTAAAGCCATTATAATGTGGGACCCTGGGAGTGGGAGGGCGTAATAGTGGAAATCAGTGTTGCCACACTTCTCTTAATGAGTCATTTCCATACACCCAGATCCCACATTAACCACCAATGCACATTGAAACTATAACTGGGCATATGGTGCAAACAAGGTCTTTTTTTTTTTTTTTGTGTGTTAACAATTGCTTAATAAATCCATAAAAATGTTTGCAAAACGAACTAGACAATCAACAGCAGTGCAGTTGCAGCACTGTCTGCAAAACAATGTTAACTATCAAATGAGTTATACTTGTTTCCTAACTAAAAAGTTTTATTTTATTTTACAGACCACATAATGCTACAAATGTTAGGGGTTTAATAGAGGGTTTGTGACGTACTTTTCCACTTGGGGACTATGCTGCTAACACTTACCCTTAGCTCACATGAACCTCGGCTAGCTTAACTAGTCTCAACAATAGGACAATGTTAAAGCTTCACCTTCCGACATATAAATGACTTAACATATATACAAACGAAAATAGTGTTAAGCTTGTTGAAGTCTTATTTTATTGTTAAATACTGAGCTCATTTAGTGGTTCCTCCTAGCAGGGACACGTGAGCAGCAGCAGCAGCAGCTATGGCAGCTCATCCAGCAGCAGCTAACTGAGCTAGCACACATTAGCAACATATCAAGACAGCGTCACAACTTTGACGCAACTAAACAAGCGCATGAACATAGTTCAACTATGTTGATTAGTTAAAGCGCTACCCATTGTAATCAGGTGTGGTTAGATGTTTTGTAATGATTCAGATAGAGTATGACAGGGTGGCCATTATCAGTTGAAGCTAAGCATGAGTGGTTAGCTTGTGGGATTAGCCACACAGCTGGCACGGGCTAACATTGACGTTGGTTACAGGCACAGAGTGGGTTTCATCGAACGACAAAAGCCGCTGATCGCATCAGTGTTTGAGGTGGTGGATGATGTGGGAGCCGACAGGCTTGAAATTCTCAGGGGATCGATTGTTAAAACAGCGGAGCCACGTTAGCGTGATCGGACTATCATGATGTTGTGAGCAAGGCCGCGGCCCGCACCGAGCCCGCGCCACGAACTACCAGAACTTTACCTCGTTCAGCCGCCGCTCCGCGGCCTCCCGCAGATTCGGGTCCATCGTGCCCCGCAGGGCCTCGACCAAAGACTCGGGATCCATCTGGAAAGATGTGCTCGCGACTCTGATTTTTCTATTTTTCTGGTCTATCAGTTACCAGTCACTGCGCACATGGACGCACGGCTCTCCGGTTACCCGGCGCGAAAGGAAGCAGTGAATGAAGTACCCGGATAGATCAGGGGCGAATGTGAGCAACACGAACATCCGTCTGCGACTGAGTACTGTTGGGAGTTGTAGTTTCAAGAAAAACTTCAAAATCTTCTACTCTCTAAAGCTCTTACTGCCAGGGTTGGGGTAATTACATTTTTCACTTACAATTACGTTTTTAATTTTCCATACTTAATTACAAATCAATCATGATAACGATAACCGACATTTTTTTTAATATATATATATATATTTTTTTTACAATTGAAAATAAATTACAATTATAATTTTTCCCCAGAACGTCAATTACAATTATGTTCTGAATTACTAAAGTTCAACCCTGATTTAGTCAATGAAGTAATTCAAATAGAATAATCTTTGTTAACGTTTTTATTCTTTTATTTGTGATTTTTTTTTTTTTTTTCATCTGTGGCTGTAACAAAAGCAATTTCCTCCTGGGATTAATAAAGGAATTCTGATTCTGTTTCTGATAACACATGAAATCCATCAGTAGATGCTTTGATGCTTTCCTTATGAAAGAACTCGTAGGAATACATGTCAGGAGATTGAATTTGAATAAATGAAACATATTATTTCAAAAAAAGAAGACAAAAAGAATTTGCTTCAATTTAACATTGACTGAAGTTTCTGTGACTCTACATGTTGCTACATTTTGAACAACCATGACCCTCACACGTGTTGATGGTTGGTAAACTGGATTACCCAAAGAAACTCTTGGAATTATGTGGAGAACATTTAAATCCCACACACACAGAAAAGTCCCCACATCCATTTGAAGTGACCCCAGTCTAACCACTACTCACTCTTGGACTCCCAATGTGATGATAAAACAAAATATCACCAAAATATGTCTTCTTTGCATGTGGATCACTTCAATTTGTCTCCAATTACTCACAAACAATCACATTCTAGTTTACTTAATTATTTCATCTTTACTTATATAAGATAGTGAAACATGTTCTAACTAGTCCTTCCTAACTGATTTTGCCCCAGGAACCACATCAACCATTAAAAAAAAGCTGCCACCAGTTCTAATAAAAAAAAACAAGTAAATAATAAATCATTTGATGCAGCTGGTATACATGATGTATCAAAGTATGGCCATGCAATAGGTAGCTGTTAGCTGTGGAATAAAACTGTATACATTGCTGAGGATGCTCATTCTTTATTTTTTTCCTCCACAAAAAAAACAAAAAAAACAAACAAATGTTTCTGTTTCTTAATTATTTTTTTTTAATTCAGAAACTTGTAAAAATGTCTTTTCAGTTGGAAACGAGAAATCATACTTTGAAATGATCAGAACAATCGGATGCCGTTAATTTCATAACACCAGTCGGAGGTACATGATATTGTGCACTCCTTTGAGTAATAAGTTCGTTACAATACAAACGCAGCCTCTGAATCGCCTCTCTTTCTTACTCGTAAAATTTACAAATAACAGTTTTTCAGATGAGCTGTCTGTGGCATTTGAGTTGAGCGTCTTTCTGAATCTTCAGAGGAAATTCCTGTGACTCACTGAAAACAAGTTCATGACCCATTTTTGAATGCCGACGCACAAGTTGAGGACCTCTGTTCAAACTGGTCTGGTGACTGTCTAACATAGTGTTTACCATCCTTTTCTGTTGTTTGTTCCCTCGAGCTTCTCTTCAAGTAAAATACACCCCTCACTCAATAAGTACCCCCTTGTTTTGTTTCCATGTTGTTTACATGTTTGCCTCTGAACTCGTTTCTGCAGCCAACTTATACACTTAAACTTGTACAGTTTACTCTGATTTTATTGCCATTTCGGAGATTTTTTGTTGATGTTGCCATTCCCTTTGACAATCTGCGACTAAACATCATTGTCTTTAGATCCAAACAAAGTCATTAACTTTTTTTCGAGTGTGCATTTATGCCTATTTTGTGTCTAGGAATACATTTGCTTAAATATTTGGTAGTTTGATAACCTTCAACATATTAGGAAGAATTCTTTAGCAATGAAAAGGTCACGTAATTATTTTTATCCATTGTTTAATGGCAGTTGGTGGACAAACTCAACTATGGCTCAATGGTACAGTGGGTCGTCCAATAACCCAAGTGTTGGGGGTTCGAGTCCTGCTTTATCCAAGTCATTGTCATTTATCCTCGTATGAATGGGAATAATTGTGCATGAATGTTGGTGGTGGTCATAGGGGCTCTTAGTATGCCCCAGCTGTGGCTATAATATAGCTTACCACTCCCTGTATGACTGGTGTGAATGAATAATGGTTTCTGTACGTGCTTTGAGTCTCGTCAAAAAAAATGACTACATAAATCCAAGCCATTATAATTTATATTATTTAATAGACACATACTGTGTCTGAAATAGGAAATTAAATACTCATCATGTAAAAAGTACATTTATAAAGGTTTTCAAGTACCTTTCATCATAGGTGAAAGTAACGTATTACAAGTACTCACGTTAATGTAATTGAGTTGCTTTTTTTGTATACTGTATTTCTAAATCAGTAATTTTACTTGTACATAAGTAGGACTTAAAAGAAATAAAGTAAATAATTACATTTCTACACCCAACCATTACTGAGTAAATCATTTTTTATGATTCTTTTCTTGAACATTGAACATAATCCATATGTTCTTAGTCATTCCATTTCTGATCAACGCCACTTTTTATGGTTCAGGTTCGTGTTTCTACCTGTTATGTTGTTATCTTGTTGGCACATTTGATATGGCACTGTTTTAGAGTTCATACATTTATCTATACTTACATAGAGCCTGAGAAGTTTATTATTTTTTTAGTTAAATTCATTGGTGTTATTTTATTAAAAAAACTAATAATAATTGTAGACTTTGATAAACCTTTTAGATGCCTTTGTGAAAATGAGATAAGTTCCAATCATGCACGATTTGGTCTCTTCCTTTTTAAGTTTATACATGAGATGTTTGTATGGAAGGGAAGCGTGCCAAATTTATTACCAAAAATAAACGTGGGAGTGTGAAAGCAACTAGTAATTTTTTTTTTTTTTAGTACTATTTAATTGACCTACTTCTTACTTGTACTTGAGTATTTTCTGTATGACTTACTTGTACTTGAATATAATTTCAATCAAGTAACAGTACTTCTACTTGAGTAGAATACATCACTACTCTTTATACGTCTGCATAAATATTACCAAGTACTCCTTCAACATTTGGAAAGCCATCGAGGTCAAAAACACGTGAATATGACACGTGAAATACACGTATACAACGCGTGAAAAATGTACGTGTTAAGTTCATACCAACATGCTCAAGTATCCCAATGTTACACGTACGTGCAGTGTACCACAGTTTGGGAAGCTCTGACTAACGCACATGTTTATGTCCTACAGGGGGCGCTGTTGCTGTGGCTGGCTGCTCTCTAGAGGTGAAAGGTCAGGCTGAGTGTAACGTGTCAGAGCTGGACCGGTTCCTGTCACTCAGTAACTATTTATCTCCTGTGTGTTTGGACTGCTTCCCTACCCAGAATAACCTGAGCCCACCTCTACCGTGTCCTACAAACATGGCTAAAAAGCGGAGAGAGAAGCAGGAGGTGAACAACTCGTTCTCGTTCCAGGAAACGGAAAAGTCACCGGTTAGCGAATCTCCGGTGTCGAAAGGTAAGATAGAGAAAGATGGGGCGTTCCTGTTGACCTGAACGAAGCTATAAACAACCAGCGACGGAATCACATGCAGATATATAACCCGAATTGGCTGCGTTTTATTGTGTTTTAACGTCCTTTGAGTTTAGGCTAATAGTTTTAGCCACAGACAGCTAACTGACAGTAGCTCCGATCGATGGCTCGGTGATGGTACACGGTTAGCTTTTACACAACATGTTGTATACTAAATTAACCTAATTATAATCAATTATTTATTTATATATATATATATATATATATATATACTATTAATTTAAGCTGTCATCACATTTACAGTTTTATATTATAAATATATATATATATATATATATAAACTGAATAATGTAAAAGTGTCTATTGTACGGTCGCCGTACGAACAACCTGAGGTGCTATTGGTACGGTTACCTAAGTACAAGTATGTAGCGTGTTAGGGTTAGGTTATAACCCAATATCGCAACAATGTTTAGGTTAAGGGTTAAATCTTAGTCACGCGATCTAAACTGACCAATGACTGACCTATCCCGTGACCTAAACTGGCCAATGAGAGGCGCTGCGTACGGATAGAATATATGTATATTGATACGGCAACCGTACAGCTAGCCACTGCCATTATACAATTAGGAACAGATTTAAATGCATGCATTAACTATATATATATATATATATATATAAATATAAGTAATAAAAGAAAGTGTCTATATGTACGGTTGCCGTACGGACAACCCCTGAAGTACAAGTATGTAGCGGGTTAGGTAGGTTATAACCCAATATTGCAACAATTTTTACGGTTCGATTTAGGGTAAGGTTTAGTCTTAATCACGCAACCTAAAATAACCAATGACTGACCTATCACGTGACTTAAACTGGCCAATGAGGGGCGCTACGAATGAACAGAATATCGGTATATTGATACGGCAACCGTACGGATAGCCACTGCCATAATAAAATTAGAATCAGATTTAAATACATGCATGAACTATATTGTTTGAGCTGTGTTCCTGTTGTAAAATACTGTGTGGAAATTCTGAGAGTTTTCGTCCAGGCTTGGTGCTTTGTTTTATCTGTAATTATTATTTGTCTTACTTGTTCCCTTTTGCCATGTTGTAGAAATGTATGAATAGCCTGCTAGTCTATTCATACGCAGCGCCCCTCATTGGCCAGTTTAGGTGACCTGATGGGTGCACCACGTGACTTCTGTTCTGTCAGTTTTATTTTAGCTCATATTTATTTGTAGCAACCCCGCTAACCCTTTTATTTTAGCCCTAACCCAGGAAATACCCTAAAATGTTTATTTGTTTTGTATATGTATTTTTAAAGGTGGAATTTGCTGAGTTAAACATGTTAAAATGAAAAAATATATATAACAAATGTGGGATTTGAACCCATGGCAGTGGAAGGAAGAAATCTTGAGTCAGGCGACTTTGACCACTCAGCCATCCTAACACGGTGAAACCACACAGGCACATTAACAAAACATACCCATACTCCTTGGGGGCTATTGATAAGTTTTCGTAGAAATAGACACTTCCTACTTTTTAGGCAGTGGTTATCCGTACATAGCCGTATCATACGTAGCGCCGCTCATTGGCCAGTTTAGGTCACATGAGCGCCCCTTATTGGCCAGTACTTCTGTTTGCTGTTAATTAGATTCCAAAACTATGTTACGGACTAACTAATTCTAAACGTAACCCTAAACTATGTTACGAACTAACTAACCGTAACCCTAAACTACGTTATGGACTAACTAACCCTAAAATAGCACCGGGAGTTATTTGTACGGCTACATACTGATAGCCACTCCGTACTTGTTAGGTTGCCTTTTAAAATCTAGCCAGGGAAACCAGATGAAAACTAGTCTCTTGAGGCTAACTCTGGCTCATTCACAGCATGTCTGTTTATTAATGTGCATTGTCCATCTTAAATAATCATTGAATTCAATGTCTGAATATAATTACATTACAGTGTTTGTAATACACACACACACACACACACACACAGCCTGTATATAATTCATGTGTTTTTCCTCTGCAGAGAATGAAAATGTGGGGGGCTCAGCACGCATGTCTCTACTAATCCTGGTGTCCATCTTTGCTTGTTCTGCATCAGTCATGTACCTGGTGTACAGAAATTTCCCAGAGCTTCAAGAGTAAGTTTGTATTGATCATCAAACTAAAATACACTTGAGTGAGAAGCATTAAAAGCTATTTAAGCCCACTGTGTTTTCTCGTCATACCTAAAATGACACTAGAAAATATTTGATCTTGTTGCAAACAAATACAATATTGGTTGCAACAATGGTGATGTCATTTAGTTTTACTGTGAACACTTAAAAGTTCTCACTCTCCTTTTGTTTTTGCATACACTGGCATATCAAGTCTCCAGTTTCCACACTGAGGACACGAGCATGACTTCCACCTGAGATACAGGCCATTACATATTGAACATGGTGATATTTACAATGTGATTCATAACACAGTTGGCCTAATTTGATCTTGTGCTAGTGCGCTCAACAACCTCCTTTTCAGAAAATAAATCTACACATAATATGAGCTGGTAAATGTATTTAGACCATAGTTTGAGTTGTCTCAGAAAACACAAATGAATCTAAAGTCCTGGTGTAAGCGCAGATAGGATCCATCTGTTTGGGTGATAGTTAGAAGTTAAAGGCACTCTTTTTCTGTACTGTGTATCATTCAGAGGGAGATATTTGGTCATGTTGTTGATGTAATGTGTTTGTTGATGATTTTAATTGATTTTACTGATGATTTTAAATGATGTTCTTATAGATTTTAAGCTGTTGAATGTTTTCTGTTGCTCTTTTGGATCTTGTAAAGCACATTGAGTTGCCTTGTGTATGAAATGCGCTATACAAATAAATTTGCCTTGCCTTAGAAATAGTCAGTGTTTTACATAAAGTAGTCAGTGTTTTACATGTTAACTCACCAATGGAAGCATTTCAAGTTGATAAATAACCACCGGTAAACAGTGACAGGTGGCCACTGCTGCAGGTTTAGTAGGTTAGGGTATTTATTTGCTGTGCAAAACATTATTTTATCACTCACTGTTGTCAAAGTCAACTGATGTCAAGATTATCTTCTATCATCTTATAAACCTGCATATTACTGCATTGAAGGTTGCAGGTGTCTAAATGCAGCTCACATTGGGCATAAGGTAGGGACAGGGTGTGAGTCCGTCTCAGGGCCAACACAGAGAGAAACAACCATTCCTACATGGTTGAGATTTTTTTTTAATGTAATGAACGTGTTTTTTTTTTTTTGTTTTTTTTAAATTACTTTTAAAATCTGTTTCTGTATTTATTTATTTTTTTCCAGTGATGAAATGGAGAAAATTAGAATTCCTAAGGACATGGAGGATGCCAAAGCTCTGGGAACAGTTCTGTCCAAATACAAAGATACCTACTATACCCAGGTGTTGGTGGCCTACTTTGCAACATATGTTTTGTATCCTTGATGGAATGAAATGCACATTTTGGAATTAATATCTTCTCCTGTTTTTATTTTATTTTATTTTTTTATGTAGTTTGCTGAAATTCAGACCTTGGATAAATCAGTCAGCTCACTTGTACTGTTAACCTACTTATTTTTCTCAATTTCTGCCCCAAATCAACTATAGGTTTGAGATATGTTATTATTACTCTAAAAAACAGTAACTGGCATATGTAGCCTAATTGTTATAATGTCCAGGAGTCCTAGCAAAGATGCCCATGACAATACTGTTATAACAAAGTTGTTCTGCCTGACGATTCCATCAGTCTCCAGACATTTGCAATTCCTGGATCCATCTTCCTCAGCATTCTGTCTGGATATCTTTATCCATTTCCCTTGGCACTTTTCTTAGTCTGCCTGGTGAGTAACTAGATGAAACAAGTAAAAATTACAAACATTACATTGTATTATAAACTGCACAGGGATATCTGTTTTGACACATGGATGTAACAATGGAAACATACAGCTGTATAGGAGGAGTATTCATGAAATGTTGTGCCTTTTAGTTTGATTCATTTACTACTATTACCTTAGATGTTATGAAAATACATTTGTAGCTTTGAAAATGTGTTTTCCTTTGTAGTCATCATGGGCTTTTTCTCCTGGCAGTGTTCTGGCCTCGGTGCTTCCTTCTGCTATATGTTATCATATCTGGTGGGCAGACCAGTGGTCTACAAATACCTGACGGAGAAAGCTCAGAAATGGTCCCAGCAGGTGAGCCAATTCATACAAGTGTTCAACCTATTTTGCTTCGTGGGGGTTGCGACACTTCCAAGGAGTTTGACCTAAAATGCAAATTTAGAAATGTGTTGTGTTTCCTAAACTAATAAGAAAAAGGTTTCATTGTTTGATTTCATTGACTAAAGTGATGATATTTCCTGAGTGTTTTTGCTCCAGAAAAGCATTTTCTATTTGTGGATACGTTAAATGTGGAAACATTTAAAACTTTTAATGTGCAGACAGAAGCAGGCCATCCAATTACATATGCACTGCTATTGAAAAGTCTTTCTATTGAACACCTAGAAGAAGTCAAAGTGGATTTCATCAGACAAACATTAAGGGACATCGTTATTTAAGCTAGGACAAAAACAATAGTGTGCTCTGCAGCCCAAGAGTCAGACCTTGAAATGCTGGCCTCTGATTGGGCCTTTGATTGGACACAGTTACATGATGTTTTTTTAATATGGAATTAGTTATTCCAGATTAAATCATTTGGAATTAAAGTCTTCTGCTTCATGTTTACATGGAAATAGTAATTTCTGAACTTGAGGTTTACATGGAAAAGTGGTTCATTCGGCTTCGATGAAGCCTATTCCGTTTGCTGATCTTCATGTGTGTGATAAGTCCATGTGTTCGCGTTAATGTTTATCCCTCCGTCCATCCCCCTTTTTCATTATATCCATGTCTTTTAAGGCTCTTATTAAATAGTGGCTGCTCTATTCCAGGCTGGCATGTTGGATTATGTCGTCACCCAGCGTGTCACCACCGCAAGTCACACAAGCGCAGAACAACCGAAATTAACTTAAAGCGGAATTAAGTGTTGTTAACTCTTTACAAGAAAGAGGAATTATTTAATTCGGAATTAAAAACAGAATAAACCAGCCACTTTATTCGGAATAAAGTTTAATTCTGAATTAAATTAGCATTAGGAATTAAGTGTTTACAAGGTCAGGTTAGAGAATAATTAACTTTTATTCCGCTTTAAAGGGGAATTAAAGCTCCTATGTCAACTTGACCAGTGTCACACAAAAATTCAACATTAAGATCTTCACAAATTTCAAAGTTTGAACTTTTGTTGTTTGCAGGTTGAAAAACACAGGAATCATTTAATAAACTACATAATCTTCCTGAGGATAACTCCCTTTCTACCCAACTGGTTCATCAACATCACCTCACCAGTCATCAACGTGCCTTTGGGGGTTTTTTTCATTGGTACTTTTCTCGGTAAGCGTCCGTCCTTGTAGTTTTGTCACACATTGGTGGTTTTTCACCTCACTAACTCCTTTGTCTTTAAATTTGATTTGGTGACAGGAGTGGCACCGCCATCGTTTGTAGCAATCAACGCAGGTACAACACTGTACAAGCTGACCACAGCTGGAGAGGCTGTGTCTTGGAACTCATTGGCTGTGCTCGGCGTACTCGCGGTGCTTTCTATCTTGCCCGTCTGCTTTCAGAAAAAACTACAGCAAAAACTAGAGTAGGACTGTGAACACTTCAGCAAATCATCTGCAAACTGGTCTTCGTTCCCTCACCTTAAGAGTATGTGGGCGTTTCTCAGGCTGCTATGCTTCAGTTGTCAGATTTGACTGCAGGTGGAGGAATCTATGAGCACTGGTACAGCAAAAGCTCCCACTGACCACAACATGTATGCAGTGGGAGTTTGATCCTGATGTCTGTCAAATGAACGCCGCTTGAACAGGTTCTTCTGATTTCTGTGACGTATGTTGTGGCTAAACGCACATTGTTTATGTCAAAAAAGAAATGTGGTTTTCGATTTTTATTTCTTAAACATTGGTCCTTAGTTAGTGATTTTATTTTTTTGACAGACTTGCAGAATGCTTTTTCCCCCTTGCAAAATAAGTTATTATACCTGCAATCCTGTATTTGTTACTTCTGGTAAAAGTGATTGTCAGAACGTTCCTGAGGCAACCATAAACATATCCATTCGTTTTAGAAAAATTTGTTGATATAGTCTAACATGAACATTCAACATTCACAGCTTACTTAATCTTAATATCCACTTCATTTTCTCTATTTATTTTGTCATTCAGGTTTTTATCTGATTTCAGCTTATTTAAAGTCATCTCATCTTCACTTCAGTAACTGTACCACAGTAGATTTAGAATTTTACACTTCTGTATACATTTTGGTTTTATGCCTAGAGCCTCTTGCCTGAACAATAACAATGGAAGACTGGGGGGAAAAAAGGTGGAATTCATTTAATCTGTGTTTATGGTTTTCAATGTTTTTCAAAAGGTGCAGAACTAAAATTCCTTATAATTATATCTGTAGCTCTTTTTTTACGCACAACTCTGCTGCAGGAAATTTACACACAACTGTTGTAACACTTTCATCACTGTATGTCCTAATAGCAGAGTGTCAAAAACACAAAGCAAAGACCTTCACAGTCTAGTTTGTAAAATTCAAAATGTATTTGTAATGATGGATCTTTGTGTTTTCCCTAATTTTTGCATTGCCAGTTTCAAACTGTTTGAATGTTCATATCAAGATTGATGCATAAAATGGAAAATGCATTGGCATGCAATTTATTTTATTATATTTGTTTAATGTGAATGATTCGTGTCAAATATTAATAGTACTGATTTTTGTTTTTCTAATATGTTGCCTGTGCACTGATTTGATGCTGCTTTAAAACTTGTGTATGCAGTGAATATACACATGCAGGTCACATATTTATAAATGACAGACATTTAGGGATGGCTGTATGTTTTATAATCCATCTTTTATTTATGTTGCTATAGAATCAGACTTTACACTGTAAGGTTAATAAACAAAACTAAAGGGATTCCCACGTTTCGTTTGTTAACCCGTGTGTACATTTGGGTTCACTGGATTTTGATCTTGCAGCATTTGCATACTTGTATACCTTAACACACTTTTCTCTTTTTTTAAAAACCGCAAGAAGGTTTTTATGTAAAGTGACAAAACAAACTAATATGTTTTTTTTTCTTTTCTTTCTGTTAAAATAAGATTCTTACCTGAAGCTTCCATGCAGACATATTTGCTCATATTTATTATATATTTTATTATTTTTCTTTTGGTTTCTAATCAGAGCTGTGAGCCTATTGCCATTTTTGGCCTTCTTAACATTTCATTTGGCAGTATTTATTTGTACTGAAAGGTGATGTATTGCAATATGAAGTGTTTACATGTTAATGATTTCTGTCCCATCAAATGTTTTTAATGATTTAATCAATAAAATGTTCTTTACAGAGTACTGTTTTGGGAATTTTAGCATACCTAAAGGCTAGCTTAGGATATTTTTTAAGTGCTGTAAAAGTCTGGTTTCAATAGTAGGTCAGTGAATTGTACACCTTCCAATCAGAAACTATAGTAAAAACACCTGACTGTCAGATGAATGAAGAATATTACACAAAACATTACCAAAAAGTCCCATGTTTTTCACATGGATTAGCTTGTTTTGTAAAATTTGAATTATGTACTAATTTTCCAACAATTCTAAAAGGAATTTGCAAACCTTTAGGGGAAAAAATTTCTCATTGTGACCCTGAAGGAATTTTTGGGCCCACAGGGTGCTGCAGTCCACACTTTGAGAACTTAGAGGGCGTGGCATGTTTAAATTGCCTGAAACGGTAACTGCATCAAACCTGGAATATTAGTGGTCTGTTGCATCACTTTTTACTGCATTCCTTAAATGAATAATATGAGAAGTAAACAGTTTGATAGGGGTGGACATTTTGTTTCTTTCTGGTGGATAAAATAAGGTCTACTAAACAATTGCATTTATTTATTTTACACATTTTTTTGTGCACATTATGAGGATAACCCTTAAATAAAAATACATTATTAGAGCAATGGTGCCAATATTGTCTTGTGATAGTTTTGGAATGGAAAAAAGATAAAGACAAATAATAAGAAAAAAAAAACCGTACTTTTATTTAACAAACTCTGGGGATACTTACATAAACTCTGGTTATGACCTTATCAACATAAATATACTAATTTATATAAATTAATATATTTAATCATATAAACAATATTTCAATCTAAAAAAATAAATAATTACAGAAACAAAATCAATAACTAATGATTATCATTGGACCAATTTCTCCTTTTTAAAGTGCAAAAAGTAACACTGCAAATAGAACGCAAAACTACTGAAAATTCATGCCAGTCTAAAACTAAAACCAAATCACATCATCACATTCTTCAGAAAAGCGTGAATAAATAAGCTCGTAGCTGTTTTTTGTTGTTTTTTTATTTAAAAAATAAAAAACAACGCTTTTAAAGAACAATAATTTGTACATTTGCTCAGTCAGGAGCGCAGCCTACAATTTTATCATAATTCTTTTTTTTTCCTATTTTTAAACATAAAATAAAAATAAAAACTATATATATTATTTTGAAAGGACATATCCTCATGCTCTGCATTGGGTTTTATTGCGAAGGTCTGGAACAGGATGTGGTTGTGGTCGTTTCTGGTAGCTGAATGTCTTCCGTGTGTCGGATGTGATTTCCAAAGACTCTCACACACAGTCAGCCACATCTTCGTGTGATGGCTGGGAGAAATCACTCCTCCGAGCCGCATTAATATGCTCCCTGCTGCAGGGACGAAGGGAACACTGGACCAGTCTCGAAATGACCACCGGCTTCAGCTCCACTTCTTGTCGCTTCGCAGACTATTTTGTAATCTGCGGACTCGACACCGACAGCGGGCTGGAACCAGACGAACTGTCCGGTGAGCATTAGCCGTTAGGGGGGGTGGACATTGATCAGATGCTGAGGAAAACTAAAGGATGAGTTGAGTTCCTTCCAGCACCACTGTGATATTTACTATTCCCTTGTTTTATCCTGTGTGCGCGGTTCATATGTGTGTGCGTATAGAGGGGCTAACATAACGCCAGGCCTAGCTCATTTTCTGTCCGCCTGTTTGTTTGTGAGAGGCGGATTAATGCCCTGCTTTGTCCGTGTAACACACTGACATGCATTTTAGTCTAAACCCTCTCCATACATTACAACTTATTAGTCCTATTTAAATGTCTTTAGTAGTGATTGGATGTCGATCTGATGCTGGAGGTAAGATTTTATGGTAGAAACACAGTATGTCCTCGGTGTAGTGATGATCGATGCTGTCATAATGTGAGCTGTGACAGTATGTAGATCAGATCAGTAATCATCAGGAATCAATCCATTGGCGGAAAGTAAGACTCGAGGTGTTTGAGCTGCTCTGAGGCATCGAAACGACCAACTTTCACTCTTATTTTGAAGGTGTAATCAAGGTGTTGTTTTAGGGTCAAAACGATCCGTGAATGTGTTTGACAGCAGAGAAAAACATCATCTTGAAAAAAACAAACAAATACATCACTTTTCCCAAATGACCCGACATTAAAAAAGAGAGGTTAATTTATCTATAAGTGTGGGACAATACACTGAGTTCACGATACCGTGGCGTAGACCATGGGTTCTTTTTTTTTTTTTTTTTTTTTTAGAATTCCACCAACGAAATTTAGGTTTTTTCAAAAATAGCAGTTGAAAACACAATCTTCTTTTAAAAACATAGATCTATATATTTTCCTGTGCAACATGCATTTCACAGCATGCCTGTCAAATGAAAAGTTTCTTTTAAAATAAAAGACAAGTCCAACATTTGAGACATTAAGTATTTGTAGCCTGCCACTCTATGCATACGCAGCGCCCCTCATTGGCCAGTTTAGATCACGTGATAGGTGCACTATGGAACTTAAAGTTCCGTCAGTTTTATTTTAGCTCATTTATTTTTAGCTACCCCACTATCCCTTTCATTTTATCCCTAACCTTAAAATGTTTACTTTTATCGGATATATATTTTTAAAGGTGGGAGTTGCCGTGTTAAATATCTTTAAATGAAAAACTGTGGATGTCAAAAGTGGGATTTGAACCAACGTTAGCAGAAGCAAGAATCCTTCAGTCTGACGTCTTAGACCACTTGACCATCCTCACACAGTGGAAATGCATACACGATATTGTATATTTAACGTATCTCTAGACACTTTCTTAAGTATTTCTTTTTTGACCAGCCGCCCGTGACCCACCCAGTTCAGGTTCACGACCCACTTATGGGTCCCGAACCACCAGTTGAGAATCTCTAAAGATGCGATAGGACGTTTTTGGAAAGGAAAATAGATGCAAAAAATTGCAATACCGATGCTTTTACTTGACTTTACCTTAGTCTGTTATTTATATAGTTGGACACCTTTTCAACAATAACAATATAAAAAATAAACACAAACAGTAACATGCTTGTGACGTTGTACAATAATAATAATGCATTGGATTTTATGTAGTAGCGCTTTTTTATAGACACTCAAAGCACTTTAGATTGCATTTGCATTATTCTTCCAATCCACACACAACGAGGGTTAGCTACTATTGTAGCCACGCTTGCCCCGGGGCAGACTGACAGAAGCAACGTGCACCATCGGTCCCTCCGACCACCACCAACACTGAAGTGTCTAGCCTAAGGACACAAATGACACTTATTCTCATTTATTAGGCTATACAAAATAAATATTTCCTATTATTTAAACTGTTAAAACTACATTGAAAGCTATTAATAGTGCCATACAAACACATAGCTTATATCCCGGATAAATCTAAACTGCTTTGTTTAGGGGTTTAGTGAAGGCTCTTTATACACAGGGGGTAAAAGGATTGTGAAGACAACAGCAAGGTTTACTTAACACTAGGATTTACCTACTGTCTACTTTAAATATTAGTGTTTGATTTAGCAGCACAGACAAATTGAATGAAAATAACTGATTTATGTATGTCATTAATGCTCTAGTCTGTATAGACTGTAATAGGAGTGTGTCCTATTGTCTGAAGACATACATTTATTTTGAATAACTTGAAGTTCTTCAACATGTATACATTGTGCAGTTGAATGTAGGTGTATGGTAAAGCTAAATGTACTCATTGTATTTTTTCTGTAATATTTTCCCCACATGCGTGTTGGTTTGATACAGGCACTGTGTATTCCTCACATAGTTTAACACATGTACTGTATATCATGTCAGTGAAGTCAGTAGATCTGCCATAGGAATGAATGTTTGCGCAATTAATACAAACTAGTATAGTGCCCTTGTGAAGTATGTATTCATATAGTGGGAGCTTAAGTAGAGTTGGCAATTATAGCCCAATGAGTATGTGTTTGAAGGTTGGATGTACAAAGAGGTGTACATACTCTGTAGTGTTATAAAGGGGTATATTTGTAAGTGCAAAGTAAAATAGCATGTGCAATTGCCCTGGTTTAATTCTATGGGACATGCGCATGATAAATTTGTTTGGTTTTTTTTTGTATTTTTTTTTAATGTTTTTGTTGTTTGGTGTTTGTTTTTCTGTAATGTGTATTTTTTTGGAGTCATTATGTGTAATTTTGTATCTTTTTGTTGTCTTTTTGTGCATTTTTGTGTAATTGTTTTGTATTGCCATTTTAGTGTGATTATGGAGTTATTTTGTGTATTTTTGTAGCTTTTTTTGGTGTAGTTTTGTGCATTTCTGTTGTAATTGTTTTGTATAAATATTTAGTTTTTAGTTTTTTATTCATTTTCATATTTTTGTTTTGTTTGTTTCACAGATTCACGAATCACAATTAAGATTTCCATACAGACTAAAATCCAACCGGTAGCAAATATCGCACATCATCTTTATATTGTTGTTCATTAGACGGGAGAGTTTCTGTGTTATAATAAACATCTGACACCCCCTACCATCCCCGACAGTGCAGATTTGTTTTGCTTGGCATTTATGTAAATGCCTGGTATTGAAAGTATCATCAATTCACAGAGTTCCCTAAAGCATGTCGTGGGCAATTCCCCAATTCTGACCTTTGATTACAGATCAGGTGTTTCTTTCATTGTGACAGATAAACATTTCGAGAAGTTGATACCATGACTTCTGTCCATTTTCTCTGATCATGTAAAATCGGAGGCCCTTGATAAAGACCACTGTGTTTCAGTCCAACAGTCCAGTGTAAATCGACTTCTCTAATCTATTTTTAAGCTTGTATTAAGGCATAAGCTCTTGTTGGCCAGGCCTAGTCCTCTTTCTCCCCTCAGGCAATCATCCAATTATTTTTGACTATATTGACTAAGTTTTATTCCTGTAAAGGTGATTTTTTTTTTTCTTTTTCTTCTTTTTTTTTTTTTTTATTTTTTAACACTGATATAAATTATAGTTTTAAATGCTTGTGTTTAATCTTATTGGGATTCATAAGGTAAGGGCAGAAGTTGAAGAAGTTTTGTTCTTCCACAAACATACACTGCTCCCTTCATTGTAAAGCAACTTTGAGTACCTTAGAAAAGCGCTATATAAAATTGATGTATATTAATAATAATAATAATAATAATAATAATAATAATAAACAAAAACACCGTGAAGGTGAATTCGTATTTTACTTTCTCTTTTTTGGAACACAGAGCTCTGCCACTAAAATGAGGTTTTGTGGATTTTACATTTCACAAAGCTGGGTCACTGTTCTAGATTTAATTTGTCAATTGTGAACTTGTTCACATTAAAAGGTATGATTACTGGTAGTTAGAGGGGCTGCTGATTGTCTGAGGAGCCTTTATTTATTTATTTTTTACAACTGTTCTAGTAAGACTGAAAACCCCAAAAAAAAAACCCCTCTGAAACTTTGCTCACTCATACAGGGATTTGAGGTCATCCATCACTACTGCACGGTGCAGCACTTTATTGCAGAATGAGGTTTGTGCATTTCTCAGATCAGCTGATAAGTTTCAGTTCAGAGGGTTCAGAATTTTCCCTTTCTACAGGTTATATATTAGTCAAGTACAAATCTGTCAGGTGGGCTTTGTTTATCAAAAGGTTTGGGAATTTTTTTTTCTGACTTCATGACAAACATGACTTCATGAAAGGACGTGAAAATCCATAATTCAAAATGAGACTATTGACTTTGAAGTTTTGGCAGAAAGGTCAAGATCAGTAAAGCATTTTAACCTAAATACCCTGTGTTTCCCCTACCTTTAAGGAAATAGAGACTGTGTAACATTAACCAAACTAAACTTAAACAAGGAAGTTGCATGATGATCAAAAAATAAAAGTTTACCTGCTCATTTGTCAGAGTTCTTCACAGTATTTGTTGACAAATTCACATTTCATATCAATGTAAACCCCTTAACTTGACCTTTTCCTGAGTTTTACCAGTATGACGCTATGTTCCTCACTTTTAATGATGCCTTGGTGCCTTTTGTAATATACCTCAAAGAAATGTCCAACCTTTCTTTAAAGCGCTGTGTGTAGCAGCACTGTATGGGCCTGATTAGCATATATGACACTAACTACAGCCCTGCAAACTATAATGGAAACACACAGGGAGCAGAGGGACTAGAGTACACTTGCAGACAGGCTCTGTCTATTCAAATGCAAAACCTTTTTGAATGTCCTGGGCAGTCTTTTTTGCCTGATCCTTCTCTACAAACAAATGAGAATGAATGGCTCTGCATTAAAGCAGGCTTTAAAGGTATTGTGGAGGATGTTATTTTGGCTTCCAATTCCGGGTGGATCATCTAGACTATTGGTCCTCCTAATTGTCAATCATTCTGAAGTAAGGTCGTTGTACGTGCTCGTCCCCAGCTAGTTTTCGCACGCCGTCTACGAAACAACAGAGTGGGAACTGTCGCCCCCTGTGGTCACAGATTTTTTCGGTTCTTGGATTTTGATTATCAAATTTCGGTAAACAAAAGAGTTTTACATCGAGTTTTTTAACTTTTACTGATTTTTAGAGTAACCCAAGGCGACACAAGTTGTAATATTGACTGATAAAGCTGCTAAATGATCCTGATGCTTCACCTCCTATAGAAGTCAATGAGCTGAAAGGGGCACATACTGATATATATTTTTATGTATGTAATTGAATGTAATGAGAATGAATTGAATTATCCCAGATCTTCAAATGGGAAAGTGGTTATTTAATGTCTCCACACTGGTTCTTGGACTCAATGTTGCTGAGTGTCTTGGGCTCAGAGAAACAAAAATCCTGCAAAAAAAAGACAAATTAAAGACATTTAAAAAAATGTAAAACATTTGTCGTTTTAAAAAAGAAGATCAATCATGGCGAGAGGCCAGTACAAATAAAAAATAGCATGAGAAGAAATCGTTGCTGCGTATCTCAGCAACAAAACATTTAAGAAATTGTTTTTAATTTGAACTCATTGTGAATAATTTGAATACTAAATAATTATTACCTTTGAGACTTCTTTACACTTGCAGGAAATAATTGCATTTTTCTTTAGTATTAGAATTTAGAATAAAATGTAAAAAGGGAAATTTGACCCTAATGTACATCTTCTGGAACCTAAATGTACACTGTAGGTAGTATTACTAAAATCTTTCATTGTAATGGCTTGTATTAGTTCTCATTTAAGTGTACTTTTTTACAATTAAGTCTGAGTTGTGTAAGATTTGTAACTTTGGTGAATTTGCACCATAATCTCTCCATTTAGTAGTTTCTTTCTCTAGTGTGACTATACGTTGTGTTGTTCTCAGGCACCACGTTTGATGTGGTGTGGTTTTACATTCTTCTTCACAGAAGCTCAGCCATGAAGTTTCCATATTTGTCATCTAAAATTCTAGCCGATCAAACATTTTGGCTCACTGCCATGTTCTGTAAAGCTAGTTTTAGTTCACTGTCCAACGCATCATCATTGTCATCTTTTCCACACAAAAGAGAGAGATATTCACACAAGCTGTCTGCTAGGGCTGAATGATTTTGGAAAATAATGTAATTGCGATTTTTTTTTTTCCCACAATATTGCGATTTATAATGCGATTATTTTTTCAAGGGCCTCTTGTCATGTATTTTTCAATGAACACAAGCAACAAATCAATCAGTTTCACAATAAACAATTTCAGATTTATTTAAACTTTAAATACATATAAAATATAAATTTTAAAGCACAGATTACAACAAAAAAGCTAACAAACCTGTGGCTTTACCTCTTCAACATATCTAACTAACTTCACGAAAATCGCGTTTTATGATATTGCGATAATATTGCAAGTGCAATTAATCGTTGAGCCCTAATGTCTGCTGAATTGTTTTTTTTTTTGGCAACTTCCTCTGTAAAATAATGAGTTGACAACTTGACAATAACTTAAAGCTGATATCTGGTGTTTCTGAGAAATCTATGTTTATGTATCATTCTTTTGAAATGCAAAAAAATACCTAACTAGTCTTTTACTATGGTCTACTGTTGGTGGTCATTCATATACATTATTGTATATAAGTCCCTCCTTCGTCATATAGTCCCCTATACAAATGGAAACGATCGCCGACTGCATTTAGCCAATAGGCTTTGACTTCCTGTTTTTGAGACTGTCAATCAAAGTGAATGTGGAACTGTGCACGGAAACAAGGCCGAGTGTCACCACAGCAAACATGTAAATATGATTTTAGCTCATACCTGACCCATAGACCTATATCAATGCTACCTTGTTATGTTCTGCGATGTGCGTGCAGAACAGTAGAGGCGTGGCTTCTGGTAGAATGGGAGAGGCAGTGGGAAGAACTGGACCTGTTGAGGGCTGGACATCGAGACGTCCTCTCAGAAACTCCGGATATCAGCTTTAAGACAATATCCTGTATTATAAGAATTTAGTATTAAAATCTATATCTTTGCGGTGTCATAGAAATATTAGTTTTGTATTCTTCCTCAAACTTGTTTTAAACATGTTGTGTAGCTGGCAAGGTGAGCGCTGTCTGATATAAAATTAAAGAAGTGAAAGCTAACAAAACATGCCAGTAATAAGCTTTCATTGCAATTAATGACTGCTAAATCTGAAGAAGGAGCCTGTCAGTGTCTGTATGTGTGTATGGAAGCCAAGGAAAGCCAATAGATTTGCTGTGTTGGATTTTAAAGCCTGGCTCTTTTAAGAATCTTCCCACTTGTAGCCTGCGAGTGGTAAAAAAAAAAAAATAAAGTAACAAGTGTGTTTATGTAGAACACACACACAGGAATACACACTGTCTCTGTTGAATACGTAAGCTGTGGAGGAAGTAGGTTTAAGCTAAGTTGCAGCTGTCATGTTATGTCACCAAAGGGTCTTTTGGGTGCCACAGTTGTTTTTGCTGCTGAGTTGATTTTAAGTGTTTAACTCTGTGTAGGGATTTGATTTGAGTCATGTTGGAATATAGCTTTACAAGGAAGGAGCTGAATCCTCCTGTCAGTGAGTATCGTAGTGGGTTGTGTCTGTGCTACAGTTGGTGTGAGGGTGTACGAGCACAGGAGGGATGCAGATTGGTGGGTGGGTGGTTCTTTCATCCGAAGCTACTCTCTACACCCACCATCTCCGTGTCATCAATCAGCACTTCTATTATTAAAAAGAAAGACTAATAAATAACGGTTTACAATATGCACAAGTGTAAGTCCTGACATCAACTTGTGTGTTTTGCAAGTAAATATATGAGTTTGTGATAATTCCACCGATTTGTAAGCTAGACGATAGTTTAATAAGAATAAAAACAAAAATGAAATCTTATAGCTAGATTCTCTGGCTTTTATTTGGCGAAAACGTTTAATAGCATTTTGGTCTATATACTCTTTAGTAAATAAAAATAAAATGATTGAAATAAAAAAATTTTTGAATTATGGAAGCCCTAAGAGAATGCCAACTACCTATATAAAAAATAATAAAGTGCCTATTTGTACAGTTGCCGTATGGACAACCCCCGGACCCAGCGCTATTGGTACACGTACGTAGCGTGTTAGGGTTAGGTTTACGGTTAATGACCTAAACTGGCCAATGAGGGGCACTGCGTACGGATGGAATTTCGGTATATTGATACAACAACGGTACGGATAGCCACCACCAAAAAAAAAAGGCAGCTTTTTGTTAATAAATTTGTTTCAAATCACATTTTTTAATTTGAATGTAATTAATAAAAAAACTTTTAAAAAAAATCCCTCATGTTTATTTGTTAATTACTATAAAATCCTACTTAATTTAATTCCACTTATTTTCAATATGAATCTAAACTTGCAAGCAGTACCAGTATACCTCACATCTCATTAGAAATTCAGTCTTTGATTTTTGCCCTCCTCATCATAATCAATTTTATTGACATAGTTTTAATTAACATTGTTAAGAACAGATTAAGCCTCTTGTTTTTTCCCCATTGGAAGCCTGGGTGGGTTGAAGTTAATTTTTCATTTAAAATGGAATTGGAAGTTTATTGTTTAGATCACCAAAAGTGTTAATCAACTCAATAACATTCAATCTTTTCAATGTTATTTTGTATGGAAGTCTTCTTGACTGAGTCATCCTGTACACTGTGTACTTTCCCCTCAGGGATACCGTCCACAAATAGTCCATCAAGGAAAGTCCTGATTTCTAGTTTTCAGAGGCCATGTTCATCTAAAGAGAGACTATAGTTTACATTTGGCTTTGACATTCTTCATGAATGTAGCAGCAGGACTGTTTTATTCAGGCTTTGCAAATGTCACGCTCAAAGGGACAACAAAAAATGCTTCCACTCCTGCTACAAAAAGCCCTTCAAATATGTTAGATAACCTTCCTGAGCTCCCAGGCTACGATACAAAAACGTAAGTTGGCTCTTGTAGAGAAAACGTCTTCTCATTTAATGCATGTGTAAAGTTCAATGAGCAAGGAAACAGCAAAATTCAGAACGTTCTCTGACATTTTAGCTGTCAAAATAAATCTTTTAAAAATGTTTTCAATGCACTTTTTGGCATTTTTCCTCAAAACTTTGATTATTTTCTAAAACATCAGGCTTTAGAGACTTTTAAGGCTCATATGATATGTTAAGGTTTCATTTATTCAGACAACTGTTTTTCAGCAAAGGTACTTTGATCTCCTGACATGTTTCGACTTCTCATCTCCCAGTCTTCTTTAAGGATCGACTGATATGGATTTTTTAGGGCCGATGCCAATTTTTTTTCCATCAGCCTTAGCCGATGACCGATACAGACTGCCGATTTTCTTGAACCGGTATTTGTAGCCGATGCTGCTTTTGACCCCGCAATTTACATCATAAAAATTACACAATGATGATGATAAACGCTGTGAGTCTCAATTTTTAAAAAAGGAACATTTATTGAAATCAACAAAAGTGAACTACAACAACAATTAAAAAAATGTTTCTGCTTTCTGTAAATAATGCGAATCGGCGAACGCAGCGGCCCGCATCGGCCAATGCCGATACACATAAAGAACGCAAAAATCGGCCAATAATATCGCCGACCGATGTATCGGTCTATTACTAGTCTTCTTCAGAGGCGTCTGCTGATCACTTTGATGTTTGTTCGACTTCCGCGTAATAATTCCAGCAAGTTCTGTTGGTGTTCTTTTTCAAAAACAAAACAAAAAAAGATGACAAAAACAACTTGCTGGAATTATACATTTTTAAGGGTCAGTTTGACAAAGACTAAATTTACTTAGAGATTAATATGGACTTGCATGAGATCCACACATCAATAAACAAATGTGTTATTCTTGAGGAAGACTACAGGTTTTAGAAGAAGAGTCTCTACACGCTCATTCAATTATTTTTCATACAATTGCAGGTTTACGCCGTAATGGATCACAAAAACTAATGTTTGTCCAAAGCATTGGAGGATTCATTGGTCTTACCTCAGAAAACTAATTCAGGCAAAAAAAGAAAGAAAAAAAAAACCTTAAAAGGTGACAAAATGCTTAATATTTAAATTCAAAGGACTAAACGTTTTAAACTGCACTTTGAAACCGGTTTTAACCTTTTTAGATACATTTTGTTTCACACTGAAGCAAGACATCAAGTTTGTTATGATCAGACTAGTGGACGCTAGCATAGCTTTGTAACCATGACAGCAGGGTTGTACATCATCAATAATGCATGACAGAAAAAAAACAAACTCAGCAGGATCAGTGTTGGTGTTGCTCAGTGAGAAGTCCTGTTGAAGGTTATTCTATCGTGACATTTTCTCATGCGGCACTGGAGAGATCGATGGATCTTTGTTTTTTTTGTACATCCATTGATCCTTCAAGAGGGCATTGATCTCTGTATTATTTCTAAGTCTTTACATGTTGCTGTCGCACAGTAGGGCGTGTTGAGATGATGATCATTGGTGGTTATTGCCACAAGACTTGAATATGAACCTCCATAAGACCTCCACTTTAAAGCTGACAAATTAACCCTTGGAGCATTTTTGTGACCAAAAGTGACATTTTGGGTATTTTGATTTGTTTGCCTCTCAATATTCCGCTCATTTTTAAGGCTATTTTTACATTTTTTATTTTGCTACTTTTGTTTTTTTTTCTTTTGCTGAGTTCCAAAGTCCTGTGTATTGGAAGTGTATAGAAAAGGAGATATGCATCATACAATCACTTAGGCAAGGCAAGGATAATGTATTTGTATAGTGCATTTCATACACAAGGCAACTCAATGTGCTTTACATGATCAAAAAGTGCAACAGAAAACATTCAACAACTTGAAATCAATAAGAACATTAAGATCGGCAGCAAAAAACATTTAAAACCATCAGTAAAAACATTTAAAATCATCAACAAACACATCACCAACATGACCAAAAATATCCCTCTCAATCATACACAGTAGAGAAAAAGAGAGCCTTACTTAGCAACCTTGTGACCAAATTTGCCCCATTGACTCTCATTGTAACCACAAACAGTATTTTTAGGCCGGGCTACTGGACTCAAAACGCCACTCACTTTGTTGTTGTTGTTCTTCTTCTTCTTCTTGTGTACACTAGTTAAAATCGCTACTCCTCTGTTATTCGTGAACAGATCAGGCAGAAATTTGGTACGTATAATCAATGGATGTGTACACATCGACACTCGGAGCCCAATTTTGGGCCCCAAAGGGCTCCAAGAGAAAAAAAACGAAAGTCAATTTGTCATTTATTTGCGAGTAAAATATTATAGTGGTTGGTGGTACGGAATCATTGGCACTACCCCGTAAGTTAGATAGGAATCTAGTTTGGGATGTATATATATATATATATATATATATACTGTACCTCCTTTTTCCGGTAATTTCTAAATTTGTTGGAACATAGTTGTGTGATATATCGTTTCAAAGGCAATTCAACGTAGATTCCGATTTTACCTTGAACCGAATCATTTAACTGAAATCTCTCGAAGGTGGTACGTGCTATTTGGAGCAGTGACGTTCTGCGGGCCCTGCTGTAGTTTATCCAAAATTGTTCATATAGTGTAATCATTACATAGCAATGCTTTTTCAACGAATACCTAATAGATCAAAGCTTCGACCTTCAAAATAAAGGGAAAATATGTTTTAGGTGTAATGACACCTACCAATCAGTAACCATTGTACAACGTTGAGGGAAATTTCAGTGAAGGCCTGGATTTTTTTTATCTTGCAAAATATACAAGTTGTACAAGTGTAAAAGAAATTCTTTAAAACTGTCCTTGTGCCAAAAATGATAATGCAGTAAAATAAATTCTGTTATCAATTAATGACACAGTCAAGGCTATAGCATTTTCATCAAAAATATTTCACTTTGGCCGTCATCTTTGGAAATACTGCATATTTAGTGTTTTTCCTGCTGAATAGATTTGAGGTTCTCATGATAAAAGTTCATACAAACATAAAACTGGTTTGAAAATAGTTTTACATTTTATATCTATGATGGGTCCGAAGTAGTGGAAAAGATCTGATGCGGTGGAAGTAAAAAAAATAAAAAATTCATGGGGTACATTTTTATTGCACTTTTATGAGATGGACCGTTTGTGTACACAAGGTGTACAAGTGTATGTAAATTTAAAGTCCATTAAATGTCAATTTTGTGTTTATACGATCAAACAACTTTTTTATCTGACCATAGAGACCAAGAGGAAAGCGAAACTAGCAAAACGACAAAACATGGACAGTATTACAGTTATGTCTAATTGCTGTATCAGGAACATTCTTGCTGTTGGACTGATGAAGAGAACACTGATCTCCAGAGGATGAAGAAATAATGTCACAGAAAATCTGTCCGCGTGTCACCGCCCCAACAGCTTCTTTGGATCATTATACATGTCTGAAACACACACTCTACTTACACTAACATGTGTGTTTGTGATACGGCGTACCTGCCTGTGTATGCATTTCTGTATTCTTTTGAAAACCTGTGTACACCGTGCACAGAGAAGTGATGCCCATCAACAATCAGGCTTTTTAATGCTATTCTTGTTTCATTTGTTGTGTAGCTTTATGTCAGTATATAGAGGCTACTAAATTCAGAGATGGGGCCAGAGGAAAATTGGCAAAGGCAGATGAAGGTAACCCTTTCACCGTACACGTTTCCGTCCCGACTGGCTCGAGCTCAGCTTTAACTCCTCACCCTTAAACAAGCTGTCGTTCATTTCTCAGCAGCCCTTTTTTTGTTACTTCAATTCTCAGAGTTACTTTCTGCAAAGGTGTGAGTTCTTACCTTTTTGCTTTGTGCACTCTTTAATTTTTGTCCTCTTTTGATTTCTCTTATTTCCCCCTCCACCCCTCGCCTCCCTCAGCAGCAGCTAAATTATGAGCTGATATTTGACACTCACTGCTTCTGTTTCTGTTTCTGTCAGACACTCAAACACCGAGCTTTATAAGCTGCCTTTGCTTGGTTAATGTTTACTCTCCCCTTACTCCGTGATTGATTTTTTTTTTCAGTACCGCTTTGGTGTGTGCATCACTTCTGCTTTACTCTGGGTTCAGATCAACTCAATTTTGTGCCTTCTGATTGTGTGTTATTCTGTATTGTCATAAAAGCTGTCAGAAAGCCTTTTTTTTTTTACAGTTGTAAACTTTGGTTTGCATATCTTTTCCTTGGCTATTAAATACTGTTTTTTTTTTTTTTTTTAAACTAATACATTATATTTAATTAATCAATGATGATGCAGATGACAGCTTTATATGATGCAATACAGTCTTTCTTTCAGGAATGATCTCCTGATTTGCTTATTACTCTGAAGTCATGCTTGGCACTTTTTTTACCCAGCTCTTGATCAAACTGCTCCTTTGCTTGTACGTCTATATCTTTTGCTAACTCCTGTTCTTTGTGTATTTGCCCTTTCTGAATGTGTTTGATTTCCAGGTGAGAATTTTGAGCAGAGTCCACTGAGGAGAACCTTTAAATCCAAAGTCCTTGCACATTATCCAGACAATGTTGAGTGGAATCCATTTGACCAGGATGCAGTTGGAATGGTAGGTTCTTTATATGATGGAAAGAAACACCTTAGAACAGAAGAATGAACTTCAGACCATAAAAAGTCAGCATTAGATTTATTTATTTATCTACTATTTATTTTGTACTTTTTTCAACAGTAAACCATTGCATATTTAACTAACTAAATAAATAATAAATAAGCAAACGGCTTCTTGCTGTTGTGTCTCCATCCACAGCTCTGTATGCCAAAGGGTCTGGCCTTCAGGACACAGGTCGACTCCAGGGAGCCTCAGTTCCACTCCTTCATCATCACACGAGAGGATGGCTCTCGTACCTACGGCTTTGCTCTCACCTTCTTCGAAGAGGTGACCAGCAAGCAGATCTGCAGTGCCATGCAGACTCTTTACCACATGCACAACGCAGAGCAGTATGACATTTTGCACACTCCTACTTCCCCAAAAGGACCAGAGGATCTGCATCGCTATCACTCCCAGCCCCGCCCTGTGCTCCACGCTGCACCCTCCATCTCTCGCCTGCAGCGCTTCAACTCGTACGACATCAGCCGTGACACACTTTACGTCTCAAAGTGCATCTGCCTGATCACCCCCATGGCCTTTCCACAGGCCTGTAGGAAGGTATTGCAGCAGCTCCATCAGGCCGTTGCATGTCCACAGCCCCCACCCCTTCCCCTGGAGAGCTACATCTACAACATCCTCTATGAGGTGCCCCTGCCACCGTCTGGGCGTTCCCTCAAGTTCTCAGGCGTCTACGGTCCCGTGGTGTGCCAGAGACCAAGCACATTCGAGCTGCCGCTCTTTGATTTTGCCATCAGTGAAATGTTTAATCTACTTGGAGTAGAGAATGTCCTGCAGCTGTTCACCTGTGCACTGCTTGAAATGCAGATACTGCTCTACTCACAACGTAAGTGGCTGATTTACTTCTTCAACTATTCATGTTTGTAAGAAATGTCTGGAAGGAAAAAAGTCTTGCTACACACATTTTGTAATTACTTGACAAAATATTGCAATAACACCAACATTTTGTAATGTTTTTTTTTTGTTGGTACAAAATCATATAAAAATTAATTACATTTTGAATACATAATTTGGTGTTACATGGCTGACCCCTTTATACTGAGCCATACCACCATACAATGGACAGACGTTCACATATGATACAAAGTGCGTTTTAATGTTTTTTTCTGTACGGGAACACAGAGTCTAATTACAGAAAAGTTCACAGTTAACCCTAATAACAACTGTACCAAACCTAAAAAAACAATGATACATTACTTCCGGTAAATCGTACCTGGTGTTAAGTTTGTACTGCAAACACGTGCATTGTTGGTGACGAGTTCAAATACTTTGTGTACTTGCATTTTACCAAAGTTGTCAATAATTACATTTTCTGACTGGCAGCATGTGTGTTACAGATTTAGCTGATTTTAACACCTGAACGTTTTCCCTGGAAATCCTGGCTGTGTTTGCCTTGCTTACGTCTGTCATTTTTGCTGTGGCACAGTCAAGGTTGTGAATAATTGTGACAATGGCCCTGAGCTATTTAAACATTGTTAGCATGAGCCCTTATTCAGGTTTGCATGTGTGTCCTGTTCTACAAGACAAAGCTCACTAAAATAACATGAAAGTAGTGCTATTCCTGCTCCTCTAGTTGCTGTGGAGTGGAGAATAGTGCGTATTCACTTTTCTGGTTTAGCTGTTAGTGTGGGAACTGTGAGGTCATGCAGTGTCATCACATTAGACCACATATTAATTTCTGACTGTTATGCACATTCTTAGCATCAAAGGTTTTTCTCTTCCTTTTATACATCTTGAATGCTACACAAGTATAGAGAAGGATAGGATATATATATATATATATATATATATATATATATATATATATATATATATATATATATATATATATATAGAAGATGGATACACTTAGATCATACTCGTGTGTATTGATAACCTGCATGCATACATGTTTATTTACCGTTTATATCATTTCAATGCTTTACCAATCACAAAAACCTCTCAGGAAGCTTGATTCTTCTTGGCAGCTATTATGTAAGGACTAACTTGCATCAGGTTGAGCTTTGCATTTGAAATATGTCTCTTTCTCTCCTTCTCTGTGTCTATAGTATGTGAGTGCAAAGAGACAAGAGCATCACTTAGTGACGATGGGTCTGGTTTAGTAATCGCATCCATTACAGCTTCAGGAGAAAGCAAATGGTTTGCAAAATGCTAGAAGCCGGGGGGGGGGGGGGGGGGGGGGGGGGGGGGGGGGGGAACACGTTCTCAATGGGGCAAAGCTGTGGTGTTGCTAGGCAACCCTGAAACGAGGAGGATAGCCGTGATGCTGGACAGTTATCATTGGCTGGAAGTGACATCATGCTTCCTCCTTTCCCCTATGAGGCTGATCACTGCAGAACATGTGAGGGGTGTTGTGCAGAGTTAATTCCTGGCAATCTTCCCTCTGAGAAGAAACGAGGGACTGTTGGGAAGAAACGCTGCACACTTAAACACGCGCACACACGCACGGAGAGGATGCTCAAAGAAAGTGTGTGCACCAGATGCTAAAGTAGGATTTATGTCCTCTGGAGAATAAAAAATAACAACTCTTAATAGAACAGGATTCACCAACCTTTCTGAAACAAAGAGCTACCAGTACTTCAAAGCTCGTGAATAGTCTGAAGGGTTACCAGTTTAAAAAGCACTTATTAAATATATGCAACACTTTATTTTTATTTATTTATGCAATTGTTTCATTTTCATTACATTTAACAGGGGAATCACCATGTTCCTATTTTATTAGACACTAATAACTTAACATAATCATAAAACATGTCACAATGTTTTAGTGATTTATTTTTTTCTAAAGATGGTTAACTTAATACAAAAACATATAAAGTGCAGCAGTATGTAATTCTACTAATGCTCTGACTACATCTGTCGTCTCTATTTATCTTTGTGGGTTTGAAGCCTGGCAAGCAAATCGGATTTTAGATGGAGCTCATTTGTGACGAGAACTCCAGGACAGGCCTGAGGGCCCCTCACATGGTCCATGTCGGCACCATGTTGGTGACCCCTGCTTTAGAGCATCTTTATAGACATGAATATCTTCATGTCCCAGTATGTTCCCAGTCCCATCTTTAGGAAAGGTGCCTTGTCATGTTTATGTCAGCCATGGTTTTGTCTTTTAGCACAATGTCTTTGACTTTCAGCAACGCACAAACTTAAACAAGCCAAGAATTGTGAACTAATTTAAAAGAAAGCACCAATTTACATAATTTAGTGTAATGCTTGTATTGCTGTGGGGAATACTAATAAGAGCATCCAATTAATGAGTCACTAAAACATTTGTCCATGAAATATGAACAATATTTATTCATACTTCATAGATATTTAATATCTTCTTTGGCGATCACTAGCATGGTTAAAATAAATTGTTGCAGTTTAGGTCAGAAGATGTGCCTCAGTTTGTCTAACCTACTTTGTGTGAGTGTGACACTTTGTGTTAACATTCCCAGTATGCTCGTGGTATGCAGCTGTGCATACACGCAGTCATGCCTGACTCTTTGTTCAAGTGGTTTCTTGTAACCGTGACCTAAAAAGAGACGGGGTGATGTTAGCATTCTTCTCTCTGTGCTGGGACAGGAAGCAGCTGAGAGGTGAGATCCGAGCCAGGCCCGTGACCTAATGAAGGAATGATATTTATTTTGTCACCATAACGGGATGCTCAGAAGGTGTTGGAGGGATAGAGCAGGAATGCAGATGAGGGGGACTGGATGCTTTGCATGAACAGCGGTTGAGAGAAGTGTGAAACCCTCAACTTAAAGAATTTGCAGTGAGGAGTCATGATAAAGGAATTTTAACATCAACCAGAAGGCCAGCTGACTGCATCTGTGTTGCCTTTTAAACTTGGGTTCAGCAAAGACTGAAGGCCACAGGGGGCTGTAGACGAGCACCTCTTCATTAGAAGGCTTCAGACACAAAACTCTTCTGGACTCCAACCCTAGAAATACTTTCAGAAAAAAAACAAAACAAGTCTTTCCTCCTAAACCTGCTTTCAAACAGTAAACTCAACCTATAGCTGAATGTTCACAGAAAGTCTATACAGAGTTTAGAGAATAAAAGTTGTTCAAGAGGTTTCACACACAGATTGTAACTATTTTACAGCCAAGGGAGACATAATGAAGGGCATATTTTCTGGTCAATAAAATACAAGTAATGGCATCAAGTATGAACAAAAAATGTATATCCACATAGGATAATAGTGCAAATATACAACTGTGAGACGAACATACATTCGAAGGAAAAAAAATACAAAAAATAAATATTAAAACAAAAACAAAACAACAACAGCATAAGAAACACAACAATGTGCAATGGTTGGGGGTACAGAGGTGGGGGTGGTCTCAGTGTTAAACAGTTGTGTTGAACAATCTGTTACAGTGGGAACAAAGGAACGCCTGAATCGTTCGCCTTCATGATAACACCTTGGTTTTAAGATTCATTGCCACACAATAACAGCTGTCCATGATAAAGATTGACATTTGAAAACAAAACTTTTTATTTATTAAATAATAAGCAAAAGATTCAAAACCTTATGTTTTGTGGATAATAACATTGGATTGCCATTGCTGGCTAGTGTGTAAAATCCTTTCAACATTTACATAGATTTTACCAACGTTTTTGGAATATTGACGGTAAAGTCTTTTTTGTGCAAACAAAGTCCTCCAAAGTACAGTGCATACAGTACCTAATTCAGTGTGTTTATTCAATCACAGGGATCTGCAGTCTAAATGTAAACACGTCCTACGTGATCATGGCAAATTCATTGAAAGCTGCTCATAAAGCCAACACCACTCCTAGAATTATTAAATTGAGAATAACAAAGGCCCAGTGGGTAAAGAGGTAAAACAGCAGCAGTTGTTGTGTCAGGTTTTTCCACTTTGCCTCCAAAGGATTGGTCGGATTCATGAATCACATGCAGCAGAATACTGTGTGGCCTCCACCTCTTTGGTTTCTGCTAATCAATGGTTTTACTGCAAGTTGGCCATCAACATTTTTCTGTCTTTGTAAAGTAATGCCTTGGAACGTGTCACCCCGCATTGCTCAAGAACAAGGGAGAGACTTATTCTTTGGATTTGTGTGGTTTCACTCATCTTACTGCAAACATGGTTTTATTATTCACTGTGACGTGTGGCACAGCTGATGAATTTCAACTACCCCCGCTATTATTAGCTTTTTTAGCACTGGGATCTGTGCAAGTAGGAGGATTTGCACAAACTTACATTTTACAGATGGCAAGAAATAAGACAGCAATCATGCTTTTCCTCTTGTAGCCAATCAGGTTTCATATAGTTACTAGTTTTAGTGTTGATTAAACTATTATTTATTGTGATTTCACCTGTTGGTCCTTCATCGCTGTTTTCTTTGGGACATGTTCGTAAAACAGATTATCAGAGGCTGATGTCGGTGGCGGAGAGCATCACGGCCTTGATGTTCCCCTTCCAGTGGCAGCATGTGTACGTTCCCATCCTACCCGCCTCTCTGCTTCACTTCCTGGATGCCCCAGTGCCATACCTCATGGGGCTTCACTCAAACGGACAAGACGACCGCACTAAGCTTGAGCTGCCACAGGAGGTACGAACACACAGCAAAGAGCAAACCTTCACAAGCTGAGTTTAAAATAACTTCTGTCCCACGCTGAGGCCAAGGCTGAATAAATCCCTGTGTGAAAGTGGCCTGGAGTGACCTGAGTATGGTGTGAAGTTGAATGCTGAATCTTATTTGTTGTTTACCTTGGCCAGTCTCCATAGATTTAAAGTGTTTCCCCGTTTGTAGTTACTTAGGGTTTTGGCTGTGTCTGTCTGTCTTACTGATGTTTTTGAAAATTGTACACACAAAATAATTTGACTCAGTTTTTTGGATGGAAACAAGTTTGAATTTGTTTGTTGTTCTCAATTGTTGCCTGACTTCAGCTTTGTGTAAAGGAAGTGATCTAGATTTTACAATATCAAACAGGATTCAATAAATTAGCCCCTAAAGATGTACTTAAACTTCTACAATCCATCTTAAATGTGTCTTCTCAACTTTCTTTAAGTGGCTGTTAATGGGTTTTCACGCTCAGTCTGCATCTGTTACCACATGTGCAGAAATAATTACACTGGTATGCTGTCATATTTATTCCAATTCAATTGTTTGATTGTTTTTCGAGCAGGGACGAGAAAACAAAAAACGAAAGGAACAAAAAGACTCTTTGTGTAGAGGGAAACTCCAATAGAGAAAAACAATCAGATGTTCAAAAATAATAGATAAGATCCATGTACACAAATAATTGTAATGATATATACATACAGTATGCATATTTATATATATATATATATATATATATATATATATATATATATATATATATATATATATATATATATATATATATATGTGTGTATAATATGTCTGCTCAAAAGTGAGAGGGAAAAAGGAAGATTTATTTAATTCCACCCTCATTTCTTAATCTACAAGTTTCATTATATTGCTTCCATCTGTTTGGACTTTTAGAAATGCATAATATACTAAACAGAGTAGAAAAAAATACAAAAACTGACTAATAATCAGTAACTGAGATATATAAGAATACAAAGCAAAATATCAACAATGGTAATAAATTTAATTCAGTTAATTTCACATTTAAAGACAATAGCCATTGCAATAGCCAGATCATACGTTTATAAAGTGATTTGAAAATCTGAATACTTTGGCATTGCTTACGTTGTAATCCAGGCTGTTCCATGATTTCACTCCACATACAGACAAAAACTCTTCCTGGTGCTTCCAATCTTGAGTATTATACAATTTCCAAAAACTCCTGGTACCATGAGTGTTCTCTTTAAAAGTAAATAAAAAATCTTTGTATGTTGACTGGTAGAGATTTTGGATCTTAGAAGCAAACAAATGCATTCCCTCTCATTTCTACACGGCCAAAGATGATAATTATGTGTTCTCAGTTCTTAGCTTTAAGAAATAGATGGTGATAAACATTGTAACATTATTTTCTCACTAAATCAACAGGTTGTACAACAGATGGTTTAAGGCACAAGTGTCAAAGTCATGCCCTGGGGCCAAATCCAGCCCTTTGGAGTATCCAATTCGGCCCACAGGAGAAAATAAAAATGACAGAGAAAACATAAATCGTTGTGTAAATGAATCTCACCAATAGTTTCAGAGGCTAACAGTTTTCCCAGTGCTTAAATCACAAGATTGCAGTCATTGTTAATATTAAACAGTTGAAAAAATCGCAACATTTTTACAAAATCCTTCAATTTTACTTGTTATGATGTAATATTTTCCTTAATAGAAATTGGTCACAAAATCTAGGAAATTTAAAGTGAAAATCCTGTTGGGTGTGATATCTGTCACATTATTATTGTCGGTTTCTTACATATTTTGTGTTTTATGTATACGTAGAAGTGCAAACTAGGGCACAATAATATTGAAATTACTCGTTTTCCTGCAAAAAAAATCTGCGGCCCTCTTGAGATCAAACCGTATTTGGCCCCTGAACTAAAATAAGTTTGACACCCCTGGTTTAAGGGCTCTTTTTCCTCTTTGTTTAGGCTAACTTGTGTTTTGTGGACATCGATAATCACTTCATCGAACTGCCAGAAGAGTTGCCCCAGTTTCCCAACAAGCTGGAGTTCATTCAGGAGATCTCTGAGGTGCTTGTGTCCTTTGGTTTGTCTCCTGAGGGAAACATCCCATCCTCTGACAGCCAGACTAAATACCGTAGCTTCAGATCCGTCGACATGGTCTCTGATAAGCGGAATGGTAACTTGGCGTCGCCACTCCACTCCTATCTGCTGAAAGAGAATGAAACCATAGCTCGACTGCAGGCCCTGGTCAAGAGGACAGGTGTCAGCCTGGAGAAGGTGAGACATGTTCACTAATTAGTTATGATTGGTCAGCACAAGAAATGTCTGTTGTCCAAATGTCCAAATCCTTTATTTCCCTAAAGGTAAAGACCATAAGCGACAGAGTGAGTTTTAGTGGTTACTTATAAAAAGAAAAGGACAAATGTACACATAAATCTAGTGTAAAAAAGTACATGTTGCTGGTTTGTTTGTTTGTTTTTTAAAAAGTAAAGCATTTTAATGCATTAACGTAGTATGTCAGTATTGACCTTCAATATTTGCTTCTTAATGTGGCTGGGTTGATATGACTGGGACTATAAAATAAGACTGGGTTGTTAATGCAACTTCATAATAAGCAGATTTAGCTGTAACTGAATGTTTGAATCCAGCAGTGATATACAGTGAACTAAAACTGCAATTACATGATTAAACCTTGAACTGGCTTGTTCCAACTTGGTATTTGCAGTAAAACATTATGTACACAAGGGGGCGCTAATCTCCCACTGTAAACTACCTACCAACACGTTTTGTGGTTGTTTTTTAATAGATGTACTTTACACATTTTGTAATGGAAACATTCTGATTTAAAGTGAAACGATTGAAAATGTTTTTAAATTCAGATTGCATTGCACACAATACATCAAATCCTAATAGTATTACATGTTCAATGAAATATATAGTTTTACAAATGTGTGTAAACACGTTTTTTTTTCTTCATTTTCATAGTTTTTTTTGTTTGTTTCTATTTTAATTAATGTAGTTATGAGCTTTTTTTAGTATCTAAAAGACCCTTTTTTATAAAGGCATAGCTAATTTCCATCAATATAGTTGATACAGGATCTATCTACGAAGATAGAGTCCATGAGGAATGCCCTGGAGAAATCATTGAAAACCGTGGAGAGTGACGTCAAGGTATTGAAAGAAGAAAATGTAAAGAATGTTGAAAAGATAAAAATGCTGAATGCGAGGGTTGAAGATCTGGAAAGAAAAGAAAAAGAAGAGGATGTCATCATCACGGGCCTAAAGATTAGGCCAAGGAGCTACGCCAGTGCGACAAGACAAGCAGAGAAACCGACCATCGAAGACACAAAATCGATTGAAGAACAGGTGATTGATTACCTGGACTCGAAAGGCATTGACGTGAACCCTGACAACATCAACTACTGCCATCTGCTGCCAAAACACAAAGATACCAGAGATGTGAAAATTACATTTACCAACGTGAAATTTAAAGGAGAAATCATGAAGCAAGGCAGAAAACTTAAGGGAACGATGGTGTTTATGAACGAGAACTTGAGGAAGCAGAATGCAAGTATCGCATGGAAGGCACGACAACTGAAGAAAGGAGGAAAAATTGTGAAAACTTGGACCAGAGGCTGCAGGATTTACATCACACCCCCAGGAGAAGAAAATGGAAAACCCATTCTAATCGAAAGGATGGAAGACCTGGAAAAATACGAATGAGGTACCTAAACGACAAGAACACTGATAGAAATTATGGATATGGAAAGAATCACTAAAAATCATCCACAACATTATCAACAACATCAACAACGGGAGATTAATCAAGTGGACGAAGTGGACCCAAACAACTTTTCACACTGGAAACAAGACACGAACTGTCATTACTATACAGAGACTGAATTCAAAGTGGAAACAAAGAAGGAAAAAGGTCTGTCACTTATTCACTGTAATTGTCGGAGTATGTATGCAAATTTTGAAGACATTAAGGATTACATCTCCACATTGTATAGGTTTGACATAATAGCACTGTCAGAAACTTGGCTGAAAGAAAAAAAAGGCATGGAGTTTATGATAAAAGGATATAAATTTGTCTATAAGAACAGATTACACAAGCCAGGGGGTGGGGTGGCACTATTCATAAAAGAAAATATTGAGATGGAGATTATAGAATCGATGAGTTTAACCGTGGAAGAAGTGATGAAATGTATAACAGTGAAAATTACAAGTCCAGAGGGACGTAAGATAATAATCTGTTGTTTGTATCGTGCACCTGACTGTAAAATAGACATATTTAATGAGAAACTAACTAAAATGATAGAAGAAATTAAATACAGGGTTCAATTTTAGGGCCAAAACTGAAAATGTCTTTTATGTATAAAATGAACAAAGTCTCAAATTGCCTCAAACTAACGTTGTTTGCAGATGACACAACCATCCTATGCTCAGGTAAAGACATTAATACTTTAATAGAGTCAACAAATGAAGAACTATCAAAAATTCAGACATGGTTATATGTAAATAAACTAGCCCTAAACGTCAGTAAAACAAAATTCATCAATTTCGGAAAGAGAAAAATAACAGGAGATATAAGACTGAAACTAAACATGGAAATAATAGAACAAGTAAAAGAATATAGGGTACTAGGAGTGTGGATGGACGACAAGCTGACCTGGAAAAAACATATACAAATAGTTAAAAACAAAGTTGCCAAAAGCAGTTACATCCTATGGAAGCTTCAACAAATCCTACATACCAAATCACTTAAAACAATCTATTCTTCACTCATAGCATCGCACTTAAATTACTGCTCCGAAATATGGGGTAGTAACTACAAAACGTATCTTGAACCACTATTTAAACTACAAAAAAAAGCTATAAGAATTTTACATAAAGCACCACACAACGCACACACAAACGAATTATTCGAGAAGGCAAAATACCTAAAACTGCAAGAAATAATACACTACAACACACAAATACACGCATTTAGGGCTTCATCTAAAAAACTACCACATCAAATACAAAAACGTTTCACATACAATCAAAATTCCTACGACTTCAGACATAATAATGTGTTTTGACCAGACAGGGTCAAATCGAACGTTGGCAAACATAGTACTGTGTATAGAGCCATGAACCTCTGGAATAGCCTTGACGCAGAGACACAACGATCCGTAAATCTGAAAGGATTTACGGAGAAAACACGGAGGATTTTTCTACTCGCATACAGGTCTCAAGTCAACTCTTCATCGAACTATACAGCGACGACATGGAACTCATCAACTGGTCATTGAGTGCCATCGACAAAATCTTCACGACGAGGCAATTACTACAGCACGAACCAGCGTGTCCAAAGGACACATACCCAAGTGGATATGGCATGGATGCACAGGGGAGAAGCCAGATGCTCTGTCTCTCCCTGCTGACAGTGGAAGATGTGGAGGACATCTACTGTATCTGCTAGGGGTCATGATCTTTGGCCTGCTAATGATGGGGGTATGTGTATGTGCATGTGCCTTTCTGATGCATCGTGTGCTGAGACGACTTTCCGAGGATATGAAGGTACTCCGAAAGAAGAAGAACTTTTAGTTTGGAGAGTTGGAGGAACGTAAACAACGACTGGAAAAGAAAGCTCGACGAGATACGGAGAAAAAGGACAGTGAGGAGACGAGAACACATCACATTAAAAAAAAAAAAAAAAAAAAAAAAAGAGAGAGACGTTAATGAAAAGATGAAATTATGGTATGAAGAAGATAAGAATGTTTGACTAGGAAAGAAACGAGGTTTGATGTAAAATTATCTGTGTTCAAATCAGGGGACGGATCTGGATAAGCAAAATGCTCTTTTTTTGGTCGCCCTTTCCGGCATGCAAAAGGACAAAAAAATAAAAACCAATGATGTGATTTTGCTCTGAATGTCAAAGTGAATTTCTGTGATTGCAACCATGTCTGAAATGAACTGAATGAATAAAAAAAATAAAACAATTTAAAAGTCAAGTAGACAATAAATGTCTAGTTACAGTGCAAAGTTTGCACAATGTTATTTTTTAGCCACTTGTGCTGACATCTGCTCAGCTAACCTTCCAACAACTTGTTTGGCTGTGTTTGGGCGACAGATAACGGCAGCTTTTTTCAACTGTTGTTTGTAAACATCACTTTTGCTAAAACACGCTAATGTACGGTTATGTCTTTGCACACCAGCTGGAGGTGAAAGAAGATCCCAGCAGTTACAAAGATCCACGGCTTCAGTGTGACGAGGAGGAGTTGAAGATGCACAATTCCAACATTCATATCCGCGAAGTCTTCGCCAACCGTTTCACACAGATGTTCGCAGACTATGAGGTGTTTGTTATCCAACCCAGTCAGGACAAAGAGTCTTGGTTTACCAACCGTGACCAGATGCAGAACTTCGACAAGGTAAAGTGCTATAGGTACCAGATTGACTGGAAAGTGCGTGATTTCAAACATGACACCGAAAATCTGCTTTACCAACGTTTTGATCCAGGCTTCGTTCTTGTCCGACCAACCGGAGCCCTACCTGCCATTCCTCTCACGCTTCCTGGAGACACAGATGTTTGCCTCTTTCATCGACAGTAAGATCCTGTGTCACGACGATGAGGACAAGGAGCACACGCTGAGGGTGTTTGACGCCCGCGTGGATAAGATTCGCATGCTGAATGTCCGTACGCCCACACTGCGTACCTCCATGTACCAGAGATGCACCAACATTGAAGAATCAGGTAAGGCACAAATCCTCAACTTTGTTTTCAACATCTGTCCATGTTAAAGCTAGGTTAGGCGATTTTCTCAAGATACACTCTCTTTAAGTTTTTGGTTGAAATTGTCCTGATAGAAATTAAGATCTTATGTGCTCTGAAAAAGGAATGAAGATAATCCATCATCTGTAGTAGCTGTAAACCTGTAATAACTTCGACCAATGGAAAAAAACAAACTGGTTGTTTTTAACCAATCACGTCTCCCTGCTCGTTCTCGTCCCCTCGCATGCACAAGCTCACACTGAAAGCACGTCACCGCTGACAGAGTTAAAACAAAGTTTTTAGTCACGTTTTTTAACATATATAATGGTAAAGTTTATTGTTTACTTACTGCTGAGACATGAGACAATGTTTCTATACAATACAAGTGATGAGCTGAGGTCTGCTTCTACAGCAGCTGTGCGCATGTATGTAAGTGAGACAGTGCACAGGGAGACTACATTAAAAATCATGCTAGCTTTTTGAAAATCGCCTACCCTACCTTTACGTTGCTAGACTTAAAAAGTCTCATATCATGCCATTTTTCACCCATCTCCATTTGTTGTAAGAACCCCAAAAACGTAGTATATGAGGTTTATTTTCCCAAACCCGCCTGTTTTCCTGAGTTTTAGCCTCTGAAAAGCCACTTTTCGAGCAACTCTACAAATAGGCTTATTTGCGGCCTACTTATGCATATTCATGAGTGGGCGTGTCTATAGACTAGACACTGACTTCCCTGCATGTTTCGCTCCGTTACGAGGGGGATCAGTAATCACCAAAGATAATTTACTTTTTCTGACTCCCGAGAGTCTTTTAAAAAAACTTTTAAAAACATTTACAACATCCATAAGCCTGTTCAGACAGGTTTATTGATTATGTAAATAAGAAATTGTTCTTAATATTGTTTTTTGCTTCATTTGATGTAAAGCACTTTGTGACCGCTATCTGTAGAAAGTGCTCTATGAAAGTTTACTTACCTTCTTACTTATTTTAAGGTTTCAGTTAATAGACAAATCTTTTAAACATGATGTCATCGTCCCTCGATAATGTAAGATTAATCTTCTTATGATCATAACAGTTACAAGTACTGTAATACCTTTTCTAGTAACCACATAACTTTAAATTCAGACTTAAATAGTAAATCTGACAGAATTTCTGACTTTGAATTGTTTGATGGGAAATGAACAACAAGACTGATCAGATGATAAACTCAGTCGTCCCTTTATTGTATGTACTGTATATTGTCTCTATCATATTCAAATGATTCACAGATTGTATGTTTTAAGTCATAAGTAACATCACTGTCTTTTTGGCCTCAATTTGTTTCCTGTACTGTAGATATTCCTTCACACAACTTCCTCTGTTACAGCAAATGAAGCAGTTTGCAAGCTTATAGTGATCATTTCTTTTTTTTTTTAATTTGCATGTTAGCGATCATAATGAACAAGATGACATCTTTAAAAAAACAAAAGATGAGTCAGCCATTTTTACAGTAACTTAATAAATCTTGGATTATAATCATGTAAGGAATAATTTTACCTGATTTAAATCCTTCATAATGAATACTGTATGTTGCACACATGACTTGAATAATCACTGAGATTAATGATATCCTGTTAACTGCTGATGATGCAACATTATTTTTTTCCTTCATCTTTCATGTACACCTCTTAAAATTTGAATCAATTTAAAAAAACAACCTAAAAAGTATAAATCCTATGAAAACTTGTTAAATCCAAAGCCAGACAGACAGGTCAGGTTGGAAAAATATGTATCAAAGATGAAGACCCACATTTTTTATGTTTACACCCAGCGATCTTTATTAGATAGATGTATTAAAAGCTTAAGTTTATAAAAAATACCCTTTGGACTTTACCTACTTTATCTTTTCCTGCAGAGAAAGCCATTGAGATGCGAGTTACAAAGATCGACCACACCGCCCTGCACCCCCACCTGCTGGATATGAAGATCGGTCAGGGACGTCACGAGCAAGGCTTCTTCCCCCGGCTGCAGTCCGATGTGCTCTCTACTGGGCCCACCAGCAACAAGTGATTATTTCATTTTCTTATCATCCGTCACCTGGGCCCAGGTTTTTCAAAAGGTTTAAATCATACAAAATTGATCCAGATTTGGTAAGTCTGTTTTTTGCTGTTAGTGACCACGTAATCATTTTACTTTTGAGCCGGTTTTTCAAAGTAACATTGAATTGGATCAATCTGAACAGGATAGAAACTTTTCATCTAATCTGGATAACCAGTGCTCAAACAGGACATGCAACCAGGGACGCAATAGTTAGACTATTTATGTTTTGAAAAAAACCAGTGATGCCATTGCCATTGCTTTATTATCCTGTTTTATTTCTGCATCCATCACTAAAAAATAATCTAAAAACAAAACAATATTTTTGATTGTGATGAATATACATCAGTTAGTGACCGAATGAAATATATTATTTGTTGACAGCTGTATGGGAATTATTTTATGATGCCAAACTCTTTCTACTTTGCCGTAGGCCTATACTGAAAGGCTGAATATGTTTTAACCTACCCAATCATTGTAGCCCTATGGGTGAACAAATCAAATTAAAACTTTATGAATAAATTGTATATCTTGAAGGCTATACTGCATGATCCAAATAAAGTATTATTTGATACACTTTTCAAGTTTCATTACATTTTGGGAGCAGTTTAATCCAGATTTTTTGCACCATTGGATTACATGATCTAATTCAATTCCGTAATTTGTTTTTTTTTTTTTTCTTTTGAAAAACCCTTTTTCAAGATTTGATCCAATCCGTTTAAAAAACAAGGTTCTGGAGTCACTTTCAAACCCATGTTGGCTGTACTCAGCCTGTGCTCAGGGCCTAATTAAGGTGGTCATAGCTGTGATGTGCTGTGCTACAGGTGGGCAAAGAGGAGCGCACCTGCTCAGTGGAGAAGAAGAGACCGGCAGAAGCAACACGCTGAGCACCTTTATTTAGACAACGATCAGAGGGAGGTGAGACTGATCCTTACATTGTTTCCACAGCTCTACTCACACACAGACTGTTCATCTGCATTCATTTTGTTTGTTTTCTTCTGTTTGATTTGCCCTAAATTGCCTCTCACTATCTTGTGTGCTCTCTCATTCCTTCCTGCACATCTGGTCGCTGCCACTTTGCTGAGTTTTTTTTCTTCTTCTTCTTCTTCCGTCGCTTGCACACTCTCAGCATGTTGAGTGTTTGTTTCCGGAGCTGCAGCTCCTGCTGTTTCTTGACTACTACTGGCTCTCGCAGTCCTTCAAGCCCTGTCTAAAGTCGGTGACTGTGGACGTGGTATGTGTTGGGAGCACATTGACCACGTGTCCTGTCCACACATGTGGTCTATACTGCTCTCTGCCTCCTCTAACCTCTAGCACTTTACTAATGTATAGGTTACTGTATGCCGACAGTTTGGTTGGGTTGGAAAATATTTATTTTTATTAAATATCTGTTCCTTACAGGACTGAAAGATTATGGGATTCTTTTGTCATATTATTTAATCTTTATTCAACCCTATGTAGGTTTTCTATGAAAGAGGGTTATTATATTTTAAATGTTGGCGTCTAGGTCTTTAAATTACCCCTTTTTTGAAAATGTATTTGTAAAGATAAAACAATCATATGAAAAATCAGTTAGATGACATTTTGCTGTTGACCAGACTGTGATGAAAAAGTCACAGAGCTATGAAGTTGGTACTCATTAGAGTCACCGTGGTACCATTTATGTTATTTTAAGGAATCTCTCGTCATCTTTCCTCAGAAATACATCCAGGAAGCTAGAAACTTAGGCACAACCATCAGACAGCCAAAACTGTCCAACCTGTCACCTTCAGTCATCGCTCAGACCAACTGGAAGTTTGTGGAAGGTCTTCTGAAGGAGTGCAGGAACAAGGTGAACAAGAAATTAATGAGAAAAAAAAGAAAAAGAAATTGTCATCATGGGGTATTTTACTATTTTGTGTAGAATTTTGAGGAAAGAGATTCATTTAATACAATTTGGAATAAAGTTGTAACATAACAAAATGTGGAAAATGTGATGCACTGTGAATACTTTCCGGATGCACTGGATCTACTGATAATGAACTGATATAAAAGGTTTAAATATATGATTGTGCGTGTTTCTGTGCAGACCAAACGGATGCTGGTAGAGAAGATGGGTCGGGAGGCCGTGGAGTTGGGTCACGGCGAGGTCAGCATTACCGGTGTGGAGGAGAACACTTTGATAGCGAGTCTGTGTGACCTCCTGGAGAGGATCTGGAGCCACGGGCTGCAGGTCAAACAGGTGAGGGAGGTCTCCATGTTGTAGCCCACCAGTCGAGAGACTTCAGTTTCACACAAGGGAACTAATGGCACCAGTGCATGGTTTCTCTCTTTCAGGGTAAATCTGCCTTGTGGTCCCACCTGCTGCATTACCTGGAGAGCAAAGAGAAGAAAACAGCCACTCCTGGTGGACTCGGACCCCCAGGTACATAGACACTAAATCTAGTTTACTCTGAAAGTGAAACTTGTGGACTTGTTTTCTCACATCAGTTACTGTGACGCGCTCTTATGACAGGTTGCATTCACGACACAGAAAGGCGTAAATCCGATGGGGGCGGATCAGCGATGCCTCCTTTGAAAGTGTCCTTGATCCAGGACATGAGGTAAGTAAAGCTGTGCAGATGTGTATCAGATGTAACAATGTTAGGCATCAGCTGCTGGTTGCCCCCGACTGCAAATGTGAGTCTGATTTTGCTTCTTTGAGATGAATCATCATCAGAGCTTGTACTGAATTGTCCAACATTTTAGATGTACATAACCGTGTATACATTTTAGAATAAATCCACTATATACATAATAAAAAGACACAAAATATGATTCTAAGCATAACTGTTTTTTATCTTCACCTCAATCTAAAATAAAACATTTCTGAAAACAGATTTTTTTTTCTCATTTTTTTTTTTATTACAGCTGCTGGAGATGATAATTATTTATCGAATAAAGATATTGTATAGGCCTTGAATTTGGGCCTATAGTATTTGGGTCAATGCTTTCAAAATCGTCCAATAGTGAAATGATAAGCCAGGACATGTGTATTTCAAGTGTTCTTTTCCATTACACCAATTATTCAAATTGTGTAGTGAATCGTCAGTTGAAAACCTTTTGTTAATTAGAGGAAACAGAGTTTACCATTGCTGGACACTGTGACTCTGTGCGTCTCATTTGTAGTTTTGATGTTCTTCCATGTTTCATGTGCGTGCATGGTAAAAGTTCTGTGTGAATATACACTTTTCTCTACACACAATTACCAAACGTTGTGTGCCAATGTTGGTATGCACAGATCTGTGCGTACAAACGCCTGGTAAATGAGGTGACACCTTTAAGTAATAAAAGAAAAACAGGGAATTTTGACTAGTAGTTGTTTACAGTCTGGTCCTTGTAACATAGTTCAGTCACTATTTACGTTTATTCTATTAATGAGTCGACCTTGAGCAGTGTGACTGGGGGAAGTATAAAGAAGGCAACCATTACTAATCGACAGTAAATAAAAGTGAGACTCCAGTCTGCTACAGCTGTCTGCTGATATATCTATGTAGGAAGCCACCGTGCTAAAACATGCTAGCATCGGGAAGCCTGGGCTTGCGTGTAGAAGACTTAGAGGAAGCGTGTCTGAGAGCGCGTTAGTTCCAGCCTAATTACCAAATCCTCTCCACCTATCAGAGAGGAGAGGAGGGGTCGAGTCAGGGCACTTTGTATCAATAGACTGACCCTCCTCCACAGTTGAGTCAGCGTCTGCCTGCACGATCACAATCGCACCCATCACAGAGGCAAACATCTGAATCTGTTATTGAATTTAAATTATTTACATTTGTCTCATTATACAATGAATGTGTCATTAGAGGTTTTGAAGTCTGAGAGACAATTGTAATCAAATATATCTGTTTTACCTTGCGTATTTTAGGATGGAGGTAATGTGTGTGTTGTAGATGTTTTCTGCTGTTACCATGGAGATGAGACGCAGGGGAAAAAACTGGGTTACTGGATACTGGGAGGGGGGATGGATGCTGGAAGAGGATGTGTTATGAAGCGCGTATGGCACAGGTGAAGTGGAAGGAAATGCGTCTGGACATCAGAGGCGCGGTCGAGTCGAGGAGCGACGACACGGGACCAGCCCTCAGCCCTTAGAGGCATCGCTCCCTGTGACAGGGAAAAAAAAAGTTTAGTGTACAACACTGCTCACTGTGCTGTGTTCCTGTAAATCAAGGCTTTGAATTACATTAATACAGTGTAAGCATCAATTTAGCTTGCTGTTTGACAACTTCATTTACGTCCTTTGCCTGTACCTTAAACGTTTAAAAACTTCTGATTCGGAGAATAACTTAGAACTGAAATAAAAGACAGACAATATTAGAGTTGAGTTGGTTTGCTAGTTAGTTAGCCAACTTGATGATCAGAAGATTTAAATTACATTAAGTCAACCTTTAAATAAACAGCCTTTAAATAACTACTATCAACTATTGATGCGCTCGCGCTTTTTTTTTTTTTGTTTTTTTTTTTATTTAAGATTTATTTTATTATTTTCAAAACCTTTTCTGCTTTTCCCACCCCTAGTCTAAAGTATGTTACATGTAGGATGACAGGTGAGAACAAGCTATAATTAATGTTGGGGTTACATCACTGGAGAAAGCAGCTTTTTTCCTTAGTGTTTCTTCATCAATTTTTGTCTCTCTGCCGTATCGTTTACAGACACATTCAGAATATTGGTGAGATCAAGACTGACGTGGGAAAGGCCAGAGCGTGGGTTCGCCTTTCCATGGAGAAGAAGCTGCTTTCCCGACATCTCAAGCAGCTCCTGTCTGATCACGAGCTCACAAAGTGAGCAAAGCAGCAGATCTCCATTTTTATTTTTGTTAATTATCATAATTGAAATATCCCAGCCCAACAAAGTCACAGAGGAAGATTTACCAGTGATCGCTGAGTGTCTGGTGATGTCCCTGCTGGACCATGAGCGTGACCTGCTTAGTTTGATTGTGGTGGAATGTCTGCCTCATAACAAATGACAATAATATGTGATCTCGGCATTTATAATTTATTATTTATTCTGAAACTGTAAAGCATTAAAGCACACTGAATAAATGTTTCACAAGTTTATACATAATTGATAGCTGAATGTCGAAGTGGGTCAGGGGGTGTTCTGTCTGCATTTGTGATCGCACGGGAGCAATTTTTCGACCTCAGACAAAACAAACAGTCTTTGGTAATAGTTTGAATATCACACAGCTCTGGGAGAAAAGACAAATAAATATTCAAAAGATTTAAGAAAAGAAAATGATCATACACATTTAAATATCATAATCTTTTGTATTTACTTTTATTATGATTATTTTTTAATTGATTTACTGGTGAACATGTAACAATCATATTTTTAGTTGCATTTAAATATACAGTATATTGTGTATTAGGCTCATGCATAAGCTCACATACAACAAATTAAACTGATCATTGTAGATTTATGGGTTTTCAAAAGTCCCATATTACCTGAATCACACTAAATTCTGGTCAATGATGCTAAATAAAAGATATAAAGATAAATACGTGAATAATTAAAACTACTGTTTGATAGTCACTGTGCTGTCTGTGTTGTTGTTATTTTTCCTGTGATGGCTAGGGTTTGTTTATGTGATATTTACGTATTTTATCCCATTTTCATTAAATGTTTTTTTTGTTGCTTTTTGCTAATTTAGAAAGCTTTACAAGCGCTATGCCTTCTTGCGCTGTGATGATGAGAAAGAGCAGTTCCTCTACCACCTCCTGTCCTTTAACGCCGTCGATTACTTCTGCTTCACCAACGTTTTCACAACCATCAGTAAGTGCTGATAGTAAATGTCACTACGTACAGGTCATCCTGATTCAGGCCAAAGACGGACCAGATTGATTGTGACTCTTTTCTCTGTGTGTGTCTGCCAGTGATCCCCTACCATGTGGTGGCTGTTCCCAGTAAGAAGTTGGGTGGCTCTATGTTCACAGCCAACCCCTGGGTGTGTGTTTCTGGTGAGCTGGCAGAGACGGGAGTGCTGCAGGTTCCCCGAAATATGCTTGAGATCACATTTGAGGTAAGCTGTACAAATCCAAGTATAAATATCTATCAATAAGTTTAAAAAAAAAAAGAGAATGAACAGGGAATAGAATACATTTTGGATGTGTGAGTCAGGGTTGGGGTCAATTATAATTGTAATCGCATAATTGATAATTACAATTATGATGTAATTTTAATTGAAACTGGAAAAAAGTGGTTGCTGTTGTAATCATAATTGAACTGTAATTGAGTTCAGATAATTGACTTTGTATTTGTGATTGTCATGAATATTTTATAAAAATTGTCAATTATATTTTAACGCAAAACTCGGGAACCATGTTACATTTCTATTTACAATTTTACCCATATGTAGTTAACAATTCTTAAAAATTTGTTTCAGATCAAGTTTTCCCATTTTACACCAATGAAAAATAATTAAAAAAAAAAAATTAATCTAGAGAAAAGGCTCAGATGCCCACACCAAAAATATTAATACCAATATTTTCATGGATAAGAAAGCCTAACAAGGTAACCAAAAAATGAGAATCAAATTCGATGATAGATGATATTTTGATGGTCGTGTCTATGGATACATCAAACGTATCCATAGACTTCCACTCTATGCATACGCTGCGCCCCTCATTGGCCAGTTTAGATCACGTGATAGGTGCACCACGTAATTTAAAGTTCCATCAGTTGTATTTTAGCTCATATTTATTTTTAGCTACCCCGCTAATCCTGTTATTTTAGCCCTAACACTAAAATGTTTATTTTTGCCGGATATGTATTCTTAAAGGTGGAATTTCCCATGTGAAATATGTTTAAATGAAAAAATGTATATGTCAAAAGTGGGATTCGAACCCACGTTGGCGGAAGGAAGAATCATTGAGTCTAAGACCACTCGGCCATCCTGACACAGTGAAGACATGGCACATTATGCTTATTTAGAAAAGGTCCGAAAACGCCCCGGAGGCTTTGGCTACGTTTAACGTATCTCTAGACACTTTCTATTTTTAATATATTTTTCTGCTGATTTAAAACATGGGTCAAACTGACCTGTTATCATAAGACATGCTAATGCAAGAGGAAGGTTATGTTTTATGGGCTCAGTAATTGTGAGTAATTGTAATTAAGAACGTAATTGTAATTTAATTTTAGTGGGAAAATAATAATTGTAATTGTAGAAAATGCCAGTCAACGTAATTGTAATTGAGTTGCAATTGAACATGGATAATTGAAAGCGTAATTGTAATTTATAAAAGTAATTGACCCCAACCCTGGTGTCATTTGATTAATATGCATCGTTCTCTTTCAGTGCCAGAACCTTGGAAAACTGACCACTGTGCAGATGGGTCACGACAACACAGGGCTTTATGCAAAGTGGCTTGTAGAGTGTGTGATGGTTCGCAATGAGATTACAGGACACACGTACAAGTGAGTCACTACCATGAGAGAAGTCCAGCAACCACTGTTTTGATTTTGTCAAAACTAAAGCTGGGTGCTCCTGTGCTGTAGGTTCCCATGTGGCCGATGGCTGGGGAAGGGTGTGGATGATGGCAGTCTGGAGAGGATCCTGGTGGGAGAACTGATGACCCCCACCACCGAGAACGATGAGCGTATGTGTCGCACGCCACCAATGCAGCAATCTCCAGGGATGATGAGGAGATTTGTCACCATTTCACCAAACAGCAAGCCAAGTAAGTTTCTCATCCAGGAAACCACAATTTGCACTGACAGGGTGTCATTTTGATTTATTTCATTTAATGATGGGATTTATTTGGTTTTATTTTATTGTACAGCACGTGTTGCCTCACAGGCTATTTTCCTATTCTTTTCCTCCCCCCCTCCCTATACAGAGTTAAACACGGGTCAGATCCAGGAGGGAGTGGGAGAAGCCATCAACGGGATTGTAAAGCACTTCCACAAGCCAGAAAAGGAGGTGAGAGACTGCAGTCTAGACAGGCCCAGGCATGTATTTCTATTATTCATCACAAATGAAGAAAAGCAGCTGTCTGCTCCGGTGGGCCATCAAGCGCTTTAAGATCTGCAGGTTGTGTATCTTAATTCTAATTGTTGAAATAATTTTTCCCCTTTAAGATGGACTGTTATAAAGCATGAGCACAGATAATTATTATATTCCGAGACAGGTGGTGTGATGAGTACAACTCAAAGGAAAAGGCTTACTGGATACTTTTAATGTGCATTTTAACGCAACTGTTTATTATGGGCTTTCAGAGCTATTCCTTGTAGTTGAGACTACAAAGGGTTTAACATGGAAATCCCCCTTTCTTAAGCCCCACCTCTAGAATGGACTGACCCAACAATGATTGATGACTGCAGAGGACAATAAATCTTTCTGAAAGCTTGTAATAATTATTTGTCGTTACAAATGTTAAAGTACTTCCCTCTCTTTGGTGCGATTGGGGATTTTGAAGGGGCCGTTTTCTCCTGCACCGAGATGAGACCCGTGAGAGTGTTGTGTGTTTTTAGATGTTTTCATATGATGTTTAGAAGCCCACTTGGTATGAAATTAACTTGACAAGTAGGACGAGACCAGGTGTTAGAAAATGCGTTGATTCTAAGTGTACTTCGATGTATCTTTGGCTGTCCACAGAGAGGCAGCTTGACTCTTCTCCTCTGTGGGGAGTTCGGCCTCGTCTGGGCTTTGGAGCAAGTTTTCCAGCACGGTTTTAAATCTCCCCGACTTTTTAAGAATGTCTTCATCTGGGATTTCTTGGGTAAGGACTGCAGCCATTCAGAGACCCCGTCTACAGCCATTTCACTTGGTTTTTGTCATGTGTCATAACTTACATACTGCAAGTCCATCCATAGCAGGATAACTGCACAGAACTGTGTGCTATAATGTCATGAGTCTGCTGATTTAATTTGGTTGTCTGATGTTTTAAATTTCTTTTATACGAATGCAGCCTTAAAATGTATATGTTTTGTAATCGAACCCATGTACAATTCTCAACAGAAAAGTCTCAAATGTACTTTGAAAGTGCTGAGCAGCGAGAGGCAGCGCCAGATGAAAACTGGCAAACCAGAGTGAGAACCTTCTGTCGCTTCATGCGCGCCATCAACAGCACCTCTAGAAACATTGGAAAAGATGGAAAGTTCCAGATGCTCGTCTGTCTGGGTGCAAGGTGGGAAAGCTCCTCTATTGTGTAGGGAAAAAAAGGTGGTTGAACAATGAACTTACTTACAGTGGTGCACATAACGTTTTTTGTGCTGGTCCTCATGGAGCGCTTTGGGTTGTTGCTTGGTGCTGGAGCCATAAGATATGACAATAGGCCTGGGACTATAATCAATTAATCACACGCGAAATGAAAATGAGCTCAATATATTTCTGTGTGTGCCCGTTTGTTTTCCTCATTTCCTTCCTCTTTCCATAGTGGAAAGTCTGTCTCATTTGGGGAAAGCGGTTTGTTCAGGTGCTCAGACAACACTGTATGTCCCCGTATCAAAGGAATAAAAGGATGATGATGATTACTGACACAAACGCACAATAAAACCAACCTGAATTATTTCTTCAGATATAATAAAACCTGCATGTTTTGTGTGAATGTGGTTATAAAGACTGTAACAGGATTGTCAGAGTTACCTGTTAAAAATGTACATTAATATACGTCTGTCTCTGAATGTTCAATAATTACTGAAGTACAAATTTTACTTGTCGAAACATGATTACCATTTTATGTACTGTATTGTTTTAGTGTGTGTGGAGTTATTTTGGAGTGTTTATTAAATACAGTAGACCCTGTAACTGTTTAGAAATAGTGACTTTTAAAGACCTGAGTCCATTTTATGTGATTGTTTTATTTAGGATATTTAAACGTTCTTGACATTCCAAATTACAATGGTAATAATTACTGATGAGGAATAAACTTGTATTGCATTTCAAAAGCTGTACTTGCATTATTAGGATATAGTACGATTATCACATTATAGGTTAAATTGGTCAACAACAAAAAAGGTTGGCAACAATATTGTTTATCGCAATAATTTGCGCGACTATAACAATAATTTATCATCCAGAGCTATTCAATGACTCGGTTTATTTCTAGCATGTATTACTAAATGTTTTTGAGCACCCTATTTGTTGGTTTATTGGCTATTTTCATTGCCTAGAGGCTGTGAAATTTGCTATTTGCAGTCGATCAAACAAATCAAAGAAACTCGCTGGTTAGGAAGAAAATAGTTGCAATGCTTGTAATGCTTACTGTATATCTTGTATCCAGTTGAAAGCTTTTTGAGATAGTATCTACAATGATGGTTTGTATGTCTGTTTTTTTGTGTTTTTTAAACTGTGTGTGTCGTTTCTTCTTTCAGAGACCATTTGCTCCATTACTGGATAGCTCTGCTTGCAGACTGTCCAATCACAGGTCAAATGTACGAGGACACAGCACTGCTTAAGGACCGTTCTTTGGTGAACTCTTTAATCCGAGTGCTACAAACACTGCAAGACTTCAACATTACTCTGGAGGCTTCACTTGTCAAAGGCGTCGGTATCTGAAACCAAATGGACTTTCCATCAGTTGTGACCAGGACGATTACTGGGGACCACTGAGAAGAAAAACAGAACTTTTATATGCAGGAAGAGACTTGAACAAATGGACACTTTCTGGCTTATATCAAAGCTACTGTTATTTTTGCCATATATTAAGTGCAATGAGCCTTTCAGGATGTTATTTTTATCCTTAATCATGTTGCCATTAAATGTTAAAATGTTTATTATAAAACAGGACTTTCCACAATATTAACATTGGCATACTTGTGCTATAATGTTTCATTGAAAGCTAAATATTTTCAATGTTGTCATAAACTGCTGACAATGGTTATATTTAAGGTAACATGAGGTACAAAACTGTTAATATATTTTCTGAGAAAACAGTATTATTTTGTTAAACCAGTCAAAGTTGCTTGCTCTGTTGTCAACTCAGATAATAATGTCATAGTGCAGAGCCTAAAGCAAATGATGTTGAGGTATGCTTTATAAGTATGTACTGCAGGGAGGTTTGGTGAGGGGAAGGGGATTTACTGACATAGGAATATTAAAGCTTTTACTTTTGGTCTTAGCCCTGAAAAAAAGTACAAGTATGCAAATCTTTTAGGTGAAAAACTCTGCGCTGAAATAATGACCCTCTTGCATGACATTAGGTGTGTGGGGCTTTCGTCTATTTCCAGTGATGGACTGTATATTCAGTTGGAGGTTATGAAAAAAAATGATTCTTGTAGTCCACACATAAGTGCTCCATGAATTATCTGACCCTAGCTTTCTGTGCACAGCGGACCAGAGAGACAGTCACCTGTTTCCTGTTTCACTAGCCTTTACATTACATCTGCTCGCTTTTCTGAACAAAAAGTGTATACTAATCTTAGATTCCTTGCGATAAAGGACCCAGAAGAACTTATCTCTACCCTAGATTTTTGTCAAGTTGATTTCTTGCTATGCAACATCCTCGACAATGAAAATATATTTCTGGGGCCCTGCTCTCTTTCATACATTGAATTTTACAGTGCAGATTTGTATTATGTAACAAACCCTTTTCTGTGCCAACAACATTTGGATTGACTCTGTTGTACTTCTGTGTACAACCCACACATGAGCATCTTGGGAGATATATATTTTAGTTTTTCAAAACAGTTGTACATTCATTGATATAGCTGTGTAATGTAGTGTTTACTAAGTGAGCAACAGTGTAAAAATATGAAAATAAAGAATCTGGCTAAACATTACATTAAACGGGGTTGTACATACTGCAGTTCATTAGGGCAAACACATCTAAAAGAAAATGGAGAATATTTTTTGTGAAATTGTGAACCACCTAGCATTAAAAAATTAACGTGCTCCTCTGGAATATTTTATGGCCTTAGTGAAAGCTGTGACAACTTACTGAGGTACTTTTTTTTAATTTGTAAGAAATAAACTTTCATTTTATGCATTCATTATTTTAAGATAATGTGCAAAGGGATTCTAGATGCCACAAAATAGGCCCATAGTGCATAGTTTTGTTTTTTTAGCTGAAAATAAATTATAATAAAGTAATTTGTTGAAATGCATTCCAGTTGCTTTACAAATTAATCTATTTGAATGTAAAAGCAGCATTGTCATTGACGTAGAAATCCAGTGTTAATAAGATACATATAGTCATAGATATCAATAATAGTTGCAATAGATATCAATTGTGCTTTCTCGACCGAGAAAATGTAAACAAACTCGTTCGCGCCATGTGAAGCAGCTTTTTGTTTTTTTCCCCTTCTTTCTTTCTTTTAGAGTCCATGCCACGTGGTTTGTGGGAGTTGTAGTTTAAAAGCTTGCCAGTTACCAAAAGCGACGCAGCTCGTCCTGCAAACTGACTACATCTCCCATCATGCTTTGTTTTTCAAGGCTACGTGTAGCGCTCAACGATTGGTCAATTTCAGGTTCAAACCTATCGGCTTGCATCCATATTTGGTCATTGCGGGATCGGGCCGTTCACCTCCATGTTTTTTATGTAAATGGGCTTCTAATCCACAGCTGTATGCATGCAGTACGTGCGCATGCCCAGTGCGTAAAAAGAATACGGCGAAGATTCAAAGTTTTTGTTCAGTAAGTACACTCTTTCTTTCTCTTAAACAAAAAACATATTAACTGCGTGATGCCTGTCTGCTATGTGCTGGTAAAATGGCCGTAAAGACGTAGAATGCGTTCGCTGACGTGTCCGTTTCTGCCGTTTGTTCCAACACTCCACGACAATGGGGATAACGTGGAAGTGAAGGGTCCGTGCGGCATGGTGGCGGAGGCACGGCGTCGGCTAGCTCGCATGCTAACGGCTAACAACAATGAGCCATATTTGGCGCTCTAGCGGGCTTAAGTTAGGCTCACCATCTGCTTTAAAGTCCATATTTACATTATATGTTTCAGTAACATTTTCAACCGCGCGCAAACCCTGCGTGGAATTCACCTCGTGGTCACATTTAAACGGACATAAATCCGTGAACAGTCCGGTAGCTTTTTGTTTCTTTGACTTCACAGAAAGCGCTACTGCCCGCTTTTTGTTCCACAATATTAAAGCAACCCTTCACACCGCTTTGGAAGCTGTGTAAATTGATATTTTAATGGCTGTTTGGGACTTTTGGATATAATGACGTTTTATGTAATGCCTTAATGTTGGTATAAGCGTTATTTAGTGGAACTAGTGTTAGTAAAAGAGCGGCTGTTTAGTGGGTGTGCGTGTTGTAGCCACGCTGAGTGTTTGAAAGTTGAAGCCCGGGATTCTGTCTATGTTTTTAGTTTGTTATCGATACTTTCTGCATCAAGCTCTTCACGTTGAGTTAGGTTTTTTAGTTGCTTTGATTGCGCCAATGTTTTTGTCATTAACCCTTTGATATTCACTGGAAACAAACTGCAGATGCATCAAACCTCGACTTGGTGGGGAGGAATATTTGACCTCTTTATTAAAATGTCTTTGGGAGGCTTAAAAAACCATGTTGAAGCGTTCGTCACTTTTATTCTTCTCTTTGCTTTGTTTCTTTTTAAATTATTTTCTAATTGTGGTAATTACACTGCTGTTTGTGTTCATGTTTTAAAAATAAATTAAAGCATAGAGACATGTTTTGTTTTGGTGTTTCCCTGTTGTGAGTTTTTTTTTTTTTTTTTCTTCGTCTCTGCATTTGTTTTGTTCAACCAGTCCATTTTAAAATGTATTGAGTAGTATGCTGATTTACAAATTACTGGTTAAAATATACACTCACATTCTACCACTCCATTGTCTTACATTGTATATCACTTACCACAATATACACCAACAAGCTAATTTCGACCAAACATTTTGGTCACATTGTGTTGATTTTAATGCCACTAAAACTTAACCTTTTTCAGGTAAATTTTTGCCTGTTCTTCATCTACTGCTGCGACACCGGATTTTATCTAGTGATTGTCTGATATAACTTGTAATGTTTATTTGATTCAAAGCACACTTGTTTAAATGTCTTGTGTTTGCAGTCACACTCTCTTGAGGTGATGCTCTGCAGCATTGTGCAGGCCCCGCCCCCTTTTCCAGCACTAGATAATAGATATGCTGTTTGCAGACACTCACGCTGCTTTTCTCCTGGACAGTTCACCAACCGTGTGCTTTTTTTTTTTCTTTTTTTCTAAGGGTTAATTTGCTGTCATCACACCCACCAACACACGGAGGATGTTTGGCTTTCACAAGTCAAAGATCTACCGGAGTAATGACGGCTGTTGCATCTGCAAGACCAAGTCTTCCAGCTCCCGCTTTACGGACAGCAGCCGGTATGAGGAGACGTTCAGACTCTGTTTTGGGTGAGCACTTTAATCTATCTCGTAACTGGTCATTTTTTTCTCTATAATATTGATCTTTTTCATGCCATTAATACATGTGGGGATACTTTGTTTAGGCTTTCAGAGGATCGTGTCGGAGACATTTGCAATGCCTGTGTGTTGTTGGTAAAGAGGTGGAAGAAGCTCCCTCATGGATCTAAGAAGAACTGGAACCATGTGAGTGGCCTCTTGTTGAGCTGTAAAGCTATTCCCGTTGTGTTCACTGAGTCACAACTTTTAGACTGAAGTGTCTTTGTTTGAAACAGGTGGTGGATGCACGAGCAGGTCCAGGCTTCAAGGTCACAAAACCCAAGAAAGTGAAGAACAGCGATGGAAAGAAGAAAAGCACGCTGAAGAAGCTTCACAAGTTCAAGAGACAGAGTGAGTGTTCCAAGAATAAAAATCTAGAACTTCATTAAAGAACGACTAGTGAATTCTTCAAACAGTTTTCAGGAATGTCAAAATGTGTTTATCCTTTTAAATGTTACAGAAGGAAAAGCCTCTTTATCACCACACAATGACCTTTATGTTAATCTTGGACTTGAATTTGATTTTCCTCTTTGGCCTGATCTGACTTTGGATTTGAGCGACATCTTGTGGCCATTTGAGTAAAGGAACCTTCAACCTATCACAGCTGTAGGGTTCTTAACAGTGGGAAAACACACTCATTTTTAAGCTTTCAATATCTTGTGTCTAATTGTGTTATTTTAAAGAATGGAACCATTACTATTATTATTAAAATATTCTATAACACCATTTTGAAAAATAGATAAATATTTAATTATTAGGCATAATTGGTTTAAAGAAGTGGTTCTCAAATTTATTTGGCTCAAGTTTCTCCGTTCTCTTATTCCTGAACCCAAGTACCCCCCTTTGTTCAGAATACTATAAAATCTACATGATGAAGTATTGGCACACATTTTAAAGAATTTATCTTTGTAAATAAGTCTGATGAAATGGTATTTAGTGCATCCTGAATAGATTTATTACTAGTTTTTAATCATTTACGGTCATCTCCCACTTGCTGGGGGACCAAGACTCATCCTTGTATTTTCAATTCATCTAATTGAGACCCTTTCCATCATTATTATGTTTTTAACCCAAAATGCACATTTAAAAAACCCCATATTTTTCATGCTTTATTTTAATTTTCCACTCTCTCTCAAGGACCCCCTGTTGGGCCCTATGAAATCGATTGTTTTTTGTTTGTTTTTTCTCCCAAATTAGGTGTTTTCCAAATTATTTTTTAATTTCCATTTTTAAAAAAATATTTTTATCAATTTTTCCGCAAAATATTTGTTTTTAACGTCTGTGTGGAAACAAAATAAATAATAATAAAAATCGTAATTGAACAAAAATGTATCTAAAAAATATAAATGTAATTTAAAATAACGTGTAATCTACTGTACAATTGAAAGGTAGATTTAAGTTCTACTGACATGGATTATTCTCACTGCTCCATTTGAATTACTTATTTCATATAAAGATGTGAGAGCAGCATTAATGTCACCCAATTTCCCCTCAGGAATCAATGGTTCACTGAATCTGATCAGGTTTATTGATTAAGTTTTGATCAACCTCATTTTAATTAACCTGATGACATAATTCCAGACCATAATTATTAAAAAAAATTGAAAGTAGCACTGAAAGCAACTCTCGTCTGAGCGCAGCTCTGGTGAATCCAGAAACGGTGCCAATGCACAAATGAAACCAAGCCACTCTCTTGATAATGTAGAGCCAATGAACGGGGGTTTGAGGCGGCGTGTTCAGCAAGTAACTCCAAACTTTATTCTCCATTCAACCAAACTTCTCTATAGTCCTCTAACATCACAGTGCACACACTGAGTCACACCAAAATACATCTGACCGGAAACACCACCTTCTCAACACAATGTTCCCCATCACTTCACGGTCACTAGGTGAATTATGAATGTCACTGATCGTCACACTATCATCCATTGTATGAACACCACGGGGAACAGAGAAGCCCCTCCCCTCAACGCGCTCTCTTCTCAACTTGTTTGGACGCGCGTCCAGAGTGTCTTCAGCACTGGTGACAAGCGTCTGATTCAATGAGCACAAGTGTCCAACTACGGGCCTGGGGCACGATTTTGACACCCCAAAACGCGTTTGGTGTGAATGCAGCATTAGAAGCTTTCAAGTTGTCACTAATGAGTGGTCCCCAGAAACATTTCTCCACAACAAACGTTCTTTGCCTCACGATGACAACATTTCATCCACATTCTGTCAATTTCTGTGTACAACAGTGTATTCAGGTTTCATTGGTCGATTTTGTTAATGTGGAAATTATAGGGCCCTACCCCTGCAGTGCCTTTGTGTACCCCCTTTTGAGAAACACTGGTTTAAAGTATCCTTAGCCGAGCTTTGATTGTTGATCTTTTGGCTTCTTTGAAGTTACTACATGTATAATTTTATGCAAAAAGTCTCAATCCACACTTAAGGTGTTGTGAAATTTTAACAGTTGATCTTTCTTTCCAAACAGACTCTGATGCTCACAGCACAACTTCCAGTGTGTCTCCTGCCCAGTCTCCCAGTTACAGTAACCAGTCAGATGATGGGTCAGACATTGAGTCCAAACAACGACGCTCCAGTCCCTCTATTTTCTCTTTCCTGGATCGTACATACTGGAAAAGGTAAGTGGGAAATTGATCACACATTGATTGATAATAAGGAACTGATTTAGATTAATCAGAATTTTGTGTCTGTGTTGTAGGCAGAAGGTGTGCTGTGGTATTGTGTACAAGGGTCGCTTTGGAGAGGTGATCATTGATCCACGGCTGTTCAAGCCCTGCTGCAGCTCCAAAAAACAGAAGACGCTGACGTCCACACAGGTGGCAGCTCACCTGCCGGACCCCCCCTCTCCACAGCTTCCTGAAGAGATGAAAGAAACCTGGTGAATGCTTGTGTCTAATTCCTCTGCAGGGCTATTCATGGCATCCTCCTGGATTTGTCTCCAGTGGCAGACTTCCCTTTTTTTTTTACACTCCTCCCATTTGATCGGTTAGCTAGATGTTTCTTGTTAATGTACCATTTCTTTTTGGATGAATATTTTTTTAAACCTTTTGTAGAGAGTTCATTTTTATAGAAAGAATGAAAAGTTTTGGTTTTTTTTAAATCTCACGGGCATTAGATTTATTTATAGGGTAATGAGGTTCTTTTTTTTTTTTTATTAAAGCAATGTTTTTGAATTGTATTTGGTTATTTTGTACGAAAAGGTGAGCTTTTTGTAAATATCTGGTCACTTTTTATACATATCAGAACTGTGCTATTTTTTTTGTAATGTGTTGAATTGTAAGTGCATATGAAAGACACCAGCTGTTTCTAATACCAACGTCTACTTTGTATACAAGTTGTTCCTCAACATGTTTTGCCTTCTCGCCACATGTTTAGTACGTACAGATTATTTCTAATGCCACGGTTAATCTTTTGACCCTTTTTTTTCCCTTGTCTTTTTATTTTAATGTTTCATATGTGTATGTAGATGGGAACTATTGTCTTCTTGACATGTCTAAAAGCACACTCTTGTTATTGAAACACCATTTAATGTTTTATATGTTTTTTTATAAATTTGTGCACATGTATTTGGTTTTATCATGCATACAATATCACCATCTTGTTTTTGCAAGAAAAGAAAAAAAACCATGATGTATTTATATCTTCAATCTCCAATAAAATGGGATTGCACATTGTAATGCAGATAGTTTAAACATAGATCGAGTGCACAAAGAATACTAGCTTTCAGTAAATCCAAGCCATTTTAAAATTAGCTAAATTAAAACCACTACATAAACATGTTAGATTCTGTTATGTCTCATTTCCACTAAACTCTTTAAAGGCAGCTGTATTTAATGCTCTCAGTAGAATAATGTGTAAACTGCAGGGAAAAGTAGAAACAAAAAGGAAGCATCAGCGGACTGTAATAACCCTACTGTATATGATCGCTGTTGTAGATATTCATTAAGAAAACACATTAGGTTAGTGCAGGGCATATGTATTTGTTTTGTCATTACTGTAATTTATCTTAAGATGCATCTGTCAAAGTTGAGACTATGCAGACGTTATGAATGTGATGAGTACTCTGGGGCTCCCTGTCACTTGTGCTGTCTCAGTGGGAAGTGATTGTCCTTAAACCAAACTGGCTTTTAATTATTTTTTTTTACTTTAGCAGTATGGTGACATTTTTATACTCGTACAGTTCGGCTAACCTTAAGATCATTCTTGTGTGTCAAGATGAAATATTGCTCAGTCATAGAGCATCCTTCCCAAATTAGTACTACAGTCACCACAGGTATTACTGTAACCAAACTCATACTAAAGTGTTGGGCAATGATCTGTTAAACTTCAATGTGTAACTTCTTGTGGAGAAGAGCGGTTTCCCCCTGAACGTAGATGATTAAATGGAGAAATGCTGCTGTCTTTTGAGATGAAAAATAAGCTGATTTTCTTTCTTGTTCTTTTTGAAATTGCCATATTACATTTGTGAGGTACATTTTGGGATGCAGGATGTGCCCTAATGTCTTAACAATGTTTGTTTTTATTTTTCAAATGTAAGTTATATTATTTATTGCAAAACCTTTTTTTAAACAAAACTTTGAGATAACTGGCGTAGAGCCTTTCAGAAAGTCCGTTTTTGAGTTCTGTGCACTTCCTTTTGAAAATGCAATGTTAACTAGATTTTTGTATAGCTTACCCTACCACAATGTAGATCTGTACTCTAATAAAAACCCTTTTTGTAAAAAAAAAAAAAAAAAAGTCTTACTGTGTCACCTATAAAAGTGTGTTTTGCAGTTCTGATATAAGGACTAAATGTGGTCAATATAATGCTGGTAGAAATATTATCATGGAACACTTTCACCTCAGAAGAAACTAAGCAGTAGCTAAGAAATATAGTTAACTGACTTATTTATACAAGTGACAGTCACAGTTACTCTTTTAGACTATTACAAATTAACTGCTCATTTTGCGTGGGTCGATAATACAGCACCCGGTAAATCCCGACCCTTTAATAATAGTACAGCTTCTCTCTTGTGTGTATGAATGTTTTTTTTTTTTTTAGATTTCAATGTTTGCAATTCCAAAAACAACAAAGAATATACATAATCGACCTGTTGATCATCATAGGAAAATTCCATATTCATAAATGTAAGTTTGCTTAAAAAACAGCATTTAAATTATTTCTATTAGTTTCAACAATAAATAGAATCCAATCGGCCTTCATTAAACCCCAAAGCTATAAAAACTTGACTACTTACATGTATTTCACTGAAATATGTATTTATTTTATTCTTTAATTTTATTTATGTTTTTGTTTTTTTTAATCTTTCTGTAAAATTTGTTTCTTGAAATGTTATCAAGTTACATAAAAAAAAAAACAATAGTACCTGTGCGCCACCCACTGTCCACCAGATGGCATTGCAATTTTCCATTATTTTACTAACCATCACCCATTATAAGTGTCGTCTATTTGTGCAATTATATGCTCAATGTCTGAGTATTTTGTGTGCATGTTAATAAAGTGTCTTATGATAGATTAACAATGAAAGTTAAATTAAACTATGGTAATTTTAATTAGTGGCTTCTGAGTACAACAAAGTAAACATTTCATCCCTGTAAATTACCCTTAAAAACATGGATTTTGAGCATTAATCCTATATAATATTTTCCCTACAGTGAACAGTAGACATTGTATTTTTTAATTGGCTAAAGATTGAAAGACGTGATATTGCTAGGACCAGCAATTTCTGTAATTAATTGCGTATGTATAAAAGTGAGAAATAATTGAATTTTGGAGAGCTTTAGGAGAAAAATAATGAAGATAAATAAATTATTGCCAGTATTAAAAAAAAAAAAAAAAAAATTAAATGAAATTTTAAAAAGACAAGACTAAATTATTAAAATAAAGACAAAATGGTACGTTCTATTTCATAATATTTCTCATTATGGGATGCATCCTCCATCTGCACCCCTCAGAAGCATTTATATCAATCTGCCAAATCTGATTGGCCGGTGAAACATGTCCGTCCGCTAGGGACACTCCCACCTCCGATAAAAGGAGGAGGCAGACAGGCACCCTCCATTCAAACACCTCTTCTCTCTCTCTAGCATATCTCGTATTTTACCAGTTTAACTGTCCACAGGTCGATCTTCGGTTTCCAGTCGACGGACTCTGGTAAGTATAGTAAGTATATTGCTTGGACCACACCAGGTCGAGAAGAAGCCAGCGCTTACCTTCCTTTGCTTGGTCAAGTGCTATCCTCTGTTCATAGGTGATGAACCACCGAGCCTCAGCTCCGGCTGTTGTCTCTCTCCCAACACTGACACTCCGGCACACGTTGGTCTTCCTAGCGACTCTCTCACTCCGGTGACTGCCCCACTCCATGCTACGCTCCAGGCTTCAGCGAACCAGCTGTTGCCTCAGGGCCAGTCCTGCCCTCGATGCTTCCGGGCTCCTCGGCACGTTGGTCCTCTTTCCGGGTTCTCACGACAGCGACCAGCCCAGCTCCAAGCTCCATACTCCAGGATTCGAGCTTCCAGACACCAGCTGCCGTCTCAACGTCTTTAGGCGCTCCAGCACGCGTTGACCTGCATCCCTGTTAGCACCTGCTAGCCACCACGTGGTAGCTCAGGCTAATCCACCTGCTCTACCTGCCTGCGTCAGCACGGCTATGGAGGCCAAGGCTCCTCTCACCGAGGGGAAGGGATGCTCTCTGTCGATGTGGATGCAAGATGTCCAACAAATACAAGCATAAGGTGTGCTCCAACTGCCTGGGTCTGGAACATGGCTGGCGGTCGAGTCCCACGGCTCGTGTTGGCACTGCGCAGTATTTAACACACGGAGCCTCCACAAGAGGCTAGCGCGTCAAGTCAGCCTGTCCAAACAGGGCCCCTTCCTTCCTCCTCACGACATTCCCGCCGCAGCGAGTGAAGAGGAAACGGCTCTCATGGACACTGTTGCTGCTCATGGTTCCAGCTGGGGCTCCCATCTTGACCTGGAAGATCTCTCTTATGGGGTGAGGAAGAGGATGACACATTCATCACTCTGGCTCGGAGCAAGCTGCCCACCGCCTTTGTTGCCTCTCGAGAGGAGGACGAGGGTTCCACACCTGTCTCCCCTCTTCCAAGCCTGGATACGGTCAAAGTGTGCAGATGCGCTGCAGCGTGGCTGACCATCCCATGGCCGATCGTTGTGACATAGGCCACCAGGTCCCACTATGAAGGGAAGAAGTTCCCCACTTTCGAGGGCACGCCGAGACAAGTTCTCCCAGTCTTCCCTGAACTGTTGGTGGAAGTAGTGCGTCCCTGGCAGGACTGCCCTTTCAGCGGAGAATCTCTGGTGATAGGTCCCTCATCCCTTGACTGTGAGGCGATGGAGAGCCTCGGACTGCTCCGTATGCCACCGGTGGAACCACTTGTTGCGGCGCACCTGCTGCCACGGCAGTCTTCGCTTTCTCTCCGGAGACCCATGTTGCCGACTAGAGTGGACCATCTCCAATCCGCCCTGTCTGGCAGGGCTTACGCAGTGGCGCTCTTGGCCAGAGCGCTGAATGTCCTCTACCTCCTCACAGCTTACCAAGCGGAGCTGTGTGAGGATTTTGCTGTCTCAGGACCCAACGTTAATGGAGGTGATTTCGACCGTGTGTCTCCGCACCCAGCGCTGCTTGGTGTAGACCATGGGAAAAGTGATGGGCAACATGGTGATTCAGGAGCAAACTCAAAGCCTTTTCCACTGTGAAAATGTGCTGCGATTGGCACCTGTCATATAGGCTTTGGGGAGAAACCGGCAAACAAGCACCTGCTGATCTGCCGGTTTATGAAGGGAGTGCGCAGTCTCCTCCCCTTGTCCATACCACTGGTACCACTGTAAGATCTGCCAGTGGTTCTGGAGGGACTTAAACATCTTCTGTTCGAACCACGAGAGAAGGCGAGCCTGAGGTTTGCCTTTCTGAAAGCTGTTTTGTTACTGGCGCTGGCATAAGCTAAGCGGGTCAGTAACATCCATGTGCTCTTGGTGCACCCGTCATACGCTCAGCTTTCCCGGGTGATGCGAGGATCATTTTGAAGCCTAACCCGGCCTTGTGCCAAAAGTGATAAGTTCATGTTTTCCCACTGACCTTTTGGCCTTTTCTGCTTCACAGGATGAGCAGCAGACTCATGTGTTATGTCCAGTTTGTGTGGTGCACACTTATACGGACATGACAAGGAGCCTCAGGAGGAGCAATCAGTTGTTCGTCTCCTGGGTTAATCCCCGTAAGGGCAAGCCTGTTACTAAGCAACGCCTGTCAAACTGGGTTGTGGAGGCTATTGCTTTGGCTTATACGAGTCAGGGTCTGTGGCTCTGAGGGTCTGCATGCACACTCGACTCGGGGTCTTGCCACATCCTGGGCTTTGTTCAGGGGAGTGTCTGTGCTGGACATTTGTGCGGCAGCGAGTTGGACCTCACCCCTCACGTTTGTCTGCTTTTACATGCTGAACATTTCCGCCATGAGCGGTTTTACTGTCCTAATGTGTACAGATTTCTGCCCACGCGGGTTGGTCTCCGCTTGATAAGCAAGTCTGCAATACGGGAGCTTCCATTTCCCATAGTGAGACATCTCACAAAATATTATGAAATAGAACTTTAGGTTATTTACATAACCTTGGTTCCATGAGTAATATGAGTGAGATGTCACACTAGACAACCCTTCTTGCTCAAACGAGTGAGAAAAGGTGCTTATTTTGAATGGAGGGTGCCTGTCCGCCTCCTCCTTTTATAGTAGGTGGGAGTGTCCCTGACAGACGAACACGTTTCACCAGCAAATCAGGATTGGCAGATTGATATAAATGCTTTTGAGGGCTGCAGATGGAGGATGCATCCCATAGTTAATTCATCTTACTCATATTACTCATAGAACTGGGGTTATGTTGTCCAATTAGGGCAGAGGTTCCTAACCTTTCTTTGGATCATGACCCCACTTTTTATATCACAAATTTCTATCGACCCCAAAGACTATTTTTGTTCTTATATAATTAGTTTTTAATTACTTTTTTTATACTGTGCTACAAATAGAGTAACCACAATTTGTGCACAAAGTGACAAGATGTGCCAACTCAGATATTTAGGGCCTGAGCACCAACTGAGATATACAAACAAGGTGCATTTCAATTTCACATGCTAGACAAGAGTCTTGGTCTGAACGCAACCACACTTTAAAATGTATTCAAAGTCATAACGCCACCTATTGGTAACAGGAAATTTGAGCAGCACTCTCCAATCTGCGTCAAACTTTACATGTTTGAGTCCTGTTATGGCCACATCCATATATCAATATCCATTCACAATCATAGCGCCACCTCCTGGCGATGCATTTTTGATGCAAAACAGGAAGTACTTTTTGACAGCTTAGGACTTTAGACAGTCACCAAAATAAAGTAAGGGGTAATCTAACGAATTACTTTTTACACCATTACAACGCCGTTATCGTTACTGAACATTAAATGTGGTGCGTTACATGCATTGATTGAATAAACTGTCATCTGAAAGCATCCCTGGCTTCTTACTCAGCTGTAGTGAAGGAGGTGGGTTAAAAACAAGGTTTATGATTGGCTAAGGCGGCGTCATGTGTCATGGTAGCCAATCAGAGCCAATGTTTTTACACATTTGCCAGCACACACACACACACACACACTACAAATTTGATGAATCAGCAGAGATGGTGAGCGTGGAGCAGTCCGATGAAAAGTTGGCATTTTTAAGTTGGCGATACAAACACTACTTTAAATTAATTGTGGTCAAAGGCAAGAACGTGCATGTGAAGTGTTCATTATATCCAGGAGTGAAGACTTTGCCAACATTCGTTGTAAGCAACTCAAATTTAATGAAGCACCTCACGACACACGCATCTAAAAAATCTGAAATTTGTGACATATAGCAACTTTTTTTTTTTAAAACAGTAACGCACATAGTTACTTTCCTTGGAAATGAGTTACAATCAGTTACTAACTCAGTTACTTTTTGGAATAAGTAGTGAGTAACTATAAAGAATTACTTTTTTAAAGTAACGTTCCCAACACTGATGGTTACCACGGCTACCATGGCAACATGACAGAGCCAACAGGGGATTGGTCAATAAAGTTGAATCTTTATAGATTGAAATATTCCTTTTAGCAGCCTGTTCTCTTGGATGATGTGCTACACTTATAATAAGTTATTAAGAGTTTGTCGTGCTAAGTAGATGAATTATAGCAGCTTTTGTATGCCAAAAAATTTAATGATGGTTTTGCCCAACAATCATTCATAGTCATAGCACCACCTATTGGTAAAAGGAAATCATAGACATTATATTTGCACAGGACATTGCAGGAAAGTTTGTGATATAATCCTTGAAAATGGTCAGCTACGTGTCAACACTTTAAAATGTCTGCTGCACCCCGACATGCGACACACCTCAACGTGCGCCACGTCCCGACATGCGGTTGCGAGGGCCTGTTCAGCGCTGCTTGCAGCTTTAATTTTATACTGTATTTTATTTATTTATTATTTTCTTTATACTGCATTTTATTTCAACTAGATTTATGTTTGAGAAAGTCGGAGTACCGAATACAGTTGTTTAACATTGTGCGTTGTGTTTTAATTTGAAAAAGAATAAAAAAAAATATATATATATATATATATATATACAACACATTTTTATATTTTTATTCAGTAATTAATTTGACCAATTACTAGACATTTCAGGCGACCACATTGGAATTCCTGGCGGCCCCACACGGGGTCAGGAACCCAAGGATTGAAAAACACTGGTTTGTGGACTTGTGGTGCACGTCCTTCAAAATAAAAGTCCATGCCCCTCATTGACTCACCATCTCAACTCACCTCTGCTTCAGAAGCGCGTCCCCTCTTCACGCACGCACACGCACGCCCCCTTTCTGGCTCGCTCGCAGACGCGCACGCACTGCCGCTCTCTCCTTTCTCTTTTCAAAGGCTCTTGTGGAGCAGATTGACAGGCGAGCATGAAAATGAGGCGGACGCTCGGTCACCACTTCAGTGCGTACTACGCGTCCTTTTCAGCGGACTTCTAAACTTGGAGCTTTTCAACATGGGGTCTGTTCCGGACGCTCGGCACTTCTGTTTGTTTTTGTTCCTGTTAAATAGTCGCCGAAGCTCAGCACTTCCAGAGACTCGAGGTGGGACAGTGGAGAGTGTGTGTGTGAGTGAATGAGTGTGTGTGTGTGAGTGTGTGAGCGTGTGTGTGTGTGTGTGTGCGTGTGTGTTTTCATTACACTACTGCTTTTTACGCACGCTTTCTGCGATGGGATTCTGTTGTTTCTCCTCCGATGATTGTAGTTGGAGATGATGCGGGTTTTCTCAGGTGACAGCAGCTGTTTGCACTTTCCCATCTCACTCCGTTATGGCTTTTTAATGCAGCTTAACACAATTTGTATGTTATCATTATTAGAGAAGTTAGGTAGTTTTAAAAGTCACAGTCAAAGCTGTTTTTTTTTTTTTTTTTTGTGTGTGTATTTTTTTATTTTTTTATTTGCACATTTAAAATAAATTGAAATGGTTTCTGTGATTTCATAGACACACACACACTTTGGCTTTTTTTCCTCTGTTTTGACTACAATGACCTTTGCACTCTGGGATTTCAGCAGATCCATGCGCAGATGGAAGTGATGGATGTCACATTGATGCTATTTGTCAGACAACACAAAGCTCCTACAAATGCACATGTAGAGCAGGCTTTAAAGGAGATGGAAAACATTGTGAAGGTAATGTCTGCCACATGTAAAATCAATAAATCTAATATTATACCGTATTATTTACTGTTTAAATCCCTTCAGACAAACTTGTTTTACTCGAGACACCCTCTTTAATTATTAACACGAAGCATTTGCATTACATTTGTGTCTATTTATACCCATCAGATATTGATGAATGTGACTTGGAATACAATGGTGGTTGTGTGCACGAGTGCAACAATATTCCCGGGAATTACCGCTGCACTTGCCATGATGGCTTCAACCTGGCACATGATGGACACAACTGTCTGGGTGAGAGCTAAAACCATGTATTTTAAAGCTAGATGATCACATTAGTGTCGCATGTCTGCATCAGGAGTCTGCAGTGTGTTTATTAAGCAGCGATTAGTGAGGGTGGGACGATATACAAAGTTCACAGGACGATACAGCTCAAGATGACAACATGACACAATATTTTTTGAAAGAGAAAAAAGACCCCAAATAAAGTACGCTTTTATTTGACTAACACTGGGTATACTATAGTCTGTGTATAACCGTTTCAACTCAAGTGAATATGAAACCATAAATAACACCAAATTTTCCTATTTAAAATGCAAAAAATGCCACTCTGCAAATAAAAAGAAAAAAATAAATCATGTCGTCGTCTTAAAAAAAAAAAAAAAAAAAAAAACTATTACCTGTGCATTAACTTTGCATAACAAGTTTCTAAGACATTAAACAAGAACAGTCTACTCAGCCCAGATTTAAGATATGGACGTATTCTTTTTCCAACTATATTAACATGTCTACATTTTCTGGCAGGAATTGAGACCTTTGGATACTGACTATGTCTATGCAGTCAAAAAAATATGTTTGCATTGGTCAATATTTACACAATATCGCAATACAATCAATGACATGTTCTATTATTGCAATATCTTGTTGCACTATATATCGCCCTACTCTTAGTAGTTAGCAATTATATAAGACTAATGTCATTTTCTAAGTTTGTTCTCATGGTTGGTAGGGCTGGGCGATATATCACGATTCCAAATATATTGAGTTTCCTATTTTGGCAATATAGAAAATTACAATATCGCCTACATTGATATTTATATGTATTTCTATAGCTTATTTTCGCTGCTCTCTCTACTTCATAGAAAAGCATGAAAAACAAAGTTAGATGGATTGCTGAGTGCGTTCTAACCCAGATCTTCCCCTAATTGTCCACACTAAAGAACTCACTCACACATGCTGTCTCTTATAGGAGAAAAAGCCAAAAGTGGCACATTTTGTGCAACTGGCATTATCAAATTTAACCCAGAATTGTCTTTCTGGTCAGACTTTATTTGAATTAAAATGAACAAGATTGATATTGTATATCACCATTTTGAGAAAAAATATTGAGATATGAGTTTTGGTTCATATCGCGGAGCACTAATGCTCGTTACTTTCCTGACTTCACTGTACTGCAGATATGGACGAGTGCAGATTTAACAATGGTGGTTGCCAGCACTTGTGCGTCAACACCATGGGTAGCTACGAGTGTCGCTGCAAAGAAGGATTCTTCCTCAGCGACAACCAGCACACGTGCATCCATCGCTCTCTGGGTGAGTACACAAATGTACGCTCAGGGTCAAATGTTCTTTGCAATGAAGTTGTGAATCAGTGTAACTCATAATTGTAGGTGCTTGTGTGCCTAAATTACTAAAATCCACAATGAAACGAACAAATACTGCCATAAATTGGCTCTACTTTAGAGAATGTACGATGAGGGTCGACAGCCTCAAGCTGGCTCCCGTCACTGGGCTTTTATGATGTGCAGCGCCATGCTGTGGGAAAAGGATCTGTGTGTGTGCGCTGCAAAACAAAATAAGTTAATAACTGCAGCACTCTGGTCGATGTGGTCTGTGTCACAGATTAGTCTCAAGCGTCTTTTGTTTTGTCTTCTTGACTGAAGCCCAGTGAAATGGGAGCACTTTCCACTCCATCGAGTCTTGTCAACCCTTTTAAATCCTCTGGGACTCACCGCTCAGCTTCAACCTGTGTCTCAGTGAATAGGCACACAGCTCATTTCGGTTTTCAAAAGTGTTACAAGAGTGGTTGTAGAGTGTTTGTGCAGCCGGGGGCCTTTAAGTGAGTGAACTTTTGACCAACTTAAAGATTTTCCTCACTTCTGTAGAGTCACTAAAAGGAGCACGGCGCTGCGTGTTTTTGGAGGCGTGAGAACAATCAAGAGTCTTTGAGGATGCCAGACTAATCTCTCAGTGTGTGCTTTTGTGTGCAGCTGCCCAATCACTGTAGGAAAGCCACAATGTGTACGTCTCTCTCCCTTCTTCTTTCCCAGAAGGTCTCAACTGTATGAATAAGGAGCACGGTTGCGCCCACATCTGCAAGGAGTCACCCAAAGGGGGCGTGGCCTGTGAGTGCCGTCCAGGGTTTGAGCTGGCCAGGAACCACAGAGGCTGCATCTGTGCGTGAAAATGACCAAAGTCTCACACTTCTCAAATGCACGTCGTGGTCCAGTCCTTCTGACTGCCATCCCGTTTGTCTCCGTAGTGACCTGTAACCATGGCAACGGGGGCTGCCAGCACACTTGCGAGGACACAGAGATCGGCCCAATATGTAGGTGTCACCCCAGGTACACCCTACAACCTGACAAGAGGTCGTGTGTGGGTAAGCAGGATGCTTTTTTATTTATCTGCAGGAGACAACAACATGCACTAATACAGGAATATCTGTCTGTTCAACGCTAACATCACAACTAATCCTTCTTTTAAATTATTTCAAACATTCATGGGTAGCTCCAGTATTTATCTGCTGATCTTTTAAACACGGATATTTCTTAGTATTTTGTCCACCTGTACGTTTCCCAATGTGCTCACCTCCTAATGGAGATTATTCCAGCCTATGTGAGACACAGTACACCTGACTTTGACAAGTGAGTGCATCACAGCTTCATTAAAACAGACAATAACACACACGCACTGCAATATATCTAGAAGGCCTTTGTTTTTATTTAAGCTCAGTGGAGATGCTAACTTCTACCCCACACAGCAGCTCCTTTCAAGATTGAAGCTGGGTACACACATTAAGACAGGCTATTTTTGTCCCGATTTGCCCAAGGACGGCAAACACACACAGATTATGTTATGTTTTATAAGAATATCCTATCAGATTATCATGTGGTCTGAGGTGTGTTAAGAGTGAATTAGTCCCAATAATCGGCTCCGAAACGGGTGTAAATATTAAACTTGTTCAATAATTTATGGTCAAAACTCCTCGTGTGTATGACGGAAAGCTGACAACTTGCAATATATTTGTCTGTATAGAAAAACTACATTTTCTTCTTAATATCTATTTATATCTGCACCTTTAAAAAAAAAAAAAAAACATACTACTTACCTTATGTAAATACTTGCTGCTGTTTTTTATCCTGCAATACGAGCCAATGCAACAAAATGTTGCATTGGTTCTTATCAGTTAGGGCTGGGTATCGCGATACAAAATCGCGATATTTTCTTGCACGATAACAATATTATCACGATACGGCGATAATCGATATATCACGTTAAATTTCATCCTCAATGCATCATGATATCTGTCACTGAAGAAATTCAGAATTTATTGACTGCACTGAATCCATTTCACATGAAAGACAGCCAAGTAAAAAAGTGTATACTGCGCAGTGGCTCTTCTTAACACGCACACACACACACACACACACACACACACACACACACACACACACACACACACACACACACACACACACACACACACACACACACACACACACACACTGTTAAAACTGTTCTATGCCTGATTTTTCATCTTCATGTGTGGGCTCTGTAACAGATAAAACATATTTTTAGATTTAGAAAATGTGTGTACCCTGCTTTATCAGCCTATTTTTTACTCCTTGATACTGTAGACAAGAGAATATAAGATTGATGTTAACTTCCTATTCTATTCTATATATGAAATATCTATTTGTGTGCTAATAGTGAAAGTTCTTTTGAGCATAATTTTATTAGCATTTATATGATCTATTCCCATGCTGAGGGAGGACACTGGGGTACGTAAGGTGATTTCAAACATTTTATTTACCCTTGGCTTGTAAAAAAAAATCACTGCTGACTGTTAACATACGAAGGGAATACAACACAGGTTTCCATTGCATAAATGATCATATGGATAAGTTAAGGGTTATACATTCTTGCTGTTTGTTTGAGCAATCCAAACTTCAGGTTGATGTCCTACTTTTCTGATAATCAAAGTGTTCTCTCTTTACTTACTCGTCTAAGAGTCAGGAAGTTTTGTTCTTTAACGTTCGACAGGTTGACGTGTTGATTTGCTCTTGGGGCACTCTATACTATGCTGACAGGCTAAAATCACAACGCAATTGCAGCGTAGGTGGCGTAGGGAGGGGCATGTGAATGTGTGGAAATGGAGCAATACCTCAGGAGCAATAATGCTGCATTCAAGGCAACTCGGAACTCTGGATTTTCTAACATCCTACTTCCAAAAAGTGCATTGGAAGGGCAGAAATCACACAAATACTAACTTGGTCGAAATTTTTAACTTCCAAGTTGTATTGAATGCTTCAGCATCAGCTGTACTGTTATAGACCATATGTGGGCGTGCAGATTGCACCTCTAGAAGGCACAAATCAGGTTGAGATTCTATATATTGACCATTTAAATGATTAATCTCTTTCAGATAGCAATGAACTAGGTTTAATCTTTGGAATAAATAAAAAACCTATAAAAGTAGCAACCCTACAATAAGTTCCTCTCATTATTGATTTCGGATGGAAATAATAACTGAATAATAACGTTGTGTGAAGTGTAAACTCATCTGCTTTCTAGCCTAAACAAAAGCATTTTTGTACTTTTAAATCTAATGCTCTAATGCCAAAATCTCTAAATTTGGGTGAATTGGTTCATTGGAATGATTTTCTTTGGAAAGAAAATGATTACAAATGACTAAGCACGTGTTGGGTTTGCATCATGCTGGCTTCCTCACCTTATTTAAAATGTGCATGAGTTGATGAGAGTAACTGGTCTGTAGGGGTGTTTTTTTAGATTCATGGCAAATGAAAGCATATTTTTTTGTTTAAAACAAGGTTATCCTCATTGATTACATTTTCCAGGGGCGACTTACAGTACTACGCTTGTCTTATATTTCTAATGCTAATGTTATCTTGACTTGGTTGGTTGATCCGTGGTTTTGAAAATGTGTCTTATCATTTCTATGCAGATGATATTCAGTTGTATTGCTCCTTCAATGACTCAGAGATTCACTTTTTATTTAAGTTCTTGGATTGTGTATCTTCTATTAAAAACTGGTTGTCCTCGAATTACCTTCAGATGATTTCCAACAAAATGGAAGCTCTGATCATCGCTCCTGATAAAAAGATTCCCCTGATTAAGAACTCCCTTGGTGCTCTGGGCTCATCTGTGAAAACCAACCCCAGAAACCTTGGGTTGTGTTTGATCAATCATTGTCTTTGGAGGGTCACTGTCGTCTACTGACCAAAAACTGTTTTTATCACCTGAGAAATATCTCTAAAGTCAGGAATTTCTTGTCAAAATCAGATCTTGAAATGATCATCCACTCGTTTATATCGTCTCGTATTGATTATTGTAACTCTGTCGACTCTGAACAGACTTCAAATCGTACAAAATGCTGCTGCCAGACTTTTAACTGGTGCACCCAGAACAGCCCACTTTACCCCCATTTTATTTAATCTTCATTGGCTTCCGGGCAAGTTTTGCATAGAGTTTAAAATTTTAGTCCTAACTTTCCGTGCGTTGCATGGTCAGGCTCCTCAGTCTATCACTGACTCGTGCCCCTACACTTCAGGGCGCACCCTTCGGTCTTCAGGCCAAGGTCTCCTAAAGATCCCAGGGAGACCTGGCGTTCCAGGCTGTGGCTCCCAGACTCTGGAATGACCTGCACCAGTCCCTCCGGGAGCTTGACTGTGTGGACTCTATTTAAAAAGCATTTGAATACTTTGTTTTTCAGAAAAGCTTTTGGTTAAATGGATTTTTAAACTTTTATTATCCTTTTAATGATGTTGCTCCTGTTGTTGTAAATTCACCTTTGTTTTACTATCCTTTTATGATGTTGCTCCTGTTGTTTTAATTTCTCCTCTGTTCTGTGAAGCACTTTGTGATTTTTATCTGCGAAAAGCGCTTTATAAATAAAAATGTACTTTACTTACTTACTTGACGTGATGCCGTTTGGCGCACATTTTTCCTCACAATACTCTTGTAGGATAAGGATCTAGAGGGAGATAAAAGGTCTTATCCCACCTTTCATCAGCAGTGTATGTGAGGTCCAGGTGTAGGTTTTACTTTAACTGCGATGTTGTCGCCACATTGTGCTCCGCACTCACCTCTTCTGTTTTTTAACCTAAACCAAGTTTCTACACGTCGCACATCTCAAATTCAGAAATATATCTTGCCTGTGAATGTGGACACAAACACTGCGTTGAACAAACACTGGTACTGCTTCATAAATCTTGTAAGTTTGTTTTTGTTCCACTAGAACGACACGAGTCCACTGCCGAGTCTTCAGACCACAACTCCACATCCTTCACTGAGGTGGACAAAAGGGTCAAACGCAGATTGCTGATGGGTAATGATCACTTTTGGCTTTTACAGTCTCAAAAGCTCCTGTTTGTGTTTTATGTGACGCACTGAACCTGCCAGGATCTGCTTTGGAGTGTAGCAGCGGAGAGTTGTTGTGTTTCGTGAAACTGATACATTCCCCAGACTTTTGAGCAAACTGTGAGATGACCAAAAACGCTCATTTTCTCGCCCCCAAAGTTTTCCCTTGAAATATGGGTGTTTGTGACAGTGTGGTACATTTCACGTTTTCCCTCCATTTGGGGAATGAAGCATGGGAATCTCATCCCGTGTACTCATCAGTTATATGAAGCACTGCATTTGTGTGCAACTAATATAATTATCACATGGTCCTCAATTTGTAAAGGTTAGCTTTGCATGGATTATGTGTGATACACTTGGGTTTTCAAAACAGTATTAATATTCTTATCAGCTCAAAATCATTATTGAGGATCCTATAACATAAATTTGTATAGAAAGGAGGTTTTTTTTTTTTTAAGGATCACGTACTGGTTTGCAATTTCAGAGACCTGTGCTTTGAACAATGGGGGCTGTGACTGCACTTGCAAAGACACATCCACAGGCGTGCGCTGCAGTTGCCCTGTTGGCTTCACGCTGCAGCCGGATGGAAAAACATGCAAAGGTCGGACCAGTTAGTCCTGATCCCCACTAAAAAAAAGATGTACTGATTTACCCATTCTACCTTCTGTACCCTCACAGATATTGATGAGTGCGAGCATCACAATGGGGGCTGCGAGCACTTTTGCAGGAACACCATCGGCAGCTTTGAGTGCAACTGCAGGAAAGGATTCAAACTGCTGACAGATGAACGGACATGTCAGGGTATGAGTGTAACATGATGGTTTTGAGTGTAACATGAGTCATTTAAGCATCCGTTTAATCCGAGCATCGATAAATTTAAATTTGAAGGATTAAATAAATTAAGGAAATCACACTGGAAATACTTCTAAAGAGAGATTATTTTACTAATTTGCTTTTTAAACCTTTTTATTGTGTATTTACACTTGAGGCCATACAACTACAATCAAACTACTGTGTACAGGTGAACCACTGTGACTTTTTAAATGAATACATTTTGAATAAAAGTGGATGCAGTACTCACAGTGTGGCTTACATGTCACACGCTGCTTGTAAATGTGTGTGTTTTTGGGGAGGGAAATTCCTGCTGATACAGATTACGACTGACTGCCCTGCTATTATGTCATCTTTGTGATTGTGATTACAGATATAGATGAATGTTATTTTGAGCGCACATGTGATCATACATGTGTGAACTCCCCCGGTGGTTTTCAGTGTCTCTGCAACAAAGGCTACACCATGTACGGACTGGCCCACTGCGGAGGTGAGCTGGGCGGGGGTGGAGGGGGGTGGTCTCACACACACATCCAGTTGTGCCTAACACAAGCTTTTGATTTGTGTTGTTGTTAAAAGCTTTTGAATGAGAGTTCCTTCTCTCTGATATGCTGCAAAGTGAAATGTGTGATTTTGATGATGATGATGATGCTCATCTTATCCTGTTATTGCAGATATAAATGAGTGCAGCGTGAACAATGGCGGCTGTGAACAGGGTTGTGAGAACACCATCGGTGGATTCGAGTGCTTCTGCCGACCAGGCTTTAAGCTGCACTGGAACAAGAAAGATTGCATTGGTGAGTTGGAGCCTCCATTCATTAGAGAACTAGATCTACTTAGTTCTTTAAAAGAAGGTAGATTAAAACCCACTTTATGAATCATTTGTTTGGGGATGAAAACAGGAGATACTTTGATATGTTCTTGGCTTCTCTTTAATTCTCACATCTAATTTTTGTAGAAAACATCCACAGTTGTCTCTGTTACTTGTTTGAATCCAACGTGTTCCTTTTTACCTGTGAGTTTTGTTGTGGTTTCTATCCAGAGGCTAAGGGTTTACCACCTACAAACCCTCCCTCTAAACCTACCTTGAACTGTAGTAAGCAGGAGGGAGGTGATCGCTGCTTTCTGACCTGCCAGTCCCAAGTTCACATCAGTAGTGGTGAGTGAGACGCACAGATCACTCCTTCCTCCTCGTGCTTTCAATGGTCAGGGTGTACAAACCCGACTTACACCTGACACAGTAATACATACCCATAAAAGGCTCACAATCATGAAACTATTGTGCAGTTTGATGCTGTGATATTGGTTTCTGCTGAATTTAAAGTAGAATGTAAAGTAGATAATGCTTTTCTTTGTTGCCTTAATAGAACTCAGCACTGCCTTGTATAAACTCTATGTGAGGACTTTAAAAAAGGCAGGGAAGCAGTGTCGTTAAAGCACAACAATTGAGTAATCCTTTTAAATTAGCCAGGAGTGCAACTCTTCATTGCATTTTTCCTTTGTTCTTCTACATACCTTCTGTTTTTCCTTCCATCCCTCTTTCCTTATTTTATCCCTTCCATCCCATCACTTCCGTTTCCTGTACCAGACACTTGTGACAAACATACAATTTCCTATGACTTGGTTCTCATCAGATATATTTTGTTTCTACAGTTGTTTCCAAGGCTTTTAATCAACCTACTCATGTCTCAAAGTATTCATACTTTTGCAAAAAAAAATCTACATTTTTCATTTCTATTGAATATCCTGCACTATATGAGATATTGTGCCAATGCTTTTCAACACTGCCCTCTAAAAAAAGTCACTCCTCGTGTTCCTACATGTTTTCTTTCTCAAACCTGTTGCGTTTGTGGCCCAGACTTATGTGAGTGCTGGTCTGTGTGTCACGGCCTCTTGTGTGTTTTCAGGGATGGAGGATTCCTACACGGTGACCTGTGGAATGCCTCTGTCCTGCTTGGCTGACGCACAAAAGGACAACAGTGGCTTGTACTGTTTAGGCAAGTAGAAAACGGACAGTAACTCAGAGACGACTTGTGCATGTCATATTTTTTGACCATTAAATTCTCTGTTTCTTAATCTTGAAGGTCCAGAAGTAGTTCGGATTAAAACCACAGCAAATTTTAGGTCTGGCTCTGCGAAATGCAACTTGAAGCGAAGTCAAGAGAAATTCATGGAGAGTTTGAACTCAGCACACTCAGGTACAGACTAGAGTTTGCCACACTGGAAGCCTAATGATTCTTCCAGACACAGCACAACGATTACAAATAGACTTGGATTAAAATTACAGCTTCTTTGTTTTACTGGTTTAAAAGAAAAAAACAGTTTGGGTTGAGTCAAAACCACCAACATCTGAAGGAGAAAGAGCAGACCTGAAAGCTGCTTTAAAGAAAACCATAACCCAAAGCCAAATGTGGAAAAAAAAAACCCTGTGGGTAAAGTGATGTGGTTTGGAGGGTCTTGAATCCCTCGGCGCTGCACTTTTCAGGCGGTGACAGGAGAGGATGTAATTAGCCATAGCCGGCCTTTCAGTTTGGTCTGACCCAGCCATCAATCAAAGTGCTTTCTGATTATAGGATTATTTAGCTTCTCCAGAGGGGTTCTCCATGGTCTTTTACGTCCCTCACTCTCTCTGAAAGGAGACATAATTGTCCCAAATAAGGAACATTTGCAGAGTGACATGACATCCCTTACTCAGTGTTCCAGTCAAGACAACAAAGATATAGTTAAACACACAGAAAGAAGGCTTTTTAGAGCTTTTCTTTACACAAATTGTTTTTGGCAGTGCTGGTAAAGATTTTTTTTTTAACATTTGTGTTGTATTTGTGTGTCTTCTGCTGGTGGCGTGGCCGTGGGGGGGATGGTTGTCACCCATATTCACAGATAGCACCTTCCTCTTCACTGAAAATGTACAATTCAGCTACGTGAGCCTGCGCTGCACCCCGTCTGGTCAGCGATCCCGCAGCCGCCACGGCAGGAAGGCAGGCGAGGAGGACGGCTCCTCCATCACAGCTGAGTTTGAAATGGATGTGAACCTGGAGGAGGTAACAGGTTGGTCTCTCTGTGCTCTGTGTCTGCCTCTCTCCTCTGTCTCACAGTCTGTTCTTCTGTTTATTAATAACCAAACTGGTAAAGTATCTCCTGTTTTGTGATGGTTGTGGTTATAGTGGGCTCTGGGCTAGAGGTGTTTTTTATGCATGATTTCTGTCATGTACATTGTACATTAAGCATGGAGGGATCCAGGCATGCAAACGATGTTTATTTATTTTCAAATATTAAAATATTTCTTTAGAATTTACGGTGCCTCTTGTGCCTCTTTCAGCAGAGAACTGTGACCTGAACTGTGTACGCCGACGTTCTGAGAAAAGACTCAGGAAGACAATCAGGACTCTGAGGAAGTCCATCAATAAGGAACAGTTCCACCTTCACTTTGCGGGGGCCGACTACGAGCTCTCCAAGAGTTTTGGGCAGCCGGTAGGACTGCCAGGACACTGTGTGAGCGGTCAGGTGCTGGTGGGCAGCAAGTGTGGTGAGTCTGGTTTTTATGCACTCCTTTTAATCCACACCGTCAACATCATGGCAGCCTCACTCACACATGGTCGTGGTCGTCACTGGAAATGCTAAAATCCGGCTTCCCGTGTGTCCAGCCTCTTTGTTTCCAGCACAGCAGTGCGGCTTCAGCTCACAGTCACGCCTCAAAAGTAATTGAAATGTCTCATGCCAGTAAGATATTTATAGACAAGTTGGTTTAATGATTGGATTCAGAGCAGGTGTTGGCCAGATGAGTGCCATATTTGGTTGGCAGACGTGCTGTAATGAGGCGGTTGGAGGGGAGAGCGGGGAACAGAGAGCCTCTTGTTGGCCTTTCAAGCATCTCACTGGGATAAGAGCGTATGATGGCAGCTCTACTGATAAATTGAAGCTTATTGCTTAGATTTTATACACAACCTGCGATGGGGAAAGTGTTTATTAAATGAGACCTCACGCTATCTGTGGTGGAGAGCTGAAAGCCGCCTTCAGTTTTCCCTGGCTGCTGCCCCTGTTTGCCGGCCTCACACTGGGTTTGGTTTCTGACGCACATCTTCTCAGTATCAGCGAGGGAAAACTTGTGGATTTTCTGCCTTTGGGATGTCAAAATATTTACTTAAACACTGTTTGATCATTGCACGCCTAGCACTGCTCTGAATTTTTGCTTGCAATGACCCAGATTGTAAGATCTGATTCCTGAGCATATACTGAAAACAAAAACTGGGGTTTAAGATTTTCCAGGAATTTCAGAATATCCTGTTTGCTGTAGCTAAAGTTTTAGCCTCGTCATATTCAGTTTGTTGCGTTTTTGTTGACTCACTTTGAAGCTGAACTGCTCAAGTTTGTCATTTGTTTCAAACTCGGCTCTTAAGGGTCTTGATTCTTTAACTCCCCCGCTCCGCTTTCAGGTCAACATTAAGCAGTCTATTGGCCATGGCAGGGGTGTAGACATGTAATTTGGAGGTAGAGGTGGGAGGGGTGTTGGGGATGGAGGGGGGGATCTGAAAGGCATTCTTCTTAACCTCCAGCTCTTTAAAGGAGCTATATTTTCCCCCTCCTCCCCCACCTCCTTCTCTGGCTTAGCTTGGACGGCAGTTTACCTCTTTTCAGTTTGCCCACTCTATTGAAAAGTAACCCTTTTCGGGCAACTTCTCGCTCCCTTCTCTCACAGGGACAGCAACACAATATTGGAGAAATTTGAGGTAACTACAGTGTTGTGGTTTGGTCACTGGTGGCGCTACAGGTCATTCTTTATGATGACGATTCTGCCCAAAGTTTAATGACATTTAATGTTTGAATACTCTATCATGTTAGAGTATTTCAAAAACAGCATTTTTTGTCTTTGAAATGTGTTGCTTCACTTCACCTGTTGTCCAGTGAGTCTGCTCAAAGAGCCCATAGATGCAGTGCATGGCATGCGCCCAAGCTTTGAGATCTCTTTAAGAGTTGTATCCGTCTTGGTTGAATATTTGTTTAAGATGTTTAGGAAGTGCTGTTGATTCAAGCTGGCAGTTTGAGTGCTGGGTCCCCCCAGCCCCCCAGCTGGGGCCACTTTGCATGACCCCCAGCCACTAAACTGCTAAAGAGAATTGACTTCAGCCACACCATGGGAATCAATTAGCATCAGCTGTTTGGGCCCCTGCTTGATAGGCCCGAGCTGCGATTGGGCGCAGCCGAATGGGGGATTCAGAAACCTGACCCCTTTTATTGGGTTCAGCTCCTTACCACTGTGATACCTCAGTGTTTTCCTATGTCATCAAGTAGGCAAAAACTGGGGGCTTGAATAGAGGTGAAAGGTCTTTTAAACCTCTTTGGGGCCATCAATTCGAGCTCTCTATAGAGATGCTCTTTGCATTTGAAAGGCTTCAAGGTTTTTTCTCTCTTTCACTCTCACTCTCTCCCTTCTCTCACTGCTTCCCTCTGTCAAATAAAAGCTGTTAGAGGACAATGCAATGATGGCTCCTCATGGTCTTTCAGAGTAAACAATGGGCTCCAAAAATAAACTACTCTTGATAGAATTACATTTTCTTTCCTCAGAGGGGAATCCTAACAATTTGCCAAGCTTCACATAATGAAGCTACGCAGCAGCTTTTGTCTCATTGGTAGTGCTTTACTGACAGCCAACTTCACAGCTACCATCAAGGCACATTTTGCACTTAACATGGAGACATTAAACTGATTTATTCCGACCAACTTCACTACTTCACTCAAGTTCTTAAGACTATCAGAGGCAGAATTTTTTTTTTTAATTAATTAAAGGCATCACCATGAATGGGAGGAGCTGAAGCCAAACGGTGTTCTGGTCCCTTTAATTAAAACTTTCTACTTGTGTGAGATAAGAGGGAAACACTTACTTTGGTTTTCTTCTGCATCTGCTTTCAAAAGAGTTGAAGAGGCTTATGCTGAGATCACAACTTCCTCCCTAATTATTCGCTATATTGTAACAAGTTTTAGGACGCGTCAGAGAAGCAGCACAAAGGGCCAGTGCGCCTTTGTGTCTAGGAGTTTATATGGCTGTCTAATGCTTAGCGGGCAGAAACAATTTAGTGATGGTTTTTGTAGGCAACTCAATTGTTTACCCAAAAGCCATCTTTAAAAAAAAAAGAAAGAAACAAATGTCAAAGTGCTTTACAGTCCAAAATTAAAGCTCTCCTAATGTAAAACATAACACAAGCAGTCGACCCTGTGAAGTCTGTATAGAAGGTTCTTTAGTTTCATTTTTGAACGGAATCTCAAGTTCGATGGATGGTTCTAAAGTTTAGGAGCTGGAATCTTAAAAGCATAGTGAAATTAAAAGTTAACAGGATCAGAGGATAGTGTGACAATGCAATTGTTTGCAATAATATGGTCTGCTTTTATCATTTTATGTTATTACTGCTTATCTTTCTCTTTGGTTAGAATGAAGGCTGATGGGTTTTTTTTTAGAAAATGATTAAATTTGCATTCAAAAACACATGAAGAAAAATGAAAAAACTAATAAAATGCATTGGTGCAAGGCAAGCCATGATCTGCATCAGAATCAGTGACATACTTAAGGATCAAAATGTTTATTTAAAACAAGAGCAGTTCAACAATTGTGTTTGTTGATCTGTTGTATAATTCCTTTGTGTGTATTTTGTGTTCTAAATACCAGCATTCAGGTTTGTGAGTAGTTTACTATTCATAGGACAATTCTGCAGCACATTAATTAATCAGACTGACTGAGCTGCTGTCAAAAATACATTAATGTACCGCTCCGAGAGGGAGATGAAAACTGGGTCGCTTTATTGGTTTCACCTGTCACTTTCGTAACGTAAATCCATACAATGACTGTTTGATTACAAACTGATGAACAATCTTTTTTTTTTTGTCTGCAAAAAAGTGGCTTTGCTTTTGTGGTTTTTGTGCATTGACAATTCCTGACTCAATAAGTTCCTCTTTGGTCATAATGTTATATCCTGTAAATTACTAGAACCTGAAAATTGGCAAAAATATATATATATTTTTTAAAGTATTATTCATTTATTTTTAAATAAATTAGATATATTTTTAAAACGTGTAAATAACAGAGATTTTTGGCCTTTTTACAAAAACATTTCCAAAAATAATCACATGAGGATGTTTGCCAATTTGATTTATTTAACTTTGAATATTTATAATTTATACATAAGGTTTAAATATATTAAGTGACTACTATAATATATGGGCCAAACAAGACCTTTCTTACGTGTTAGATTAGTCATTCTCTATATAAGGCATTAAAATAATGTTTGAAATCAGTGTTTCCTCCTCTTGTCTGACAGTGAGCTGCAGTGTCGGCTCGTTCTTCGATGCTGAGCAAGGTCGATGTGTGCTCTGTCCAGCTGGGACGTATCAGGATGAGGAAGCACAGATGTCCTGTGAGGTCTGCCCCGGGCCTGAAGGACGGGACGTCTCCAAAGTGGTCGGAGCTCGAAACATGTCGGAATGTGGAGGTAAGTCCAAACAATGGAATCATCGAGTCGTGTTTTGGTTTTGAAAAACCAAGACAGAGACAAGATCATTTTTTAGCGTTTTTATGTCATGCCCGTGAAACGAGAGAAAGTTCATTCCTGACCGTAAACGTGATCAAATTAGAGGTAAAGTATAACCTATACAGTCCATCCTACTATTATTTGAAGCTGTTCCCAAATCACGGTTGTTAGAAATAAGTGTATAAAAGTCCAAATGTATGAAATAATTATGCACTTCAAATGTCATAGATTCATTACCATACATGTAATATGTATTTTTTCATCTATACATGAATTCTTTTAGTCTAATTGAAGAACCCACTGGCACATGACTTGCAACTTCAAGTCATGTTCAAATTTCACCATAAACATTTTTTTTTTTTTTTTATGAGCAAATGCAAAAGTCTTTATCTGTGTCTCAAAAACCAACACGTGTACTTTGCGATGAAAAGTGACTGTTAATAAGTTGAGGTGCAGGAGACAGCTTTAGCATAATGTTCAGGTATTTACAAAAAACTCACAATTGTTTCATTTGGCGTCTTTTAATCTTCTGTAATGAATAGTTTCCTTGCTGGCTTTGAGATTAATCTCATTATTAAATGAGAACAACATGAAAAATATGAACATTTATTTGTAAGATGAAGGAAAAGGAACGATCACATGTGTAGCAGATCTGAAGTGAAAGTATACAAACATATGAAGTCCCTGTCAGGTAGCAAGCGTAAACACATTCTAAATTTGAGCCACACAAGAAGAAATGTGATCCGGATAACGATCTCTTCTTTGCTGAAGTTCTACTGTGTGAGAACACAAAGAAGCTGACGTTCAGATGTTGGAGATGTTGTCACCATTTATCTGATGTTGGCTTTGTGCTGTTATCGGAGTCACGATGTGATCCCATCTCCTCTGACAGACTAAACAAGTGGAGCAGACTCTCTCTTGCCTCCATTTTCTATTACGGTAGTCATTCAGAAGTTACGCTGTGTGTGAGCTGCAGATAACACACGCTGTCCTCCCACTGACTTTTGCTTCAGCTTGACTGCAGATACACATCACATTGTATTATATATGTGAAAAAACCTCAAATTAGACCTGACCCTGTGTCTAGCCTGCCTTATTCACTCAGCAGCTTAGAGCTGCAGTTTGTAAGTTTTTTTGGTGTTATTTGGTCAGAAATCCATTATCGTCTTTCAGCATATTATAGTCCAAGTGTTCTGAGTGGACAGTGAATTCCTTCTCCTTTTCCTGGCCCTGTAAAAGACCTTCAGAAATAAAGGAGTGTCACGCTTCTGTATTTCTAAAGCTCAGCCAATCAGAGATCCTTGTACCAACAGGGCGATTCTATGAGCTATTTTAAGCATTACTATTGGTTGCTAGAGCTGCTCGTCAAAAGTCAATGCGCGTTCATAATCTGAGGGCAGGGACAGTTCAATGGCTTTATATTCCAGCAGAAGTCTCTAACGCGGCTTTTAGCACAGCATTTACAAATCAAGAGGAAAAAGGAAGACCGAGGTGGAGAAGCAACAGAATAAAGGCACAAACGTGTTCAGGAGGAATGGAGAACTCCGCAGCGGTTCCTCCGACTTGGTGTGTGTGACTGCACGTGATATGCCGAGTCAGAGAGAAAGAGTGATAGCAGACGGGATAGTGTGTAAACTTAAGAGAAACATTATCTAAGGTGAAAAGAACAAACACAGTTTATCTGCAGTGTGGATGTGCTCTGATCAGCTGGGATCGGCTGCAGCTCGGCGGCTTGTGTGAGAGGAGCAGCTGTGACTTTGAGCAAGAATAACAGTGGAAAAGATTTGAAAATACATTAATTATCAGTATGTTTATCATTATTATTAATTATTAGACATTTCAGGGGACCCCATTTGATTTCCAGGTGACCCCAAGTTTAGAAAAACACTGCATTACATTATTATTGTGAAAAGTTTGGGAACCACTGGTTCAGATAATTGATATTACCTGTGTGTGTGTGTGTGTGTGTGTGTGTGTTAGGTCAATGTCCCCCTGGCCAGTACTCCAATGACGGCTTCGTTCCCTGTGTGTTCTGTGCCCTTGGGACATACCAGCCAGAGGTTGGCCGCACCTCGTGCTTCCCCTGTGGGGGAAACCTGGTCACCAAACACAGCGGGGCCGTTGCCTTCCAGGAGTGTGAGACCAAAGGTAGGAAAGTCATCTAAGCAATAACAGGTTTAACCTTCATGCCTTGTTGGATTTACAGCCCCCGGCCCTCAGCTTGTTCAACAACATGCATGGCTGTATTAAATGTTTAAGAGCTGTTGGGTCTTCTCATAATTATTTTATTGTTATCTTGTGTGATAGAGCAGTTCCCCATAATTAAATAAACAAATGTTTCTTCATTTATATAAAAAGTTGGTTTCTTGTTGCCTCTAAAGGAACTGCCTGTAGAGATTTGTGGAGCGTCTAAATGACTCCTCTGTGTTTTTAAGATCTCTGCTGCCCTCTGCAGCTGCACTTTCATTATTTGTGAATGCTTTAGGACGATTATATTATAGTAATAGGACCACATTAAAAAAAAAAGAAATCTGAGCACTACGGGGATAAAGTTTGTCATTTTCTTAGATTAAAGTAATTATATTTTGAGATAAAAGTCGTAATATTTTGAGAATAGAGTCATCATTTTATGAGAATGAAGCCATATCTTAAAAAATTCATAATGGTACAACGATCAGAAGTGAAGTGAAGACAACTAACACCGATAGCCCTGAAGTCAACCACTTCCAGCCAGTTCCTCCTCCACTAAAGAGGCTATTTTCTATAAATCAGTCTGGTTCTTTGGATGGAACAATGTGTGAAACCTAAAGAGAAATCACTACAAACTCACTAAATGTTCCACATTACACAAGATTCTGTTTGTATTTCAATTTTATTCTCATAAAATTACCACTTTACATCAGTTGATAAAGTGAGTTGGTTTGAATATTCATCCATTATGCATGTGAGATCATCAGCCTGAGCTACACAACACGAGTAAGTGTGTGATTTAATAGATACATGATTTATTTGTTATGAGACCCAACCTTACATGTGTTAAACATTTTGACTTTGAATTAATTTTTCTAAGCAAACACAATATTTTAACTTTTCAAGAATTATTTTGATGACCATCAATCAATGGCTTCCCGTCTCCGACGGATCCCCAGACCCCATTTTAAGAAAAAAATGGCTAAATTTATTGCTTTTTAATCTTGTGTGGTCCCAATACACTGCTGTACTTGTCCTTAGTAGCATGATGATAATGGAGAATTGAAATTAACACAAAATATGTTGTGGAATTGGAGTCTTTACATTGTATGACAATTTTGAGTGTGTAATATTTTTTTTTGGGGGGTATTTAATCAAAATTATATAAAGATATAACAAATTAATTCATTAACAGCAGCAATGGCTGGAAAAAAGGATGCTGATGCGTGATTATTTGTAACTGTAATGTAGGAAAAGGGGTGGGACTAATTAGTTTATACTTCCACCCACTGTCTTTTGAACACAATGTATGTGTATGCTGTAATATATATAATTGTTTTGTTTTTTTGTTGTTTTTTTCTGGAGGGAAGGCATCTGCATCGAATCTTTAGTTTATTGTAATATTGTTTTTTGTATTATTGCATTTGTTCAAAAATGAAAAAGTATAATTTATCATATCATATCATATAAAAACGGATTAAGAAAAACTTATGATTGGTTCAATGATTGAAGAGGTGTAGATGAGTCAGAATTGACCTGAAAATAGAACGGGGAAGCACACAGTGGTTCTGGAAACATCTATAACGTCCCACATTAATGTAACACTCTGTTGTCCACAGTCCAGTGCTCCCCGGGACATTACTACAACACAAGCACTCACCGCTGCATCCGCTGTCTAACGGGAACATATCAGGGAGACTTTGGACAGAACTACTGTGTCGCCTGCCCCGGAAACACAACCACCGACTTTGATGGCTCCACTAGCATCATGCAGTGTAAAAGTACGTACGCTGTGTCTCTACTAACTGAGAACTGAGAACAACATTTTGTTTGAATCACGTCTGTGCTACCTCATAGACCGCCAGTGTGGGGGAGAGCTGGGAGACTTTTCAGGCTACATCGAGTCCCCGAATTACCCGGGAAACTATCCAGCCAATGTGGAGTGCACCTGGACCATCAACCCACCACCTAAACGCAGGATCCTCATCGTTGTCCCTGAGATATACCTTCCTATTGAGGACGAGTGTGGGGACTACTTGGTGATGAGAAAAAGCTGTAAGTTTTAACCAAGCACATGCAACAGTTTTCTACACATTCAGATTAAATTTGTAGAGTAGTGCATTTTATTATAGTCTAGGACAGTGGTTCCTAAACTTTTCACTGTCATGTACCCCTTCAGACATTTAGCCTGAAGCCATGTACCCCCTATTCCTGCACACCTAATAATGTAACGTAATATACAATGTAGCCCTGCCTACAGTGAATTTTACCTATCCTGTTGAGGAGTAATATATAATAATAATGACTAGAATATTTGCGTTTGAGGATGAAGGTGCTGTCCTGCGTCGTACTGCATTAGCTCATCATTGGCATCAGCATCATATAGCAAAAACCAAGCAATAGCCTGAATCTCGCATCAACATTAACATTAGCATAGCACTAGCATTAGCCAAGCATTCATATTGACCTACTATTAACTTTAACATAACATTATAATTAGCCTAGCAACAGCATTAGCATAGCAATATCATTAGCCTAGCATTAGCATTAACCTAGCATTAACATTGACCTAGCATTAGCTTTAACCTAGCATTAACGTTAACCTAGGATTAGCCGAGCAATGGCATTAGCCTAGCATTAGCATTAGCATTAGCCTAGCATTAGCATTAGCATTAGCATTAGCATTAGCATTAGCCTAGCATTAGCATTAGCCTAGTAATAACAATAACTGAGCATTAGCATTAACCTAGCATTAGCATTAGCCTAACAATAGCATTAGCCAAGCATTAGCATTAAGCTAGCAATAGCAGTAGCATTAACCTAGCATTAAAATTAACTACAGGTATCGTTCTCTGCAGAATCTCCCCCTCAAAATGTCTTGATTTTGTGACAATTTAGAGAGATATTGTGTGAACGTTTGTGAGAAATTGCAGGATTTCAAAAAAATTTCAAGTTTTTTTTTGACATTTTGTGATACCAGTCATGTCATATCGCAGGAGAAAATAATGAGCCTCTGCAAATATTCTGGAGTTTCATTGAGGTTTATGAATTCGGAAAGACTCGAATTATTTTTTAATTTACACAATAAGTAATGCATCCTGTGTCATTTTTGCGATTTGGAAGCTTTGCATAATGTAAATGTATTTATCTTCCAGCTTTGTCTAACTCTGTGACGACCTACGAGACGTGTCAGACATACGAGCGCCCCATAGCTTTCACCTCCCGCTCCAAGAGGCTTTGGATACAGTTCAGGTCCAATGAGGGAAACAGTGGGAAGGGCTTCCAGGTCCCATATGTGACGTACGATGGTGAGGATACCAACGTTGTTTTGTGTTGTCCATGTGTTTGTAGCTTCTATATAAGCGGGAGGCTGTTAACAGACTTTCTGTTTCAGAGGACTACCAGGAGTTGATAGAGGACATAGTGAGAGATGGGAGACTGTATGCTTCAGAGAATCATCAGGAAATACTCAAGGTACATTTGTTTAATAGCTCTCTGCAACAAATCTTAAAACCAAAAGTTTTTTAAAGGGAAATATAATGTAGGCACCCATTGCACATGTAATCCTGTATAGCAGACATGGGCAACTGGCGGGGTCTAATTTTTTGCGGCCCCCAAAACAAATCCCCAAAATTCAAGAAGTTGGAAGGAATATGAAGTCCAACATAATGCATAAAGTGCAAAAAACATTCCTAAAATACACAAAATGACTCATAAAACATGAAAATGACATCAAAGACTGACACAACAACCACTTAAACAAACAAAATGTTGACAAAAACACCCAAAACAAGACATTACAGAACAGAACTTACAAAATTACAAAAAATGGCAGGAAAATACAGAAAATAACAACAATTAATACAGAAAGTGACCCCAAAAATGCATAAATCAACAACAAAAATGCACAAAAAAATAACAAAAACACCCATAATGACTCCAAAAACTGACAAATTATCAAAAAGACAATTCCCGCTGTAATAATGCTCTGATTGGACATTATTCTAAATGCTGACATGAATATTCATCATGTGGCCCTCAGATCAGATACAATCACATGTTTGTGGCCCCTGCTGTGAGAGAGTTGCCCATTTCTGCTGTAAAAAGACTAATGTTAGACTGAAATATATTTGTTATTTTTAAATGTTTCTTGTGTCTGGAGTACAATGATGTTATAGTGCCCTCCCATGGCCACATGTAGAATCACTAAATATATCTGTTCTTCTATTTGATGTTTATTAATCTGTTCTCTTTTTTTTTCCTATAATACAACACATTAACTCATCAGGACAAGAAGCTCATGAAAGCCTTGTTTGACGTGCTGGCACACCCGCAAAACTTTTTCAACTACACCGCGCAAGAATCCAGAGAAATGTTCCCCAAGTCGTTCATCCGATTCCTGCGCTCCAAGGTGCTGAGGTTCCTTCGTCCCTGAAGAAGGAGCACCTCTGTGACACCATGTGTGAGAGTGTGAACCCCCCCCAAAAAAAACCAGAAGAAAGCTGCTCAGAGGGTACACTGAACAAATTAACCATGCAGACCTTAAGGATGGAGGAGTGACAGAAAACAAAAGGACCCTCAAAGACAAAGCAGGATAAATGATCTGTGTTTCATCCCCAAAAGGTTTAGATCCTTTAATGATCTGTGCTGAAACTATTGGACCATTGCTTATTCCATTAATCTGATAAACAGTCAGATGTTGAATGGTGGACGATACTGTAAATAGTGTGTATCTAGTTTTAACATAGACGTTTGTGTTACAGGTAGAAGTGGATCACGGGCAGAGAAGCTAAATATCACAAGCAGAAAAAAAAAGATACAAAGCACAAAGATGTTTGGGGAACTTTAGAACTGCTGACAATGTTTTCTATCCTCAAAGGCAACTATCCTCAATGATCGGTTCACGATGTAAAAAGACGTAACCGTGATCTGCAGCCAACGCTAGTGCTTTGATGTTTGCTGTCGGTCAATATTTGATGAGTCATGATGTCTCTCAGCAAAAAAAAAAAAAAGAAGTGGACCACAGCCTACATTGATCAGGCAAAATGAAAGCAGTTTGTGTGTGTGCGTGTGTGTGTGCGTGTGTCGTGAACGAGGACACTGATGACTCAGCAGACACCTAAAGGAGCTGAATCATGTGAGTTTGGGCTTTTATTGAGAAGACCTGTAAAATAGATTTGAAATGTTCCCTTGTCTTAGATGATACCGGTTTATGTATATTTTTAAAAAGCTTTGTACATCTGATATGCTGTAAATAATGATAGGAGTCTTATTTTTTTAGTTCCTGTGGCTTTTCATGTAAGTTGATGAGTTTGTTTTGTAACTGTATGTGTTACATTTAATTCAGATTAAAGAATAATAAAAATGATTCTTTTAGTTTTCTGAAATATCCTAAAGCGTCTCCTTTTGACCTCCATAGTATCTCCACACTTTTTGAGCGAGCTTTAGAACTTGAAGACCGTTTTTCCTCCTCTTGGTTTCGACTGCTGTTCTTTTCCACTGATTCAAGATCTTATACATCTCGTGCAGATGATTAATGTAACATAGAGCAGGTGTTCTGTGTTCAGCAGCAGTTAAAGTTTAAATTTGGGAAATAAACGAACTAAACTGCCTAACTTAAGCAGGTCATTTAACACTGAGTTCCAACTAAAGGTAAATTATTCTATCGTGCATTTTATGGTTTTAATTTAAAGATATGAAAGTCATGGCTTGTTATATATTAAGCACCTGTTCAACTTATCATTATTGCAAATAGATAATCAGCCAAACTCAATGTATTTATCAGTTACATCTATTTCAGTTATTGCATTTAATATAAAACTTAAATATATCCCCAAAAACTATATCTACTTTTTGAAAATAATGTTTCACCACCCCTAATTAATAACGACTTTAGAGGATGTTTTGATATCAAAACAAACCCACGCAAGAAAAATGGTTTAAGTGTCTTAGAAAAGTTATTCAAGTGTTCCCTTATCTTTATTTTATTTTTCTCATCTTAAAGGGGAGATTAATTCACCCCTATATCACTCAGATTATCTCTGGAGATTATATGCGGATTAAACACAATTAGATTCAAGACAAAGACTTCAGCTATGTGCAGAAAATGTTTTTTTTTCTTCTTTTCTGAAAGGTTCACAAATGTCACCATCCACACTCCAGTCCAGTTGGTGGCGGGAAATCACCAAAATGAAGAAGCAGAAGCCGAGAGTTTCCGCCCCACTTGGTCACGTGTGCGGAAACAAAGCGCCATGTTTTAGGACTACAAACTACAAGTCAGCTGCTCAGTGGCTGTTTATCTCTGAGCCAGTTGTCTGGTGTGGGCAGACTCCTTCTCTTTTGAAGAGCGTTTTATCAAATGTGGATGTTTTAGTGAATAGTTTATATCGTCGACTGGCTGCCAAGATGAAGTTTATGCTGCTTTCTGCTGTCGTGTTTGTGTTCTTCATCCAAGTGACAGCTAAGGTAAGCTAACGTTAGCTTGGTCAGCATCCGACACAAAATGGGGATACATGTTCGGTAGACTGAATATATGTGTTTAAAAGTTAAACACCTAAACATCCACCTGTGGACACTAACATTGATGGCTTGGATTGGTAGTGGCTGTGGTAGAAACGTCACGGTGTAGCGTATTTATTCGTTTCCCCACTGATTGATGGGCGACTTCCGGTATTGGGTATTGTCATGTCATGTTTTTGATTCAATTCCACACAACTGAAAGTTTACAACATTTAGTATGATGTGTCCAATGATAAGTTTGGAGTTGTGGCGATGCTTACGTATCTTTTAATAATGGACTCTCTCTAACCACAGCAGAGCCCTGCGTAGGCCGTTGGAAAGAATTTAGATAACAAGGTAACAACTTGACCCATAACACCGCTTCCGCCTCTCCGGTTGTTACCGTTTAACGAGTAATATATATTGTGCTTTTGCTTTCAAATGCATGTTTTCTGCAGAGATATGGATAGTTTTTCCATCTGTACCGCTGGAGTGCTTGTTCTAAAGCTCGGTCGATGAGAATAGTATAGAATTCATGTTGGGTGTGGGATACATATGAATGTGTATATACGTATATATGCATATGTGTGTATCCATAAAATGAAGAGTCCGTCCTTAAGACTGCTCTACTGTAAAGTGTCTTGAGATACCATTGGTTATGATTTGGCGCTATACAAATAAAGATTGATTGATTGATAGAATAGCGTTTATTGCCATATGTACATGTTGAATAGAACAGGTACAATGGAATTATTGTGCATGTCTCAGATTAAGATTGAATTTTTTTTACAAACAACAAATCAGCCAATACAGTATAAGTAAAGGTGCAAAACAAGGAAAGAACAGAAGTATACTTAACAAAAAATGTAACAAATAGTGACAGTGACATCCCTGCCTTACAGACAATATCTTTACATTAATGTTATGATCAATTATTATGAACGTGCTTTGGTAGAGAAAACCTTCATGAATCAATTTATAATCATAACATAATAAATGAGAATGTGTTTTTTTTTTTTTTTTTTTTTTAGAATTCTGAAGACATTCGCTGCAAATGCATCTGTCCACCCTACAAAGACGTTGCAGGGCAAATCTACAAACAAAATGTTTCCTTGAAAGACTGGTATGTTTAGACACGTGCCCTTTTTGCTGAACTAAAACATATAAGCAGTTTGTCTGCTTACAAATAGCTTTCTATTCTGTTTTCAGTAACTGTCTTCATGTAGTTGAGCCCATGCCGGTGGATGGGAAAGATGTAGAAGCGTATTGTTTACGCTGTGAGTGCAAATATGAAGAGAGAAGCTCAGGGACCATTAAGGTAAGAATAAGTCTATATATTGGTCGTGTCCATTTTTTTTTTTTTTTTTTAAAGGACTGGTGTATTTTCTCCTTTCCTTTGTGTCCCTTCTTTCCAACATTAAGGGTGCTTTCACATATACCTCTTTGATCCGCACCATGCTTCGTTTCCTCGGATTGTGCGTTTTTTTTCTATAATGTGAAACACTCGAAGTCTGGTGCGGAGCAAACAAGCAAACTCTGGTTTTCTATAGGGGTCTTGATTCGGCTTAAGCAAAGCATGGTGTGGTTGTTAACCATGTGAGAAAGCAACCAGGAACAAATATAGGACTTTACATTGAAGCACAATTGTGATGGAGCAAAACTCTATCAAGGACAGGACAGCAGCGGCACACAGCAATCACAGAATGTCGTCGCGGCAACAGGCACACACAACCCAGCACTCCTGTAGTCAACAAACGAACAAACATCCATCTATCCATCCATCCGTCCATCCTCAGACCCACTTTGTCAGCACTCAAACAAACAAACAAACACATCACAAACATTTCCACACTCCCTTCCATATTACTCCCACATCATTCATTTATTTCGCTTCTCTCTCTTCCTCATACTGTTCACATAGTCAGTGATGGCTGCACATCTGACTGCTCTATGTTTCACCTGCTCATACGTTCACATCTTCACACGTTATACATCCATACCGGTAATTTACCGGTGACATGACTCCTTTGAGCGCTGACAGGTGGGAGACGGAGCGGTGTCATCTCTGTGTTTATGTATCGCATTAGCGCAGGTTGTGGGATTGTGTGATTATGGATTATTTTGAATTATTATTAATTACGTTTCTGTCGGGGTTTGTTTTAGGATTTCCTTTGGAAAATATAGGAAGAAGCACAAAATATAAGACGTGACAGCGCATAGCACACACACATGAACATACCTAGCGATCCATTGTACACTTATATACACACACATGTCACAAACATTTTCACACTCATTGTGTTTATGGGTAATTTTTAAACATTACTAATTAGGTTTCTGGGGGTATTGTTTGAGGATTTCCTTTGGAAAATACATTTTTCTGACCGAAGTCTAGGGAGGCTGAAGTATTCCGTCCGATAGGCGACCGACTGTTTTGTCTGCGTGACGCTCAGAAAGTTTGGTGTGCTTGGCAAATAGCACAGTTTCTTCCATTCTTGTCCTCCCATTTTATATGTGATTGTCTTTCCTTGCTTCTTTGGACGGGATGTAACTGAAATGTTTGTACAGCACTTTGTGGTTTTTACCTGTGAAAAGCACTTTATAAATAAGATGTACTTAATTACTTATTTACATGTGTGAAAGCGGACCGGACGAAATTAAAAAAAGTAGCAATGTTGCAGATTTACCACCTGAACTGTAACGTGTCTCCCACACTATGTGTGAAAGCTGACCGGAACAAATATAAAAGTAACAATGTTGCAGATTTACCACCTGAACTGTAACGAGTCCCCCACACTATATGTGTGAAAGCACCCTTAGTTAAAAATGTGAGAACATTTTAAAAATCTTACTTTGTAACTAGGTTACCATCATTATGTACCTCTCCATTCTGGGACTGCTGCTGCTCTACATGGTGTATCTGACACTCCTCGAGCCCATATTGAAACGCCGACTTTTCGGACACTCGCAGCTCATCCAAAGTGATGAGGATGTCGGGGTAGGTGTCAATCTTAATGTTTTGTAACCCATCTTCTGTGTGACTTCTGTGATTCATCTTACTATGGTCATTTGTAGGTATAAACAGGTTTTCTTTTGCACAGCAGATAATCAGATGCGTCACACTTTCAAGCTTAAAGCTGCTGGTGACAAGATTTTTTCAACAGATAAAGACCGATTTTTTTGGCCTCTTAGATCAATAAATCGAAGATCATTTGTTCACAAACAAATATGATTAATTAAAAATGTCACTTGAAAGTTTGTTTTAATCTTCATAGTGAACAATGTATTGTAAACAATTATTCTATGGTGTTCCTAATGCAATTGCGTGAAATGATCCTGAAGTTCAAGTCACATGACTTTGTCAACAAACATCTTCCTTTATTTTTAAAAAAGATTGTCGCCTACAGCTTTAACATTACATAAGCAGTACATGGATTTTTGGATCTTCTTTCAATCTTTAAAAACTCCAATTTATCATTTTATGACATAACGTGCAGTTCATTGTTTTATTTATTCAGTTTATGGATTTGGATTACATGTTGAGGACCTTTTTTTATAATAATACGTTTTTAGTGAAAAAACAATAACATCATTTTGAAAACGCTGATACAGGAGAGGACACACAATTATCATTAATGTTTGATGAGCACATCTCTGGGGTTTCAGATTATTGTAAATTTCATCTTCACCGCTAGATGTCACTGATTGACACACTGGTCTTTTAGATTGAACTTTCTATTGTCATTCAATTTCTGCTGTGTTGAGTGTTATTTTTACTGTTTTCACTAGTGTTTTTTTTTTATTACTGTTATCAGGGTTTTGACTAACGTACTTAATGGATTTTGACAAAATTCAAATTAATGATGGACCATATGTAATTAAAGATTCCATTCAATTTTGGAAGAGATCCGGATCAATATACTGATTCTGGATCAATGGAGAAATCTAAAATATTCATATGTTTGTTTGTAATTGACCGATCTTAATTACATTTGACTCAGTCATGCTGCATTGGTTCCTCAATTACCCTACAGAGTTTAATTCAGATCTGATCTAGACTGTACTTTTCATTTTGATTTTTGGAAAAAAAAATGGTGTCTATACATGTAACCTACTGTATTGTTATTAATGGCGATAGACATTTCATACAAGCCTTTAAAGTGTGAATGATCATGGCACCATGACCAGACAACTGCTAATATCTAGCAAAGATCATTTTTTCGCTCTGGGGTAGTTTATGCTCTCCTGTTAAAATGATGTGACCTTTAGTTTTTTTTAAAAACATATCAAACGTTGCCATTTACAATATAGTTTTTTTATTAAAATACAGTGACAAGGGACTAATATACTGTAGTTTACCACTTTGACCTCACAGCATTTTTGAGGTAATGAGGGTTGTTTCAAAATATGAATAAACAAGAAAATAATTTTTAGAAAAACCACTTCATTAATTACATGTTTTTTTAAACTGAAAAATCAAAAATCTTGATCTTTTTTTACCTATTTATCTCCGAGCACAGTTGGCTGTTTGACCTCTCTCATTACCCCCATTCTGTGTGTTTTTTTTAGGAGCAGCCTTTTGCTAATGCTCACAACGTTCTGTCTCGCTCACATTCTCGACCCAACATGCTGAACAAAGTGGAGCATGCACAACAGCGCTGGAGGAGGCAGGTCCAGGAACAGAGGAAATCTGTGTTTGACCGTCACGTTGTTCTCAGTTAAACTTAGAAATGGGACAGGCAACAAAATAACTGAAAAAACCCCACTGTGACTGTAAGCTACTTTCTGTGTCGTCTACTTTATGATTTGTAACTACAATCATTTGATATGTGGCTCATTCTAGATGAACAGAGTGAACTTTAAATGAAAGCCAGACTAACACTCTGATAAATGAAGTCTTCTCACTCCACATCGGACAGTGGTCCTGCTGCAATGAGAGTTTGTTAGCATTTAACTGTTGGATTTAGTTTTACGCCACCTTGAACAAAGGTGTAATAACTACTGCTCCCATTGGTGTAAAAATGGATCCGTAAAAAGCACGTTTTCTATTCAACCTTTTTCTAAATGTTTTTCCAAAGCTTCATTCCTGCCATGATGTCTTGATGTTTCAACTGGTGTGCACCCCAATTTTTCATACATCAAAAGGTAATATTTGATAGTTGTTTCACTTAAAATGATGCAAATTCCTGGTGATGTCATGGTAAGTGCAGACATGCTCCTGATCTTCATCTGTTGAAGTCGGAGCCTTTTTCTCCTGCTTATCACCTGTAATACATTGTATTTATTTCAGCAATTTGCAAATAGGTTTGTCATCCTCGAGCTCTAAGAGGTGTATGGTGTATGTTTGAAGTATGTACATTTTGCTGAGTATACAAAAGTGTTCTTAACAATTCTATTACTTTTTTCTTTTTTTTTTTAAATAATAAATTGGTGTAATAATTATGACTGATTGGGCATTGTTTTGTTTTAATAATAACAGATGTTTGAGGGTCACATCCATTCTATGAAAGCTGAGACACACAAGCTTCTAGTTTACCATCAATGTTAATTACAGGGTTCCCGTGGATCCTTAAAAAGTCTTGGAAGGCATTAAATGAATTAATCTAAAAATAAGGCCTTAATTGTCATTAAAATGTCTTAAATCAATATTTCAAAATTCTTAAATTTGAACGTAAGTATGATTGAAATTAGTCTCGCATTTCAAAAGAAATGGCAACATTTGTGATGAACAACATGGGAAAATGTAAATTTAGTGATTTTTCTTAATGGTTTTTATTTTTTGTGTTTTTTGTTTCTTTAGAGATTTTTGGCTATTTTTGTAGCCCCCCCCCCCCCCCCCCCCAATTCTGTTTACTGTGAAGTTGGTCCTAAATTTAATTTCAAATGACAATAAAAAGTCTTGAATGAAATTTGACTAAAGCTGTAGGAACCCTGTACTAAATGGACTTTGGAGTAACGATAAATAGGTGAAAGGAAAAACTAACCAATCAAATACAATCTGCTAATTTTTTCTTAGGTTAAAGACACACACAGACAAAACACAGCCTTGAATTTAGTAGTAGTCATAATACTGTATGTGGGTGTTTTGTGTTTCCATTTTATCATCGCTTTTCAGTCACGGCAGATCTGTTTATTGTGTAGGTTAATCACAGATATTTTAATGCTAGTGTTTATTTGCACTTTATTTTGGTCTATTCTAGTCTTGTATCATTATGCAAGACTTCTATTGGCATCCATAACATGTTATAGAGGTTATAACATGACACAGCACACAGTCAGTAAACAACATTGACAATGTGAGAATGACTGATTATTCTTGTCTTTAAGATGATAGAAATGTAAGACATCTTTTGCTGCATCTGTGTTGATTGTGTGGCATAATCTGGTAAAAGCACAATACAGCAAATAAATCCTACACCCAAACTTAACCTTTACTGGCAAACTATTATTGATTGACGTTTTTATTCCACACACGTAAACTATGAAGACAAGGCTCGAATAGCAAGACGGATGAATTGCCGGATGTATTTTTATCTTTATATATCCATATGTTTAGCACTCCAAAGAGTGATGGAAAACTATTTTCCATTTTATCTGTACAGTACTTGTTAATAAATGACTGATTATAAATCTTGTTGACCGTAGCAGACGTGTCAAACTCCATCTACATCTCGAAAAGTCAAAAGAAGCTAATGTGACCTTTGAACTAATCAAGTGTTTACATGCTTTTATCACCCCTGCTGTAAAGGATGGAAGGAAGTATAGAAGGAGAATGAATGAATAGTGGAAACACTGATTTGTATTTATTCAATATTGTACTTTATTATTATGTAATGTATTTTTGTCCCTCGGTGTACAGAATACCAAGGACACTCCTTCTATATTATGGCATTTTTTGTAAGTTTAATGGTTATTTCCTATTTGGAAAAAAAATAATTAAAATTTTCCCATTCAAACAGGTTGGAACAGTGAAAACAGCACCCCCTGCTGTTAGTCATGATACAGTTTTCTGCATTGTTTTTCAACCTTGGGGTCGCCTGAAATGTCTAGTAATTGGTTAAAAAAAAAAAAAAAAAAAAACTCATTAAAAGTGTTTTGTTTTTTCAAATTATCATGTAATTATTCTTTACCACACACAATCTAAAAAAGAAAGGTGTCATTAAGTGTCGTTCTCTAAATTATGACACCTTTGGAGCTATGTTGGCATTTTTGGGTTAGGTGGAGTTGGGGTTAAATTTAGGCTTAGGGATTAGAGTAACGAACGACACTTAATGACAGCCTTCATGACACCTATTTTTGTCTTAAAAAAAAAAAAAAAAACTTAAACCAAAAATATTCTAAACTTTCACTTTCTTAAAAATAAATATAGTTCAAATCAAATCCAGTATGAAAATATTGAAAATGAATGTCTCTGGGGTCACCAGAAATAAAAATGGGGTCATCACCCAAAAAAGGTTGGGAACCACTGATTTACCGTATTAAAGGGGCCATATGTAGAATTATTGAGAATTTTCAACTTTTTAATGTTTGAAATACCTAAAATCAAAATTCAAGTGTTAAGAAACATCCTTAGCTGTCATTCCATATGTGATTTTTTTTTTATTTTTTATTTTTTAGATTACATAGTCATATATACATTAATGAATATTGCCGGCCTGTCCAACCTGTAGTACCTTTTTTCCACCGGTTGGTTGAGTATAAGCCTATTTACAGCAGAACAGTCTATGAAATAGGCCATCTCGGGCATCAAAGCCTTTTTCTGTCTTTATTCAGTTTGATGTAATGTTCACTAGCATCACCGCTGTGTACAAGTTCATATTTTAGGCATGTGGTAGTCTGTTAGGTGAAATATATGCCGGTAGGTAGATCATTTCATACGCGCTAAATAAATGGACTTTTTCTGCTGTTTAGATTGACATCATTACTCACAAACACTATTGTTTCTTTATATTTTTAATTATAATATTAAATGCAAACTTACAATAACAAAATAGGTTTTATCCTATTTAAAAAAACAAAACAAAAAAAAAACCCTGTCACAAGTAATATGCCACCTGGTGGTGGCAGAAATTGCTTGCAAATTCTACATATGGTCCCTTTAACAATACTGACTCTGAGGGGTTATACTGACTCCGAGGGGTTATACTGACTCTGAGGGGTTATACTGACTCTGAGGGGTTATACTGACTCTGTGAGGTTCAGCTTGTGCATCCTCACATGTATTTTCTTTGGGAAATGCAGTTGGTCTACTTTTAGATTGCACTGTGTCTCTCAGCGTCCTATAGATGGACATATACTGTATGTGACACATGGAAAGGGAGTAGCAGGATAGTTCCTGAGTGGGAGTGTGGCAGGAACAACAAAAGCTGACTGGGACCAGTTCACCACTAAGTGCTCATTCACATTCATTCATACCATCTGTATGAGCAGCCCCTTCTTTTTCATTTCTCTGGGTGTCTTTCAAACAACTGCGTCACAGTTTCCTGTGCAGTCCTTTTTCTTCCCCTCTCAGCTCGCAGTTAAACTGTTTTCCAGGGAAAAAGCATCGGGATTCCCAGACTTTCACAGGCAGAAAACAGTTCAACATAAAGAATGGCTCACTAAGCAAACACTGCGGTGCCTCACGTCCACAGGTAAGCTGTCACTTTCAGCTCTTTTCCTTTAGTTTCTACACTGGGATTCAATTACTTGTACTTTTTTTTTATTTACTGGAAGTAAGTTGAAGTATTTGACGCCGTCATCCAATAGATGTGCTGCTGAGAAGACAAACACAGCATTCATTTTTCTCTGTATTTTAAATAATGAATATGAACTGATGTGAAGCTGCTGACAGATAATGAACAATAATCCGTGTATCTTTTCTACTCGCTCTGTCTGATGGAGGCTCAAAGACTCACTTTTATCGCAGCATTTGCACATACTGGCCGACAGGGGGCGCTTCAAGCCTTGGTATTTAGCGGAACCAATGGGATTTGAAGAAATATTTTATTAAAGCCCGACTTTCTTCTCCTCTGTCCAGCTTTAGAACAATAAGCAAGTATGTTTCCTCTATGCACATTTATCTTCATCTTTAGCACACGGATTCTCATTTCTTGTGATTAATCTAGTCACAACAGAAATTGACAAAGCTTTTCACACATTGCAAAAATAAGATTTGCATTGGACGGTCATCGATAAAGTCATACAGCGCGATGGCCTTGGTCTTTCCATTATCAACAGTGATATGTGTTATCACAGTTCAGTTATGGTGCTTGGTAGTAATGAGAATAACTGACAAAAGGACGTTGCATTGGCCGGGAATCGAACCCGGGCCTCCCGCGCGGCCGCCGAGGATTGTTCAGCTAAACGGCCCTAAACCGTTTCCCATTCATTCTCTATGGTAGTGCTAAACCACTACGGATGTAATGCGCCTTCCCGCCACTGACCCTTTGTGGCGCTGTAACAGCTTCATTCAGACTGTCTAACAAAGGTAAGTGACTTTTTGACACATCATGGTTGGATTGTAAGCTTGTAAGATTGGATTGATAGTGGGATTTGATTTAATGTTTAAGATGTGGAGGTTTTAAAGTCGAATGAAAGATTATTTATTTTTTATTACAGTAGTATTAGGCAATATAAATAGACATATTATGTATGGCCTTTTAACAAAAATCATACTGATAGGTTAACATTAAATAAATAAATACATTCACATTTTATTTTATATTATATATATTCCCAAGGTTAAAAATGTTTTTAGAGATTTCTCTATATTCTAGTGGTTCCCAAACTGGGGTACGTGTATCCCTAAAACAGGGGTCTGCAACTTGTGGCTCTGGAGCCTCATGTGGCTCTTTGACTCTTTTGCAATGGTTCCCTTTTAGCTGTAAGAACATATTAAAATAATGAATTGTTATTTCTTACACAGGGTGTTAATGATAAATGACTGACACTAAATAAAATGGTGATAAAACAATTTGTCAACCTAAAAATAATAATAATAACTTTCATCAACCATAATCTTGCCTTGCACCTGTGGTTAACCTTACATTTTAAATCCCTGGTAAGATAACTAAACCAACTAAAAGACCCATGGAAAAAAAAGGCCCATATGAGTGTTATAAGTTTCTGAACATTAGTGGGAACAAATATATTAATAAAGTGAATAAATAAATGATGAAATGTAAAGTAAATAGAGTTTATTGGTTTTAATTGAACATATATACATTGATCTTTTCAGGAACCCTCCCACCTCCTGAGACCTCCTCTGCCCTTCATACACATGAGCCAACCAACACACAGTAAGATGTCTTCATAACTTTTTGTTACTGTGCCGCAAATGTGTCCTTTACTATACTGTCTATAATACCCAAATTTGTCCTTGACTGTGCCTATAATAAGAAGAATAAAGTGTGTAAATATTATGACATTTTATTTTTCATCCTTGTTCTCTCTGCTGGTCCTTCTGTTGTTGTTCCCCCACTGACACACAGACCAGACCCTCAGACACCTGAGACACCACACAGTAAGATGTTTTTTATGACTATTCTGAAGATGTAACTGTGGTCAAAATATGTTTTAAGTTATTATGTAATCTGTGATGATAATAAAAGATGTGAAAATGACGACACGTCACTAATTATGTTTTTGTTTTTCATCCTTGTTCCGTCAGCTGGACCTTCTGCCATTGTTCCTCCACCGACATGCAGACCAGCAGCAACAAAAACCCAAACCGACAAAAAAATGTCTCTCCTGTGGGCAGCCAAAAATCCCGCTACCAAAGTGAGGTATCATCAGTTCATCAGCAAGGGCCCATTAGATACTACTATTGCTCCACAAAGGTGTTTAAAGCCTATTCTGCAGAGGGCCTGACAAATCCTAGAATGGCCTTTGAAGAGTTTGCACAGACTGATTTCTTTCAGCGTGAACTTCAGCTAACAAAGCACAGAGTGGAGGAAAAAGCTGAAAAAAAGAGGAAACTCCCAGACCCTCAACCTCAGGGAACAATGTGCCGATTCTGTCGCACAGAGCTAAAGCAGGGCCCAAACAGCAAACATGTACACAAAGGGTTTCCAGGAGTTTCAGGAAAATACATTTACTGCCCACCTATAAGTCCTCGCCTTATATAAAGACAGAGGCATGACGAAAGAAATGACATGGAGGGAATTTCAAGCCTCATCATTCTATGGCATGGAAAAGGAGAGGTGGGCAGTAGAAGGAAAGAAGTAGTAATGCTGACGTTTTATGCATACACCTAATACATTTCATATTTTAATCACCCACTGTTCTCAAAACTCAAACTATGGTACAATTGGTGCATAATACTAATGCAGGCATAGTGTCAGGTGTCTAAATTGTGTACTGATTACTTTAATAGATTTAGTGTTTTTTTTCTTTCTTGTGTATATACAGTATATCGAATTGATGTTGTTTTTTGAGGATTCAATTCAATTGAACTGTATTTATATAGTGCAAAATACAACAAAGTCATCTCAAAGCGCTTAACAAAAAAAAAAAATGGAGTTCATAGTAAGAAAGAAAGAACCCAACAAGATCCACATGAACAAGCATTTGTATATTAAAACTGATTGTTATTACTCATAAACTTATTTTTATACTTGCTTGTTTTTACTCTCTCTTGTTTTACTCAGTATTCTTCTTGTTGCACCAAGTTACTGCAACTTCTGCCCAGTCCCATTGCTTTGCAGCAGCTACAATTTCCATAGTTTTCCTGTTCTTGTTTTTTTACCCGTTTATACTTGTTTTAGCTTTTAATACTGAAGGCTCATGTTTGAGTATTTTTAATAAAACACTGATTTTAAGTAAAGAACTTGTTTCACTTGATTCCATCTTCAAAGCACTGGTCAGCTTATTTTCAATATGAATAATAGGTCAAATAGGTTGTTTTTAATTCATTTCTGAATGGAACAGAAAATAAATCTTGATTACAGATATGATTTTTGCAGTGTAATATTACATATTATAACTAAATTTAGAAAAGTAACAAAGCAGTTCAGCACCATTGACAGGAAAAGTAAAATTCAGTACCAAGGACCGCGGACAAGAAATGCTGCAATCTGATTGGCTGTCAGTGTGGTACAACTATCCACGGCTGGCCCCCGCGTGGCAGGCGAGAATTCTACCACTGAACCACCAATGCTTGTGAAGTCATGTGATCCTGATCATGTGACAAATTACGTACGAAGAGTACTACCGATGCTTTTTCAATTCAACGGATTTTTTTGGGTAAATAATCTAGTAGTAATATATTAAACGCATGTTATATTATATACAAGACTAGTAAAGCAACTCTTTCAGTTAATTAGCTTACTAGGATATTAGGGTTGAAAGGTTTGAGGACCTCTGATCTGAGAGACTTCATCCATCCTGAGGGATATGGATTTACTTTATTGGCTGCTTTCATCAGTTTTGAGCAGCATAGCCTCTGTCTGATGTTGTATAGTATTGTTCACATATATAGTGTGAAAATGCTTTATTGTAATCTGAGTCCACAGCTAAGCAGCAGCTTGTAGGACAATCTTTACCGTGAACAGGATCACTGGTCAAAGCACTGGAACTGTGGTAGAGCTTTGTAGACTGGCTCTTTTTTCTCTACTATTATTAAATTTAGGTTTTGAAAAAATATGAAACCAGAGTCGTGTAAATTTCAGCAGCCCATAACCCGTGATAATCTGGCCTTTTGTCTGCATCTTTTCCAGTATCATTCTTGAGCTGACTTGTATCTCCCATATGTCTTGCTATCACAAACTTGTGCTTTTATTTTGTTGTAATTTATGCTAGCTTTTAAGTACTAGCCACTATCACAAGCTGGGTGAAATACACCCACACCCACAATTTCCACCCACTGCTTCCAATCTACTTTAGAGGTAACCTCCGCCCTGACCACCCTGAAAATGGTAGATGCCTAATGCACTGGTTGAACAGATTAATGTTCTCACACCAGACACAGAAAGACGTCAATGTATCATACATCACACCGCAACGGTGCATTCATCTTCAAGGCTTGGCAGTGGGCTTATGTTGTGGCGACTGTGTGGTTAAAAACCAAAATGCCAAATGAGATAAAGGAATGTCCTTGTGCTAAACTTGTGTTCTGCCAGCACAGCATGTTGTGAAATCTTCAGTGGCAATTCAGAATGTTTTTAGAGATAGCAACACAGTTGAGAGGACAAAGAAAACCTTTAGACAAAACTTCCCATTTAAAAAAAAAACAAAAAAAAAACACAGCAACTCCTCCATGGTTCAGAGAATGAGCTGGGAGAGTGTCACATTACCATGACTTCACTGTACTCCATGGTACATAAAGCCGCTACCCACAATAACTTTTATTGGATAAAATCAGAGTTTATGCCCCCTTGATCAATGAATCAAACAATAACTGCTTGAAAGTTTTTTTTTGCTCTACACTTGTTGTCATTTTCAGAAAAGTTTCACGGATTGCATTGTGGGATGTGGAGTCCCATGAACGGATGCATAGAAGTGTTTTTACCTCATTCTTACTGTAATTTCATATGTTTTTTTGCCAGACAAGAAATACACCTCTCTTGACATTTTTTGTTCTAGTTTGTTCCCAGTATTACCTGTAATATCAAAATGATGTAAACACACTTAGTTCTATGCACCGGTTTCCATGACATCACATCCCACAATGCAACTCGTGAAAATGTCAACAAGCAGAATGTTTACGGTGGAGATGAAAAGGTTTTTCAAGCAAATGATCTTAGATTTAGTGATTAATAAGGCCTATACTATGGATTTATCTAATAAAAATTAGTGTCCATCTGCTTTAATGTGGAAATACAGAAAAACTAAATACTAAAAGGTTGGTCAATAAAAAAAATCACTGAGGGGCTGTCCTGTACTACGAAGCTGGCTTTCCTCTTAAGGGGGCTTTTTTTGTCTGTTCCTGTATAGTTCGTAAAGTAGGCTCCTCTGCATGGTTTCCGTGTTTGTGATTGGTCAGATGCAACGATCCCCGCCTCTTTTATGTCTGTGCACGCATGGTTTAAGTTGAAGTGTTAAAAATCTTCTTTGTAGTACAGCTGCTCTGGGATTGTGAATGTTTGGTTAGGTGAAGCCCGCTAATGGAAAGATATCCCGAATATTATTATCCTGCTTTGTAGAACAGGCTCTGAAAGTATTCTTCAAAAACTCACGCACTGCCATATTTATTTTGCAGTAAAATATATTTTAGTGAATCCCAAACCCTTTCTGTTCTGCCTCCTTTGATGAATGAAAAACGGTCAGCGCCCCGATCGCAACATTTAAACAAAATGGGTAAATTTTTTCTTATTGTTTTCTGAAAAGATAACATTTTTTACTATTCTTCTTCAAAATCTAGAAAAATACCATAAAATGTGCAATCACGTTTTGTATTTTAGAATGCCCTCTTAATGAACAATGATGTCATGCTCTCAGATTGGGAACTACTAATATACTGTATTTCATACAGTGCACCATGTTTGGAAAAATAAGACAAACCAAAGTGTCAAATTTACATTAACACAACATTAATACTTTGTGTTTATTGGCAAATAAACTTAAAACCATTATAAACCAATTCTTGGAATAAAACCTTATTTTAAGTGAAAAGCCATGTCTAGAATTGATTACTATGTCTGTATATTTCTGGAGGCATAATTGTGTTGATTTGACAAGTTGTCTTCTCTCTCATGAAGGCTGAAGTCAGCCTGTATCTCAGAGTGTTGACAGGACACGTCACCTTAATACTGGGGTTTAAGAGCTGCCTCGGGGTCGGCCTCTGAAAGCTGATACGCTGCTCATCCAACAGGGTGTAATATTGGTTTTAGAGTATGGAGCTGACAATTGAGCAGTGACTTTCACTTTTTGCCTTCTTGACCCTTTAAACCTGGGAAAAGACCAGAGGCTGAAGGAATGAAGGAATTTTCTGAGCGTAGGTGGTAAAGGTTATAAGGAGCTGTGGAATAATGCACCTGAATGTCTGAGCATTTGTTGTCCGTGAACATGCAGAAAAAAAAAAGAAAGTGTATTTAAAATATGAAAGAAGAACCTGCAATATTTCTAATAAATACCCAACATGCATAAACCTATATAGTTTTAAATGTTTTCCTAGACTCTGTGGTCATAAAGTTTGATGTGGAGTACTTTGTTGTTAATGAGTTAATGCAGCTTCTTTAATTCCTGTGGTGACAGGTAACACAGGTAAAATTGTGAAATTAAAGAAAAGCAAAAAGCTTTATAGAGATAAAAATTTGACTCCTATAACATGCCATCCAAAAAGTCCACCAGTGTCTCCAGTAAAGTCTTTAAAATTAGCTCTTCTTAATGTTAGATCTCTTGTTAACAAGTCACTAATAATTAATGATTTTATTTTGACACATCACTTGGACTTTTTATTTCTCAATGAAACATGGTTGAATGATGGTATCAGTAATACTATTCTCAATGAAAGTGCACCACAAGACTTTATTTATTTAAATAAGTGTCGTACTTGCAGGAAAGGTGGTGGAGTTGCTGCCATTTTTAAATCAATATTTCAGTGCAAAGAAATAACATTTGGTGATTTTATCTCCTTTGAATATATGTCATTCTTACTGAAGGGTGATTCAAGAGTTCTGTTTTTAGTCGTTTATAGACCCCCAAAATATTCTGGAGAATTCATGGATGAGTTTGCTGAACTGCTGTCAGTTGTATGCACTGAATACAACTTTTTAATAATAACAGGTGACTTAAATATTCATGTAGACAATAACATGGACAATACTGCCAAAGAACTGTATGCTTTAATGGATACTTTTGGTCTTACACAACATGTGACTGGTCCGACACACACTCAAGGTCACACTTTGGATCTGGTTATCTCTAAAGGTGTTGATATCTCTGCTGTTGATGTAAGAGACTTAGCTCTATCTGATCATTTCTGTGTCTTTTTTGACCTAGAGACTGTAACATCTGTTCCCCCTAGTTATGTGTGTTTAAAGAAAAGGTACATAAATGAGAACACAAGTGCACAGTTTATGGAAGCCATAGCAATGACACCAACATTGAGTGCTGAGACAGTTGATGATCTTCTGGATGAGTATAATAGAAACGTCTGTAATGTCATAGATGTGGTGGCTCCAATCAAAACTAAGAGAAAACCAAACACACAGAAAACACCTTGGAGGAGGACTGAGATAATGCAGAATTTGAAATCTGACTGTAGAAGAGCTGAGCGTAAATGGAGATCAACAAAACTCCAAATTCATCTAGAACTGTACAAAATAAGTCTGCGGAAATTCAATGATGGCTTGTTCAAAGCAAGGCAGCAATACTTTTCTGAAATTATTGCCAAAAATGTCAATAACTCTCGCACGTTGTTTTCTGTAATTGAAAAGCTCACAACCCCCCCAGATCAGATAGCCCCTGAATTACTGTCAGCTGGAAAATGCAATGAATTTGCTGTATATTTCAATGAAAAAATACAATCAATAAGATCAAACATCAGAACAAACCAGCAAAATCACAAAAAGCTTGAACAGCTTCAACCACTGAGGGATGAGTCAACTACAATGTTAGAGTTTATTACAGTGAACCCAAAAACAATAGAGGAGACTGTTCAGCAGCTGAATCCATCAACGTGTTGCCTTGACGCAATACCCTCAAACTTCTTTAAAACTGTTGTAAAGTCAATTGTCACTGATTTGTGTCAGATAATTAACTGCTCATTCCAATCAGGCACCGTACCAAAATCCCTGAAAGTAGCTGCTGTGAAACCGCTGTTAAAAAAGAGAACACTGGATGCCTCTATACTGGCTAACTATAGACCAATCAGCAACCTTCCATTCATGGCCAAGATCATTGAGAAGGTGGTCTTCGACCAACTGAGTCAATTCTTAACATTCAACAAAATATTTGATAAATTTCAGTCAGGTTTTCGTTCTCATCACAGCACTGAAACTGCTCTTATCAAAGTGATCAATGACATAAGGTTGAACACTGATTCAGGAAAAGTATCTGTTCTCATTCTGTTGGATCTAAGTGCTGCATTTGACACTGTAGATCATACAATTTTGTTGCACAGATTGCAAACATGGGTTGGACTAAATGGAAAAGTAATGCAATGGTTTAAGTCATACTTGGAGGAGCGAAGCTATTTTGTAAGCATTGGAAACTTTGAATCTGACAGATTACCAATGTCCTGTGGGGTTCCTCAGGGATCTGTTCTTGGACCCCTTCTGTTTAACCTTTACATGCTTCCTTTAGGACAAATTTTACAGAACTGTAAGGTTGATTATCAGAGCTATGCAGATGACACACAACTATATCTATCACTGAACCCAGATGACCATGGTCCCATTGAGGTGTTGTGTGACTGTTTAGAAAAAGTAAACTGCTGGATGAGTGAAAACTTCCTTCAACTAAACCATGACAAGACGGAGGTGATTGTCTTTGGTAACAAGGAAAAGAGGACTGCTGTCAGCAATTATCTTGAGTCTCGATCTTTAAAAGCTAAAGACCAAGTCAAAAACCTTGGTGTTCTGATTGACTCAGATCTTACATTCAGCAGTCAGATCAAATCTATCACAAAAACAGCCTTCTACCACCTAAAGAACATCTCCAGAGTGAAAGGTTTAATGGCTCAGAAAGATCAGGAGAAACTGGTCCATGCTTTTATCTCCAGCAGACTGGACTATTGTAATGGTCTTCTGACAGGAATCCCCCAAAAGAGCATCAAACAGCTACAGCTGGTTCAGAACGCTGCAGCTCGGGTCTTAACCAGAACAAAGAGGTCAGAGCACATTACTCCAGTTTTAAAGTCTTTACACTGGCTCCCAGTCAGCCTCAGAATAGACTTTAAAGTTCTGCTGCTGGTGTATAAATCTGTGAATGGGTTTGGTCCAGAATACATCAGTGACATGTTAGTCAGGTATGAACCCAGCAGGTCTCTCAGATCTATGGACACAGATCAGATAGTGGAGCCCAGAGTTCACAGTAAACATGGTGATGCTGCTTTTAGTTGTTATGCTGCAAAGAAGTGGAACAAACTGCCAGCAGAGCTGAAGTCAGCATCCAATGTGAACATTTTTAAATCAAAGTTAAAGGCACTTTTTTTCTCTACTGCATATGATTGAGAGAGAGATTTTTTGTCATGTTGTTGATGTCATGATGATTTTACTGATGATTTTAATTGATTTTACTGATGATTTTAAATGTTCTTATTGATTTAAATGTTCTTATTGATTTTAAACAATTGAATGTTTTATCATGTAAAGCACATTGAGTTGCCTTGAGTATGAAATGCGCTATATAAATAAATTTGCCTTGCCTTGCCTTGTTCTTGTTAGGTTTTTGGATTCAGTTTAAATCAAGTTTCATTAGATTTCCATGCATGTTTCTTCATATGTTTCAGAGGTTACATTCTTGCAGAGGTGGCAAAAGTATTAGTTTTCAGTACTCAAGTAAAAGTATAGATACTTGAATACAAAATTACTCTGGTAAAAGTTTTAACGTTGCTCCCTTACTTGAGTAAAAGTAAAAAGTACATGCTACTGAATGTACTTAAAGATACACCGTGGACTTTGTAACCTAAAGAGTTGATCCATATGAGTTATTTTAAATGATTCCTCAGGCCAATATATAGCACTTGACAGTATCAATGCTCTGAGCGGGGCTTCCCTCTTGAAATACCGTAAGTTTGGAGAGACGCACCATCTTTCACCAGGTCATGTGACCTGGAGAATGCCTGGAGAACGTTTCACTTTACGGCAGTCAAGTGATCACAGGCTCGGATATACAGTATATCGTTCCCATGTGACGTCACAACATAGGGGCATTTCCCGACACAGCACCATTGCTGTGGGAAGCTGAAACGAGTTAGCCTCTGTTTACAGCCAAAGAGCACAATATGGTAGTTTTGTGTTAGTACAATGGTGCACTAATCGCCGCGATAGTTCAGGTAAACATGGATTCTTTAGTAAGGGAAGTCGGCAAGTCAGATCTGTAACTTCGGGATAATGATTGGCTCTTAGGGCTGGGGTGCAAAGCGGAGCTTGAAAATGTTAACCATTAAACTAAGGGACCTGCCTAACAGAAAAAAGCTCAAACTACCAACATTTTGTGCCTTTTTATGTCACAACGTCATCTTCGATGGTCTTAAAAGAAACAAGCTCATTTTTAAAATGTAAGGAGTAGAAAGTACAGATATTTCTTTTGTAAAGTAAGGAGTAAAAGTAAAAAGTTGCCAAAAAAATAAATACTCAAGTAAAGTACAGATGCCAGAAAAAACTACTTACCAGTAAGTACAGTAACTTTATTTAGTTATTTGTCACCTCTGCGTTCTTGTAAACATCAGTCATTGCACAAGTTCTTTCTAAGATGGTCACAAGTCTTCAGGAAGAATGGCCTTTACAAGACCTTGAAAGGTTTTGAATGTGTCTCTGAGAAAAGCAGCGCAGTGTCAGATCTATTGGCTTCCTGTAGACCTGATGTGGTGAATTATGATTTTGATGTCTGGGGTTATGTGACTTCCTTTCTACGTCTTTCCAAGCCTGTTGAGTGATAAAACGGTCTAAAAGTCAGCAAAGAAATGCTTTATGGAGAAGAACAGCTTCAGCACATTGTGTCAAAAGAAAAAAGACCAACATTTAAAAGGTACATTTACTGTAAACGCTGCACAATCACAGACACACAAGCACTCAACAAGTTGCTTTTAAATGACTCAGCCTAACAAATGAGGAGAAAACAAGTACGTGCGAAAAGCCAACACACTTGCATTCCTCTGAAAGACTGTTGTCACTGCGGTTTGAACTCACTATCACCATGCTGTGAGCTTAAATACATCATTTAATTGGTGGTAGAATACTGATGCACTATAAAGTCAAATGTAATATCAAGGATGGCTAATCTGTTTCCAGGAAACTCTAGTTTTCTATCTGCATTGTGAACGTAGTTTTTTGTGTTGAAGTAAACATTTTATAGGGCAGCACCACTGGTCCACATACCGTGGAGTTCTTGAATTCATGTGGCTTCCTTTAACTGTTGTTTTGGTGTTTTGAGTTGTTGCAATCCCACATTCACCCTCCCATCACATGCATAATCTGTTTCCCAAATTGTGAATTTGGTGAACTGCAGAAACTGAAACATACGAGTACGGGTAATTGCAATTGTAGAAATCTATAATTCAGTTTTGACATTCTGAATCAACAAATCCACAATGTAATATTGACTGTTGCAATTCTAATTCACAATTTCACAGTTCTATCCCCACTGGTCATAATGTAAATTTTGAATAACAACAAATTAATTATCACTGATGGAAATGTCCGGTTTGACATGTCAATGTTATTTCCACTCATGAAAACTGAAATTGCAACTATAAGCCCTACTGATTAAATGTTAAAACAGTTTTGCCATTTTTTAAAAAAAAAGAATATATTACTGATATATATATATATACAGTATATATATATCTGTGAATCAGTTCTGACTAGTTAAATTGTAATTACTTCCGGTATATGTGAAAATATATTGGAAACACGTGCAAATTGTTTTCCAGATATCTAAAATTAACATTTCAAAATGGGTTTTACATTTTGACATGCCAAAATGTCATTTCGACTAGTGAAAACTAAATTGCAACTTGTAAGCTCTACTGATTAAACCATTTTTATTTATTTTTCTACTGATTAAATAATAAAAGGACGTGCCATATCGATGCAACACTGAACACAGTGAAGTGATGCATCCGTGAGGCCGCAAGCCACACTTTGAGACCACTGCTGTAGTAAGTGAGCTCATTGCTTTCCAAACTTTTTTACCATTAGGCTTGACATACAATAGAACTGCATCATACATACAAACCGTTACATAAAAGCAGAGGTGGAAAAAGTACAGAAATATCCTACAAAGTGTAACTAAACCCTTTGGTTTTTGTTAACCTGCCACTAGGTGTAAATAATAATAAAAAAGACTTGTTTATGGAGCAGTTAAGACATGCCTAATCTATACTATAAAATCTCCAATGAACAATCTATGCTATATATACAGCATTTCTCTATTCACTCTTCTCTTAATCCAACCTACTCACCACAGATTGAAGAGCACACAGGTGCTAGTTTTTATAAAAGGGGTGGGGCTAGCAGTGCTTGTTTGTGACGCAAGATGGTCCAAAAACGTCACATGACCTTGTTCCCAGCCAATAGCAAAAATCAATTGCAGTAGCTGGGTTCAACCCATAGAGGACAGTCACTCTGACATTTTACAACAAAATACGCCAAATTTAAATACTTTGACTAAAATGTTGAGAGTTAGACCAGGATCAATCAACAGCACTACTTCATACCCAAATACATTGGTTTTCAGCAGAAAAAAGTTTGTTTTTTTTTGGGGGGGGGGGTTTAATTACTCTTTAAGTAATAGTAGCACTACTTGGTTGAACATTTACAAGCAAAAGTACCGGTCTAAAAATGTACTCAAGTAAAAGTTCTCATCTAATTTTTTTTTTTTTTTTAAAGTACAAGTACACAACAAATCTACTCAATTAGATAACACGAGAAATTGTAACTCGTTACTTTCCACCTCTGCAATGTAAAGAAATGACAAATAACAGTAATAAAGTGGAAGTAAAAAAAGCTCAGTGTTTATTCAAATAAATATGTAAATAATAAAAATGTGCTACTAATTCACAACAGATCAGACTGAGTAGTAGTAGTAGTAGTAGTAGTAGTAGTAGTAGTAGTAGTAGTAGTAGTAGTAGTAGTAGTATTCTCTGACATGGAGAGTGTTGGACACGTTCATGAAGAATCAAGGACTTCTTTGTGCGTGTGCGTGCGTGCGCATGCGCGTGTGTGTGTGTCCTCATCAGCCTTCAAACCTCGTGAATATTCAGCCACTCTCTGACAATAAACAAGGAGGGCTGAATGGCTGTCTGAGGATGGGGGGGTGGGAGGTGTTGTTGGGGGCAAATCCAAAGAAAAGTTGGGGGGGCAAACAACCCGTTACCATGGCAACAGGTCCTGCCTCTACCGTCCGCTGTAGCGGGCTGTGTAGAGTGTGAAGGCAGGAGGGGTCTGTCTTCCCCCTTGTTTCCCGTCCTTTCCCCCCCTCTCTGTCGGTTGCGGTTGGACAGACATGAGACGGAGTGTTGGGCTGTGAGTAGCGGCTCAGCCACAGCCTATAAGCATAAGCTAGCCTATCCAGCGGGACTCACAAAGGGACTTTGTACAGGGATTGTGCTCTGAAAGTGACATTCACCATGGATGTAAAGGGAAACTCGAAGGTAAAAAAAAAAAAAAAAGCCTTTTTTTGATAACTTGCAGACTGTGTGGAGAAGTTTAAATAGTTACATTGTTACAAAGCGGCTTCTGGAAACAAAAGGGTTATTAATGCAAAACAGTTCTCAGTGTGGTTTTTTTAATGTCTATGTGACCATATATGGTGATCGACATGTTTGACTGAAACACTCGAAACACTGAAACGTTTTCTGCCGCTGACCCTTTGAATGACGGACAGACTATACACACAGTTATTAGCAGAGGGCAAAGTAACGGATTACAAGTACTCACGTTACTGTCATTCAGTTGCGTTTATGGGTACTTGAACTTTTTTTTTGAGCATATCTCTAAATCAGTATTTTTACTTGTACTTAAGTACATTTTGAAGTAATTCGTTACATTTCTACACCTAACCGTTACTAAGTAAATTATATTTTATATATATATAATATATATATAATTTCCGTTTCATGACCTCTTCATAAACGTTTATAAATGTAGCTATACTTAAAGCCTGATCATTTTTTATTATTATTTTGAATTGAATTAATTGGTCTTATTTAATTTCATTTATTAAAGAATTGTCCATTTGACAAACTTTTTATTTTATACAGATGCCTTTGTGGAAAATAAATTAAATTCCAAATGTACAAGATTTGGTCTCTTCCTTATTAAGTTTATACATGAGATGTTTACTGTATGCAAGGGAACCGTGGCAAGATTTATTGCCAAAAATAAAAGTGGGGAGTGAGGAAGTGTATTAAAGCAGTAACTTGGATTACTATTTAATTGAGCTACTTTTAACAAATTTTTTAGTTGTACATGAGTATTTTATGCATGACTTGTCAGTGATGTCCCTAAAAAAAAACTAGAAAGCTTAAAAAAAAAAAGTAGAAGGCTAAAACGTGCAACGAGAAATCACTGCGGCAACGCCGCCGCTGTGCGCAGTAGGCACGCAACAACTAGGGGGGTCATTTTCCCCCGGAAAATGATGCTAAATGGTGCATTATATTAGTGTAATTGTGTTTTTTCTTCTATTTTGTAGCACTTTTCTTAGCATGATGTATTTTCTCACCTAGTTTTTGTTTGCACGTTGCATTTGCAAGTTAAAATCTGGTATCTGTGATAATGATGACAAAGAATTAAGCATCATTGTCAGTTTACCTATTTCCAGTTTAAAATGTACCAACTTATAGTATACCAGTAGTATGGGCACTTGGTCTCATCCTCTGGAGAATGCTGTCTGGCACTGTAACATATCTGCATGATTAATATCATTTTTGTGTGGTTTCTTGTAGTTCGTTTTGGTAACATATTTAGTTGTATCAATGCACATTAATATTCATAATTTATCTAACACAAGCACATTAATATTGATGTTAATATATCTGACATGGTCACATTTTAACGAAGCACAGAAGTTGATCATGGATATTTAAAGTCTGTGTAAAGGAGAAATACATTTGTGTTATGAGTTTGAAAGTAGAAAGGTCTGCTCTGCCCGAGTTCGAATGTGTATTGCTCCCGGGTAGAGTCAGAACTGCGCCCGCGAGAGGCAAAACACACAATCGCGGTGCAAAAAAAGTTTAATGGAAAATGTAGCACCAGCGGACGCGTTTTATTACCCCGAGTTCGAATATGTGGTTTGTTATCTGCTTGGGGTGGAATTGCACCCGCTGGAGGCCGCGGAAGTTTGGTGTTCTTCAGCAACAGGGTCGGGTTTATGCTAATGATGGCTGATGGGAGAGGCATGTAAAGCTGCTACTTTGTAGCCTGGAATCCATCCTAATATCCTTGTATTATTCATAGAGGCGATTAGTCTGGAAACGCTCAACAAGCGTTTGAGTTCTGGTGGTTGAGCAGAGTAACCAATCAAGCGTTGAGTGGACCTGGCCACAATAGCGTAGTTCGTTCTCCCTAAAAGGAGCCACCAGACAAAACCGCGTGTAGTACGGTACAGACTTACAGTTATAAAGCCTCTTCTTGTTGTGGTTTCAACAATATATCCAGGTCTTTTAAAACAGAGCCGAGCGTAGTTTCGAACGTCTTCTCCGTGTCAGCCGCCATGTTTGTTTTGATACAGCTTGGCACACGGGAAATGACATTTTTTCCTGTTCGGCTTGAGAAACGACGGCATCGCCAGACCCACTTCCAACAAGTAAGGAGTGGGTGTGGCTTCGCCAGGCTGGCTGCTTTATGAAGCTTGAGATGAACTCTCACGAGACATTGCGCAAGATTTAGAAAATGGCCACAGAAACAGCATTGCAAAAGTGGCTCAAAGTGTGGAAAAGTTCAATCTTGCATGGATTTTAACAATTCTTTAGGTGCGAAAGAGGTACGGAATCATTTATGAACATGTTTAAGAGTAGAAGGTGGCCAGAAAGAGAGTAGTAGGCGATTCCGCCCACCGCCTATGCTTGTTGACATCCCTGACTTATACTTGAGTACAATTTCAATCAAGTCACAGTACTTCTACTTGAGTAGAATATATAAGTACTTTTTACACCTCTTGTTATTAGCACACATTAGGGAACAGACACAGATTGACTAATCTCACGGTGTCCTGTTTCTGGTGAGGTTAAGATGAGATTAAATATTGGGTTCAGTTTTAAGTGTGCTAGAAAAAATAGGCTGTTTGTGTGTCATATACCTGTTATGGAACATTTTATTAATATGATTTTATGTAGTGATCTAATGTCAGTTGTGTGAAACATCTGGAACCTGGTCCACAACAGTCCACCTACTGCTCTACATTGCAAAGTTAATAGAAGATATTAGGAGTGTCCAAAATCCGATACAACTTTTTAACTTCCAACACGATACCTATTTTGTAGCCTTGAGTATTGGTCGATATCAGCATGAATCAATCATACTTTTATTACTTAATTTGTTGTGTGGAATGTTACAAAGGCTTGGTCAATGGATATTACAATAGTCAGCAACAGTAGTTATGAGAAAAACTCACCCATTTATTATCCAAACGGTTAAATACATTTAAACCTTAAACATAATAATTTACAATTGAATAAAATGAATACAAAAATAAATGAGAAGACCTTGAAAATATCCTCAATAAAAAAAAACAAATGTATGTATGAGAGTGCTTACAGGTACATTGAGATTATAGATGCAGGCTGATATACATTTAGATAATACATTAATTAAGCTTCTGTCCACCTTATTCCTGGCTGTGCTACTTTGGATTTTATTTTATTTATTGATAGTGAAAAACTGATATGTGCTTTTGTTTTAGATAACATATTAAAAACAAATATGGCACTTTTTCTATTACAGAAGTTGAATTATTCTTATTTGTGGAACACATCCTGTGGGGCATCACATTAAAAGTTGGCTTAACCTATATATAACCTCTATAATGTAACCTAAAATTTAGACTGGGAAGAAGGGGGTCAATGTATATGTTAGTATCAGTTCATATTGAAAAATGAAACTTTATTGTTGACAATTTCGAAAATCGGCAAAAAGCTAGATAACTGATCAATACAGAAGTGTAGACTACATCTGGGGCTTTTGTAATGAATGTCTAAAAGTGCAAGTTCCTGGCAGTGAGTGAAGAGAGTTAAGCTGGTGTGCTTCTGTATTTGTATTTTGTTATGTCGTGCTCTTGCACACAAAGGAACATCCATAAATAGGAGGTAGTGGCGACAGGAATAAGTAAGAGAGTAGCCATTGTTTATTCATTCTACCATAGTTTGATGCTTGTGTTAAAGAGCCCTGCAACAACCACATAACATTAACCCTTTAACATTAAAGTCAAAATGGATTGGGGGTTTTGCAAAACATTCCCATAAACATGTAACATCATACTTGTCATGCTCCCTGATATTTTAGCAATCTTATTACCTCACCTCTTACGGGTGCTAGTTTGAAAAGTATTAAGGTAATTTCAGCAGCTTTTTTTTTTAACCTGGAGCCGACATTGTTGGGTCAGTGTTAACCTCAATATTAGTGACTCAAGCCTTTGATTGGATGATTCTTGCTTTGAATTCTTGCTTCTAGCAGAAGAGCTTGTTGGAACAGGTGAAATGTCCTACCTGCCTCAAACACAGCATAGCAATGGAGGTCTATTTCAGTTACCAATACAGCATTTCCGGCACCATTGTTTATTGCTAGTAAGTGATCTCTTGGGAACTGTTACACTGAAACATGTCGAGACTGTTGTTTTACATTTCTCACTTAATCAGGTATTCTTCGTCGTAAGATCCTTAATGGTCTGTCTGCAAACTTATTTCTATGTGGGATGGAAGACCACCAGTTTATATATACTTTTATCTGAGACAAGGACAAATCTCACAGTGTGAACACACCTGCATAAGCAAACACACATTTACTTCAATAAGAAATTGATAGATTCCAATTATACCATCATACATTTGGCTCCAAAGCATATGTTCACCATTAAACTGACAAAAGATTGCTTTCATTGAGAATAGAGTAACGTTCTATTCTGGAACTTGTGTCTTAGATATTTGTTTACTAAACAAACCACAGCTTGAATTTCTAGTAGGGCCTATATTATCTCATGATATTTAAAACATTTTGCATCAACAACATTTTTGTCAGAATCCATTTAGCCTTCAAACTCTTTCTATTGTGTCAATCGAACAATGACCTTCGCCTTTCACTGGAAGAGACTGTCAGCACATGGCTATTGAGGAAGCTCTCCTCTGTTCCCTATTCAGTTTAGGAAGAGGGAATCTGGCTTTTTGCCATCTGCTTTTAGTTCAGAACGTTTTGCTCTGTCATCTTTGCAGTAAGTCTCTTTCTCCTCCAGATATTTTCTGTTGGGGTTTGCTGACGTTAGTCAGTGTACAGTACAACGTTGAAGAAAGTGAGGAGCCGATTTGCTCTAAGAGCAGCTCTGAAAAGCCTCATTCAGTATTGTACTACAGCAGCGGTTCCCAACCTTTTTTGTCTCATGTACCCCTGAGTCTCTTTTCAAATGATGAGTACCCACTCATCAACACTTGTAGGCTACCACTTGTTTGATTTACATGTTAACATGATGCCAGGCTAAGTTTCTTTTGCAGCTGGAACAACATAGTAACTCATACATGTCAACATATTTGTTTTACCCTCACCTAGTGGGGATTCTTGTCATTCCCATTGAATACGAGCATACTGGTAAATTACTACCATGTAATGACTTTTAAAGTAAAACTTTTTCCCAATGATTTATAAAATAAATGTTCTCAAGCATTAACTACTGTATCAACAATGTTGATCTTACATTGGTGTGTAGAATGCTAAGGTGGAAATGGCACTCTTTCATTGGTTGAGAAATTAGTTGAAACTGCCGAGTAGCCTTCTTGCATTTTCTAACATTTTGCGGCTAAATATTAATCATATTTAGGGTGATGCAACTTGTATCTACTTGTAAAACTAATGAAATGACTATCAAGTGTGTATTAATAATGTAAATAATTGCATGCATTTGATTAAATATTTGGTGAACACTGTCTGGGATTCATAAATCTTTCCAAGTACCGAGGTGTTCAAGTATCAAGTACCAAGTTTCCCAACCAGGGGTACACATACCCCTGGTTGGGAAACACTGTACTAAAGGTAAGACACTGTACTAAAGGGAAGACACTGTACTAAAGGGAAGACCTATAAGATTAGCAGATATCACATAAAAAAATAATAGAAATCCCAGTGTCATCTGATTTGCAAAGTACGGATGTACATGGTCTATTTTGCATGTGGCAGCGATGTTCAGTTGCAGTCCAGTGTTCTGCTGTTCCAGGGTTCAGTGGGTTTCATTAACATAACCCAAAGTTATGAACTTAAGGTTTAATTTCTATTGTAGATTTATGTTAAGTATGTAAACCAAAAAGGTTTATTGGTGTACCAATGTTGTCCACAGTCAGACATCCACGTAAAGACTATCAGATCCCTTGCATGTGATGGGATTATGATAGTGAGGATGTTATATTTCTTTCACTTCTGTGTGTGACATTGCAAAGGCTCCTAAGTGTTGCATGTGTAAAATCCTAATATCAGACAATTTGTTTTAATGTCAACTAAAACATTTGGACAAGATATATACACCTCTCTTTCTAGACTGATGTAAACTGTACTGGGTAAAATCTAAATAATAATCCATGTAAACACTGCAGAAAATGTACAACCCATTATATGGTTATTTTTGTACATAATCTTACAGTTTAAATAACACTTTTAATGAGAATTTTATCAATGTTTAACAAGGTAAAAGCCTTCCATTTTGATTTTACAACTAGGTGTTGAATATTTGAGAAATATTACGAAACGTTTTCTGGTTTCGAATGGCAGAGGAATTTGGACTGTTTTTACTGATTTCACTGTACAAGGGTCTCAGTCTTCTTGGACTCTTTTTTTGAACTTTTTTTTAATTACCTCAATTAGTTTTATATGAACCACTATACTTTCTTAATTTTTTTTCTCTTAAATTATCCTTGTACAGTATTGGCAAATTCCTAACTTTAGGTCTGATTCAAAGTGTTGACAGTCAGATTAATAAAAACTAGTTTAGTCTGTCTTAAATTTGCTACTTTTTAAATCTTTTTTGGGGGTTGAATAAGTCAAAGACATCTGTGTCAGAGGTCAGTTCTGCGACAGAAACCCAAAGCCCCCCTACTGCCGCTCGGATGGATGTAAGCCTGTTTTCCACATGCCTGCCTCTGCAGCTGTGTGTGCTCATATCTAGGTTACACCAAAGGTTTTTTCTTGATCCTTCTACAAAGAATAATATGTCATTATTACCCTGTAAAAACTAAAATGGCTAAAAAAGGAGATGAAAAAAGTTTCAAAGTACTGGTTCCACCTGGTCAAATGAGATTTATAATGGTGGTGTTGCGTACCATGTGGTAGGGTAATTATATAGGTATGGCTATGTAGAACTGCCAGTAGCATTGACCTTAGTGGTTTTCTTTTACATGGACCCATAGAGGCTTTCAGATCTCTGAAGTGATCTCCAGGGAGTCTGTATAGAAACAAAATACATTCACACTGCAAAGCCTAACAATATATAACACACCTCAGGTTTCTGGAGGGAAAAGTTGCTTTATTCAAAACACTTTTTCCAAACTAAACCTAACAGTATTAGTGTACTGCACGTAGAGACATGTATTGATAATGTGTCTAAAGGGAAACCTTTGCTGCTCTAACCCGGATCGAGTCTGTTTTTTACTCACTTAAAGAAAACAGGTCTTTTTGCAGGATATTCAAATGAAAAGATGGTGTGGATTACTGTGTGGGCTAATAATCTTGTGTCTAGCAGTAAGTTATGATGTCTGGGACAAGATGAAGAATTGGAAAATAAATGTAATTCTTTTTTCCCTTCACTTTCTGGCTGTCTGTGTTGGTTTCTAGAAAAACCTTGAAATCAGGTTGCCGACCAGCAGAAAAATGGGACTGTGTCCACAGAATCACCCAGAACACAGAAAAAGTACAATATTAAGCCTTAATTAGTTATGCTGCTGTTTTTTCCCTGATAATTATTTGATTATAGTGACTTTGTATACTTAACATCTTCAGTGAACTCTGTATAGACTTCTGCTGAGTGTACACACAGTGCAGAATCCTTGTTGAATGAAAACTAAGCTCTTGTCATTGGCTCCAGGTGTTTCAGCCTTTCTCTGCTTTTTTTTAACCTTCTAAAAACAGTCTTTAAGTTTGAACGCTACCATGCACTGATGGAGTGGGCAAATATTAGTACATTCCTACATGTGTGGTGAAAGCGGCGTATCAGATGATCTGTCAAACTTGACACTGCAAAGGATGTGTGGACTTGAACATATTATACCTGCCACGGACTTTCCTCCCTTCTACAAACTCACCCTCCCCACACACATTCACACGTACACACTGATAAAATGCTTACTTTTTAAACCATCTATCCCTCTCAAGGATGCCATGAACACAAAGGGCTCTTTTATTCCAGGCCAAGCTGTCTAATGGAGACACTGTCATAGCACTGGTTCATCAGCAAGCTCTTGTTCTAGAGGAGAATATTAGTCTTTGATATGCTGCCAAAGTATTTTTTTGGGGACATTATCAAAGCAGGGAATGTTTGAAATGGCTAAATTAGATTGTTGCAATCGTAGCAACTAAATTACATTAGTTATTGTTGTGAGTTGGATTTCTGTCAAAACAGAAGCTTTTATAGTTACTTTTCAGAGCTAAGTATGTCATGTGATAGGGATCTGTATTAAATTAAGGAGCAACAGCACTTTGTAGAACCAACAAGCCAATTAGAAACTCTTCAAAGCAGTAAGCGATGGCTACAAAACTACATTTTGCAGCAAAGAAACTAGTCAAGCTACTGGTGCAGTAAAGGATGACATTGTATTGTTGCTTTGCGGACCACTGGGGGTTCATTCGTTTCTCCTTAGTGGTTTGTGAAGCTAACTCTTAGTCTGCTCAAAAAGAACTTCACGCCTTATAGTGATGTCCACTAGCATTTATTTTCTCACAGCATTTTAAAACCATTGTGGAACAAAGTGAAAACTACAAAAGATCTATGTTGTGTTTCTCAAACTTCACGTGTTGTTGGTATAAACTTATCTGAAATGTTTGAATTTTTTGAACTTACAGTTTTGGAGAAAATCAGTTGGCATCTTGGTCTTATAAGGTTGAGAAACATTACTGGCAGCATTAATGGTAAGTTGGGGTCCTGGATGTGATGACATGCTTGAAGGAAAAATGATGTGGTTGAAAATGGATGCAAGTGCTTTTCAGACTTGGCTCGCTGTCATTACAAATGTGTTTCGTTGATACTTCGTATTTCAAACAATGTTATTTCCCCATCAGTCGATTAAAAAGATTAGTGTGGTCCTAAAATCTTCATGTGAGAATTCAGAGAACAACTTTATGACTCCTCTGGACTTTTAAGTGTCTCCTTTGTTTGTTTTTTTGACCATTACTGTCTGGGTTTGGTCTCATTGTTGTTATTAGAGCTGTTTTCAGCGGTACCTTTTTGAACTCCCAATGTACTGTCTACACAGTACAGCTGACTGACATTAAGCAGCGTACTGGTAAATAGAAGTGTTAAATATATATATGTACACAGTATATATATGGAAAAAAATATATGTATAAATGGAAAAAAACTCAACATTTTTACATCAACAGGCATAAGTAGAAACCCTGCTTAACCAGAGCAAAATTAGCTGAAGATGTCATCCAGCACTGCAGAAAGCCTTGTGACTAACAAGGTGTGTTAGAAGAAGGGAGACACCTAAAGGTGCTAGATCACCACCCTCTAGGACAAGATTCGAACACCCCGTCCTGGTACAGATAAATTACATCAGTCAGGATAAATTCATCAAGCCTAATCTGAGAATCTTAAATCAGGAATCAATTCCTGTTTGCTCAAATGTTATATACCTGCAGAAAACGAGTGAGAGTAAGAAAAGAGAGAGAAGAGAATACACACACAAGAAAATATCCCTTTTTAGGCTTCCTTGGGAGAAGTCAACAACAAAACAAAACACATACAACCACAAGGAGAACATGAAAACTCCACAGAGAAAGCTCCTAGGACTTCCTGTGCGTGCCAGATAATCACACTAGTGCTGATATTTAGCACAACAGCACAGCCTCAAGTGTGATATTACTTTAATACAACAGTTCTAGAAGAGCATTGTATTAGTTAAACTGAACAGTATACAGCGACAAGAGATTATGATTTGTTTATGTAAACATTTGTTTGGCTCCGCCAAGACAAATAGGTCCACAACTGAAAGGGAGAGAAGGCTGTTGTCAGGCAACACAAAAACATTTTCTAACTGTTATTAGAACCCCTGTACAGTGGAGTGATGCATCCATCCATTTGCTGGCTCACTTGCTCCTTCTATCAGGGTTGCAGGGGTTTGTTGGTGCTTATCTCCAGCTCTCATTGGGCATTAGGCAGTGATACAACCTAGACAGAGTCCAGTGCAGAAGAAAAGTCCCAGAGCTGTTGTTACTCTATAGCACTCGTGGAATGTCTCTTGTCCAATCAAATTACTTGGTTGGAACTAACTATTGTACAACAGACTTTAGAGGAACGGTTCCATTCTTCACGCTTCAAGTCGAGTGAAGTTATATTACACTTCAATATTTAGTTTTCATTGCTTTTCTTTTTGTCTCATATAGTCTCTTTATTTTTATTGACTAATGTCAAGAAAGTGGTTGTATGTCACATATTCACCTTAAGGTTGTTAAATTATTGACAGACATCTTAAAGAAAAGCTAAGAGCTTTGTAGTTCCCGTCTGTGATGTGTCATCACTGTAGTCTCTGGGTTTGTCTTTGCCTCTGACCTATCGGGGGAATATCCACTTTAAATTCACTTTAAAGGTACTTTGGAGTTTTCCTCCACAGTGGCTGTTTACAGGCTGTGATTTTGTGTTGCAAGATGGTATCGGAGGTCAGGAAGTCAGTTGGTCAACGCCTTGGTGTTTACACTAAAGACCATTTTGGTCCTTTGTGACCCATTTCTATGGATCTTGTTTCCTCATTCCAGAGCAAAACAAAACAAAAACAAACAAATATTTCAAAATGGTTTTACTGAGAAGCATGACTAAAGTTTTACATCTTATACCTTAGGCACTCATTATAAATGAAACAGCTGCAGGTCAGTTAGGATCTTTTCTAAGCAAATGTCTCTTTCTTTTTTTGACCATTGTTTTCTTAAAAAACAGTTTTATTGTTTAGAGAGACAAGGCCATGGGGCAGAGATCTGTGAGTGAAGGACAAAATGGTCCTTTGTGTCAGATGTAGATAATGATGCATGCCTAGTCCTCCTCATGATGTCCACACTCACAGGAAATAGCTGACAGCAGGAATGCTTCTCTCTCTCTCTCTCAGCTCATCTGTCTCTATAAGAATCAGCTCCACTAGTGGTTGTGCCTGGTTTCTTCGTACAAATACATCCTGTAAACAAGTCATGCTGCCAGGCCAGCACCCTGCTGTCCTAACCTCTGATCTGTAAGGATGTCCCTCTAAACTGCTTTATGCACTAGAACAATTCTTATTAGCATTCTTGAAAGGGTCAGTGCCCAGTGGTATGTTGGCCTTTTGCTTTCCTGGTTGTTTTAAGTTCCATTGCTTCAATTAAATGTTTACATTTCAACCATCAACATACGTTTACCTATTTCATTTCTTTTAGCTTTTTATTTATTTATATTTTCAGCAAATATTTTTAGAGATTGGCCGTGGTTTTTTCTTTAACTTGTTTTGACAGTGATATTAACAGGGTAGCTCACCTGTGGTAGCTTTATCACTATACTTTCTATTCTGACTCTGATCCAGACTATTTGCACAAAGCGTGCTAAAGTTATGCTACTTATATTCTAATGGTTATTTATACTGGAGATTTTATATGGCGTCGTGGTTCAGTTGGGCACTTTCTCGACCTTTTGAAAATACGTTTTTTATTAAGTTATCGAGGAAAAGGAGTTTGTCTTGCATTAACCTGTTCCAGAGAGAGGTAATCTGTGCCTGTATCTTTTTCCAATTCTGTGAAGCATTTTTGTGTCGAGACAAAGGTTTTATTGAAGGTTTATCACAAGACATTTTTCGATCACATTATTTTTCACACAATTCCTTTAATAGATAAATTTTGTCGCTTCTACTGTATCATATTACCATGGTAACCAGCCAAATGTGCACATTGGGGAACTCTGTAATGGTTGTATTTGGTCAATTCATTGTTCAGCAACCACACAATTATTTACAGTCTGCATTTTGTAAATAAAACTGGTGCAAACGGGAACATTTATGAACCCATTGCTAGCAATCCTACATTATTACTGAAAGAAATGCTGATGAGGACTATCACACTGTAAGATACATGTAGGTTCTACATATCTACAATACCAGGTAGCAAAACAAGCCCTAGAGGGTACGGTATATATAATTGTGAAACCATTCAAAATGTGTTTGGTTCTAAAATGGTATGGTAGTCATTTATTATTCTCTGTTACAAGTCACCATGCCAATTGAATTCTATTCTATCTGAATTACTTGCTTTGAGTGTATTGGTCAGAGTGCTGAGAGTGCATTTTACTTCATATTAACTGAGACTGCAGTAGTGAGACAAGGAAAGCAACAAACCAGACACAAGGAGGCATTTTTGATTTAGTTTAGAATTTTAGCTGTGTGCACATGTTGAAAAACAAATTTGGTCCATTCCTGATTCTCTAGGGTTTGTACGGCTTATTAGCGCGTGGAGTGACGTTTGCACACGTTTTAATACCCCTACCTTTAGTGAATCAGCCCCTCAATCAGGTGCACGAGGGACATGTGCCTAAGCTTAAGTTAAAAATATGTTTAATTTAATGAAATTAATTTTTTTTCCTTTTTGAATGGCCCAGTTGTTGGTGACCTCAGTATTATATTTATTAAAACTGTGCAAAAGAGAGAACAGGATCTGTGTGTAGTGCAGCACATGAACTGGATAGTTTTGTTGATTTAAAAAGAGCAAGGTCATCACACTTTAGTTCAATAAAAATACGTTTTCACTTTGTGGTTGACAATTCAAAATAAAATGTTCTCTCTATTTAATCCAGGTTTTTATATACCATTATGTTTTTTTTTTTAATGTCTTTGGGCACTTTTTAACTTATTTTTACACAATATTTCTCAATATCTAAAATAAAAATGACAATGCTCAAATCAAACCAAAATTAATACCCATACTGAAATAGAATCGCTGTTTTGTTTCCTGCTGTTTTAAGTATTAATTGTTTCCTTTTTTGTCCATTAGGTGAGTGAGCAGTGTGCAAAGAAAGATGACTGCCAACAAGAGTTCAAAGGCAGTACCTCATGCAGGAGGGGGTAAACCTCCTCAGGACGCCCCCAACAGGTCAGTGACACTCCGGACACAACGGGTTAGCTAATATGTTTTTCCTGTCGTCTCCTTTTTTTGAGTTCTCGCCAACCCATTGTACTACTTTTTATGAGCTCATTTTTCTCTTGCCAAGTTTTACCATCCAGTAATCAGTCTGGAGCAGTTTTTTTAAATAAATTTTGCAGCTAAGAAAAATGAGTCACAAGTGTCAATCATGACATGAAATCCAAAACATTTGCAAGTAGGATCTTGTCTACTGGACGTAGGCCAATTCTAGCACTACATTGTAAGTATTGCTTTCAAACTAATGTTAACATTTTGAGAGACCTTGTGAGAGTCGTGCTGACTGTGATCATACTGTTTATCGTATTTTCTGTTTTCAACATAGAATAGGGAACAAAGGGACTTAGAGAAGAGTAAAAGTGTCATTATGAATTCAGTCATTGCTTTACTTTGCTGGTACATCATTGCTGGTAAAAGGAACACATCTGTTTGACAGTTGTTGGCAGGGTTGCTCATTTTTGTGACACTGACTGAGCAGACAAGCTGCCCGTGGTGGTGATCAAAACATGTAAGGCAACAATTATTTAGTGTAGGAAGGACCGTGCAGGCCTGCGGTCAATCTAAGGCTGCGTTCACACTGCAGGCAAATGTGGCCCAAATCCAATTTTTTGGGAACACTCAAAGCCGACCCATATCTGATATTTTCAAATCAGATTAAGACCACTTTCATATGTGGTCCTGAATCAGATACAGATCAGATCTTTTTCAATGCGACCTCAGTGCGAATGGTCAGGGAGGATTTCATGCTCATTTGATATGTAGACGTAACAGCTGTAGGAGTGAGCGCAGCAGCTGCACGCTGTCCTCTGATCACCATGGAGTCGAGAGGAACAGGGACAGAATTGGGACAGGCTTGAAGCATCAACTGTTAAATCAATTCTTTCTCTGCACAAGAACATGGATAATTATTTTATTTGATACGTGGATTATGTAAATAGATCCACGTGTCTCTGGCACGCACTCCGCCTGTGTTTGATGTGCTCTTTAGAGATGTCCTGGTACAACTTTTTCATTTCCGATATGATACCGATATTGCAGCCTTGCGTGTCGGCCGATACCGATATTGATTCGATAATAGCATGAATCATACACACTTTTTTTAAAATAAGAAATTAATAATTACTTATTTTGTAGTGTGGAATGTTAGAAAAGGCTTGATCAAGTGATGTTACTCAAACAGAGAACAATACTCAGCAACAGTAGGTATGAGAAAAACTGAACCACTTATTATTAATCAATTGGCTACATAATTTTTAACCTTCAACATAATATCTACAGTTTTCTACAATTGAATAACATAAATTAAAAATAAAAAAAAAATAAAAAAAAATCCGGAAATTTGAATCCGATAATCGTTTTCAGGCCTATATCGGACCGATATCCAATTTCGATATTGGATCGGGCACTCCTAGTGCTCTTGTTACCCTGTGCGCTCATCTGATGTTGACATTAACAGTTCTGTTAATAAAAGCAGGGTTACCACTAAAACAAGCGTAAATATGTCAATTGTGTGAAGAAAAAAATAGGTTTTAATCATCGTTTCGGGTTGGGCACGGATACAAATATCTAATGTCTGTCGGACCTGTTGGTTTTGGTATTTCTCTGTTGGTTCGGGTCAAAGCTTGAAGGTTCATATCAATTCAGTTAAGATCAATTCAACTTTATAATTATATCATATATCTATTATTTATCATAAATGGTCTGTGTTTAAAAGCAAAACGGCACCACAAAAAGCCAAAACAAAATATTTGGCTGTCTTTTTCTTTCTCCTCATCCTGCTGCACCTGCTCATTCATTCAACGGCTCCGCTGCACAAGAACTTTGAGACAAATGCGTCAATGTGCATGCGGGTCACATTGGAGCCACAAACCGTTTACAATGGAGTCTGATACAAGTTACATTTGAAATGGTAATGTAAACAAACAAACAAAAAGTCGGATTTGAGCAAAAAAATCGGAATTGAGCTTTAGGTTTGCAGTGTGAACATAGCCTAAGAATGTGTGGAGAATGTGAACCATTGAACATTTACAAGCACTCTAATTGAATCAACAAGTTGACCTTTGATGGCCATGTGAACAGATTGCATAAGAAAGCTGGTCATGTATGTATTTTCAAATACATGATCAATATTTTAATGTTTACCCCCCACAAAGAATTGCAGTTCTAGTTTTATTAGATTTATTAAAGTGCTGGTTGGTATAACTTCTAGTATTTCTATTTCAGTGTTGGTATTTCCCTTTCTCCTCTGGGTGTACAGCCACTCCCTGTCTTGTCAGTATGTATACAGTATATGGTTATACCAAAATGCATTGTTGTATGCACTGTTGGTATATAGGTTTGTATATATACTTTAACTTTCCTTGGTATAATATCCCTCCCCACTCACAGGTTACCACCTCCTTCCTCTACCAATCGTAATATATCTATTATAGTCATCACCATTTAATAATATTTTACTGGTGTTAAAGGGGCTTAATTCATACAGTTAGTGTATTTATCACCAGACAACATGACAAACAAAAAGACACTTAATTGTTTTCCAAAAAGGAATTGTGAGCAAGTTGATAAAGTGTGAGGTGTGGAAAAAACTTGCTGAGTTTTTGTTTTGTTTTGTAAGTCCAAAAGTAGAGCCACAGATGTAGTTACAAGGACACACTCATAAAGGACACTTCTGCATGTACTTATAGTCAGAAAATCGTGCATTGCAATGGAAATTGGATCTGGTGGGGTTTATCTTGTTTTTTTGGATAAAATTATACAAGTTGTTTTAAGTGGTATAATCAGCAGTCCTACAGTCTAAAATTGAGTCTTCAAAGGTCTTCAAATGAATCACCAAGCAATTCCAGTTGCCTTCACTAAGTATCAGGAATGCTGTCAATAATATTTATACACTCGGACATTGATACTTGGAGTTATACCACTTCCCTGGCAGAAGTTAGATTTAGCACTTTGATGGTTAACAAGCCAGTTTGATTTGGATTTGGCAAGAAATTTTAAATAACTTCTTACATTTACCGTGATCTGCTTACCAAAATAGCAACTGCACTATAAACATAATCGTATTTGCTAAGGTAAACAATTATGTGTGATACAAAGCAATGATGCCCTGTGATGGACTGGTGCCCTGTCCAGGATGTACCCCCACCTAGAGCCCAGTGTGAGCTGGAGATGGGCACCGGCAGACCCCCAGGACCCTGAAATAGTACAAAGAGGGTCTGACAATGGATGGATGGACAAAGCTATGTTTGCCACAGTAATGTGACTCAAAATGACTATTATCATTTGGATTAGCCAGTTATCAGGGAGCATACTCAACTCATACTTAAATACAAATGATTGGAGAGTCCAGTCAAATCAAATTGACCAATCACAGTAAATTGATTTATGGTCTCTCAAATGACTATTTCAAAAATGTAGATCTCAAGTACCTCACCGAGTGTTATTCAGATTAGACCAGATTGCACATTTCATTATGATTTTTTGGGTGCCCATACATTTGGACCTGAAGTATCATTATTAATGGGAATATATTCTTATGAGCCTTTAAAGTGTGAATGATCATGGTACCACGATCAAGAATACTGATCCATATAACTGCCAATATCTGGCAGTGGATATTTGATTCTTGGCGGAGGTTTGCACTTTTCTGCTAAATAATTATTTGGCACTTTATCTCAGTCATCTTCAATAATCCCAGTATGTGGAAAACTTTTTCCTTCAAAATCTGTGTAAAGTCCAAATACAAGGTCTTGAGTGTGAGGTGTCTGAAATCAAAGAAGAGAGAAAGATGAGACACATTCGTAAGACTTCCAGCTTGCAGGCTCCATGCTGTTGTAAAGCGCTCTACCCTGGAGCATATGGAACGAAACTCGGCAAAGACAGGTAGGTTTAAAGCTGGATTTGTCCCAACCTGTACTGTTGGATCACAGTCCGCAGACTTCTGTTTCCTCCCCCATTATCTGTGTTATTCTCACCTTGCAGTGACATCAGATTTTTTGAGCTCTTCCCTTTTACAAGATTTAGTCATCTTAATGACAAGGTTCGATGATACAACGAAAGTAGAGGAGTGTCTTACATCTACATGAATGGTTTGCGTCTCTGTGAAATTCTTAAATGAGGTGAGCACCGTGAGAAAGAGTGAGTGCATGTGTGAAAAAAGTGTGTGACAAACAAATGTCGAGTCAGCAGCTTGTGTAGGACCAGCTGCATCAGGTATCACTTACCGCAGCTTTACCGATCAGAAGCAGCTTTGCCTACCTGAGAATTAGGACTAGGTAAGAGCAGTGTTATGCATTTCCTCTGACTCACAGAGTCTCTGTGTGCGGTCTATCGTTAGTCTACTTGAGTTATTTTGATTATGTGGAAAAATGTTCTGTGGCATTTTAAAGTTTGCTGTATTTCTTTTGGCCTATAGTTTGAGTCTCACACTGTAAAAAGAAAGAATCCTTTCCTGTGGTTCCTTTATACATGGAGCCCAGGTTTTTTTTGTTTGTCTTTGAACTTGGAGTTGAAATCAAAACCTTTAACTCAACCTTTACAGTTTCAGCCTCTCTGTCCCACATTGGGCTTCTGTTATTCTGTCAGTTGCAGGCTCAAGAGGACTTTGCTGCCTTGTATGATCTTCCCATGTTGGCTTTGCTACTTAGTCACAAAGTGTTTTCTCCATTTTATATGTCTTGTCACAGGTGCCAATCTTCATCACCATGTCCTGCTAGCTCAGGACAAAACCAGCAGTACCCGACCAGCCCTGAGAGCACTGAAAAACAGGCAAGGTACTTAAGAACTGACGGAAGGTTCTTGCTACGTTCTGGTTGGATCAGCAAGACAGCTAGCCTGTCCACTGCTGCATCCATCACCGGAGACCCCGATTTCCAAGGCCGTCTCTGCAAGTTGAAGAGCATTAGCTACCTGGATAACAGACTTTCCATCTATAAGCCTCCAACTCAAACCAAGGTCTTTCAGAAAAGTCAGAGCTTCGAGGAGCACAAGGAGGAACAAGGGGATGTATCTGTGGCAGATGGACCAAATGATCGGCCCTTAAGTTGGAGCACTCTCTCTCTAGGACCGTGCTCTAACCAGGGCCACAAACGCACCCTTTCTCTAACCCGTGCAGTAGCAGGTGTTCCATCCACCAATATTCGAAAGAAAATCTCAGAATGGGAGTGCAGAAGAGTTTCTCTTCCTAGAATGAGCTTGTGTCTGGATAAAAGAGGGGCAGAGCATGTTGGCGGTAGCGAGGGTTGCCCTAGTCGGCTGTCCTCGCCATGTAGCGAGAAGACTTTTGACTTTAAGGGAGTTCGTAGGATGAGCACAGCATTTTCTGAATGTTCCTACACAGAAGAAGAGAATGGAGTTTCAGAAAAGGATGGTGTAGGACGATTTCAGAAAAGGACAAGCAAGACAGAATCCTCAGGAGCATTTGCACGCTCCCTATCCGCTCGTAAAGAGAAATCAGCTGTCCTCAACAGGATACAAAAGATTGAGCAAGCTCTCAAGGAGAACCCAAGTCTGCCACCTCCACGTTATCTTACAAACTGCTATGCTCCAGACAAAACAAGACAAAAGTCATTTATGATAGTTGATGAATTTGACAGCACATGCACAAGTAAACGCAGCAGCATTTGCTCAGTAACCACTGAACTGGATACTGTTTTAGTGCCTGATAAGCTTTCAAAATTGAGACAAAGATTTAGCGTAATTTCAACCAGGTCTGAGAGCCCTGAGCCTCCTAGTCCACAGACCTCTGTTGGCATTCCTGTCAACCCCTTACCTAAACCTAAACGCACTTTTGAGTATGACGGCAAACGGGACCAGAAGGCTACGTCGCCCACCAATGGACTACCTCTAGATAAACTTTCTGAGTCTCCGCCGCCTCTGCCTTCCACACCTGCTCCCAGCATGACTCGAGTGGCAAAAAACACAGGGAGTGCCCCAATACAAATACCCAGGTGAGGTAAAAACCTCGGCATGATGTCAGACTAATTTTACAGTCTAAATTATGTGATACTTGCAGAATAAGTTTTGGTGCCTGGTTTTCTGCTTTCACAGACATAATCAGATATGCGTAGTATTTCTCTTCCTTCAACCCTGAACAAAACAATATCTGTTAGCAGTGCAGTTGCATTTGGTAATTAAGGCACTTTTATTAATTAACTTAGATGCTTTGGGATTGTGTTTGTTTTGAGAAGAAGTCCCTGGGTATTTGGTGGGTTGATGAAGCTGTTAAACCACTTGTAAATAGTGTTCTACAAAAAAAAAAGTTTTTTTACCGACGATAGTTTCATCGTTTAGTGTTTAGTTTGTTGCTTTTTGACATCATGCTTACTCTAACCATATGCATATCATGGAGAAAAAGTTTCCTCCTTTGAAAAATCTACTAAAACTGATTCAGTAAAGTTTACATAAGGTTTGAAAGGATAGAAAATGGACCAAAATAAGAAAATAAAAGAAAATAATCTGCCATATTCTTCATAGATAAAATGTGCATAGGTTCTCATACTAACAGAGCAGCAAGGAGTCTGAGAGATACCAGACTACTAGTTGACGTTCTGTTCTTTGTCTTCTGTTTTTGTCTTTCATGAGATAAACTCTCTGTGTTGTCCCTTTTTTGTCAGGGAGGGGCATATCCACACTGTCCCTGTGTAAAATGGGCATAAAGTCCTTAAACATTTGTCCCTGGACTCTTTGTTTAACATTCCTGTGGCCCTGCCAATTTCAGACCAGACTTAAAAGCCACAAGCCATCGATGCGTTGACACAACCACACTACGATTCCCGCAGTCATGTAGTCTCAACTAACATATTCTGCAGTGCCTTGACATGTGCTGTTTGACTTACACTGAACAGAGAACACTGGGGAATAGTAAGATATCTGCATGTTTACTTGGGACTTATCTGTGCTTTTCTTGTAATTGGAGCAGAATGTTGCTATTGAGCCCTTTAGTGTTTTATTTTAACATCAATCATCAGTAGATTTTTTATTCAGAAAAAAAACTTTTAGGTAGTCCAAAAATACTAGTATATAAAGAGTTTTGGCGTTTGTTTGAGAATTTGAAATGTAAACCAGGCTATTTAAAAAGGCCACTTAAACGTCTATATTTTCTTTCTTTGCTCTGTCATACATCTGCATCTTGGGAGTTGACGGATATTTACTTTTTCTCTGTGTAATGTGGTTTGTTCGACTTTTCCCCATGTGGGACCGTTAACATTTATTTTGTTTTCTAGAGAGTCTTGTGAGTCAGAGGATGCTGCAAGCTTGCCGTCTTCGTATCCGTCCTCGCCCACAGAGAATGGCACACTGACGACAGAAACACAAAGCCGACCAAATTCCAAAAGCACTTTTGAAGAGAATGCCTATGAGGATATTGTAGGTAGGCATTTTAAACATGGCTTTCATTGCACTAGTCTCTATTCCATAATCATTTCATCAAAAATAATACAAACAATAAGGTATCTAGTTTATTATGATTATTTGGTTTATTTCACTTTTTTGTGTCAGTGTCCTAGGCTTTATGACAAATGTTTTAAACTAGGAACAGTTTTTTAGAGATTCTTTCCAGACTTTAGTCCCCTACCCAGTCCTGGCTTCTGCTTTCTACACTGACAAGTGTTTAAGCACAGATTAGGTATATTATTACACATTATGTGTCCCATTATGTTATGTCAGAAAATGCTGTAACTTATTTTGTTCACAGTAAGTTTATGTATTTTTAAAAACTGTTTGTAAAGAGCTTAAAAAGTGCAGGAGTCCGACATTCTTCCTCTTGTGCAACAACATCAGTTGTTATGTAAAATGGAGAATGTGGAAATGCAGAGTGATACATTTTTTTTTTTAATACATTGAGTTTGAGGTGTTAGGGAAGGAGGTCTACGTCTTTGTCTCGTAACGATAGCTGCCATTATATGTGCATAAATCTGTGACAGTTAAAATCTGCCTGTCAAATGTGCTAAATAGTTCCATGAAATCATTTCGAGGCTTGGTAAATCACATCGTGTGTGCTAAATTGATCTATTTGCATATCTTCCTTCCAATATCAGGTGTGTCCTGGCAGAGATGCTCAGATAACATTTTCAATAGAAGCAAACGCTCTACATGGATTGTTTGTTATTTTGAACATCGGACAGACAATCCTCAGTAAACAGGGTTAGTAGGTCAACTGCGTCAAAGTTAGCACATGTTTTAAGTAAATCAGCCCCCAATTCTTCAACATAAAACACGGCTTTTACTCTTTTTTTCAAAAAATAGCTTTTTAACTGAATTGAAAAATCAAGATATCCTTAAACTCTAAGCTTGTAGTGTAAAGGAAAAAGAGTCACAATGGATAAATGAGATATTGTGACATTGTGTGACAGAAAGACAATAACCAATGCCTGGAACCTTCTGTGAATTTTGCCCTCAAACTATAAACTGTACATGAAACTGGCCCTGGAACCCAGCATTGTCAAAGAGATCATCTTGATTATGTTTTAAAGGTCACATGTCATGCTATTTTTCCCCCATCTCCATTTGTTCTAAGAACACCAATAAACAAAGTATTTGAGGTTTATTTTCCTAAACTTGCCTGTTTTCCAGAGTTTTAGCCTCTAAAAAGTCACTTTCTGAGCAACTCTACACAAGCAGGCTGATTTGCGGCCTACTTATGTATATTCATGAGTGGGCATGTCTATAGACGGGACACTGACTTCCTCCTCCCCGCTCGGTGACTTAGGGCCAGAAGACGTCCCACCATTCTCCCACCCACTCCGTAGCCGAGCTCATGCTGCTTTATAAACAGGAGACAGAGCGTGGGGGCGGGGCGTTCACCGGTACATACATAGACTGTAGAAAATACATACATAGCACTGCGTGAAGGACGCTGAAATGCTCACCTTCGTGGGCGTGTCTGTTTACATGTCAATCATGGCAGTGAGCTTCCTGGAGGCGCGGCTTTTCCAGCTCAGTGCCGCGTCAAATTTATCATCAAAGTGGGAACGCGTCATCAAATTGGAGCGAGGTGTTTGGGCTCACCCTGCAGTAAGAAAGGAGCAAATCACCCTCTAACTAATGATTGAGGGAATCAATGAAAAAAACACCCTGGGCATGTTTATGAAGTCCAAAGCACTTTTATGATGTTTAAAGCACAGAAAAGTCAATTTAGCTTAACATGGGCCCTTTAAACTTAAGATGCTAATATAAGAAGAAGTTGTGCTTGATATCTTGGTACTTGTTTAGATTACACCTGATGTAAAGATGTTGCCGCGGTGATTCATTGTCTAATATCATGCTCTTGTAGTAAAAGTATTATTGAAGCAGTGAGTACAGACATAATTAGCGTAGCTCTGTGGAATATCAGATATCCTCTGGTTATGAAGGTTGTTTTTGCACTACTACAGTACCTGATAACTGTTAAAACAGAATGCTTTATCACACCGTAACACACTGTATGATAGTTTTCAGTTGTTGGCTTGTTGAGCAGCAGTTTCTTCTCTCATTTTCCACATGTTTCCCAAACAGCAAAAGCTAGTACTTATAAGTTGTGTATGAAATTCTGGGCATGATGAAGAGTCAAATTCCTTTCCGCTAGCAAATAACCCCAATGACCTCTGCCCAGTTCAGCTGCCAGTTTCACAGCTGCATTCTTCATGTGGGAAATTTATTTATCAATGTTTGTATACAGTAAAAAATGCCCAAGGTTATAGTATATATATTTTAACAACTTTTCCCATCCTTCATGAGGGATCAGAAAGATGTGACAGAATCAGAACAATGCCCCCTTGTTCATCTAGCACTGTGAGCGCCGGGGTTTGGCCACCATGTAATTTAAAGATCAATTGAAATCATCCTGAGACCATCAGGAGTTGTGTATGAAAAGAAAATTAGTCTACTTGTTATAAGTCCTTACTTATTTTCCAAACTCTCAAGATATGCGGTATTGCCTCCTTGACTCATTTAATAAGCAAAACATTTTATGTAACACACTTATCTTTGATCATTTGTGACGTGTGCGCTTTCTTGCCCAACTGGCTTGTGTTTTTAAATGGGAAATTCTACCAAGAGAACCTGATAAAAGCAATAAAAGTGAGTGATCGTCTACAGGCTTCTGATTCACACCAAATGCATCAGTTATCCTGTTATTCAACTGTCTGCTTTCAGTTGTGACTCATTTTGGAGACTCTGATACAGAAACTGGGATTCAACAGCTGCAACTAACACACACATGATGGTCTTATGGTTTTGTTAACACTCACTCCTAAAATACTGTATGCTCTCATGCAATATTTATGTTGTGTTGTTAGGGATGCTGAGGATTCATGTTGTCTGCCGGGTTTCAGATAATACAACCCATTTTTGTACAAGCCACAGTTTGAGGAACATTCTTCCTATACCTCGACTCTCCACTTTATAGTGTAACCTGATACTGGTATTGTTGGTATAGTTTGTTCTGTGCCTCGCCCAGCACAGAAAGTCCACAGTATACACTGAAATGTTCTCTCGCTGTGTGCAGCAGAGGTATGCCCATTGCCTATATAGCACCATGTGACTGGGAGTGTAAAAGAGGGATGGTGATGTTTGCAATCAGAGGAGTAGATTAGTAGCCTCCAGTGCATAAGCAGCTTCACAGACATATCATTTTCCTAGCAGGCTCTCATTACAGTATTGCTTTAGTTTAATGGAGTAGCAGCACAACGTGGGGTTGGTTTAAGTGCTTACCAGCTTTAATGATGCTCACAAAATAACTCCGCTGAGATAATATACTGTGTGACAGAAAAATCCCCATCAGTGTTTGTATGTGTGCAGGAGTGTGTGCACAAGTATGCTAATTGGCATAAATATACGTTCTCAAACAAAGCTCAGACTGCATTCCGCTTGGATGAGAACACAATCAGGTTTTAGGAACTGATATCAAGGAGGAATAAGATCTGCTCAATGAATTCCTGTTTTCTAACCTCCATGGACCAAAAGTGTCCATTGATTTTTCTTTTTTGAGAAATCCTCTCATGCATTTTGACTCCATCTGGCTCTGTTTTTTTTCTTCGCCGTGGTTTCTTTTTCTCACAACCTTTTTCAGACCCTGCCAAAGAGCTATTCACAGAGCACATGTCTATGTCTGAATAGACATGGACTGTGGTGTTACACAAGTTTCTTCCATATTGATGTTGGTTTTTGGCCAGATGACATCAGTGTGTGCAGTGTAAACGCTCTGTAATGTTCCTTTGCTTTTCAGCCATCACTTATTGGCTGAAAATCATTGATCAAGCAAAGGGGAACAGTTAGTCATTACATTCACCTATTTTATAGAGTTTTCAGTGTTAGTGTTTCAATGTCACCCTTTTAGGGACATTTCTTGATTGATTTATTGTGATGATGTTGTTCATTAGACATTTTAGCAAAAGATAATAAATAAGAGGAAAAGATTTGCACCACAGAAAAAGTCTATGGATTTAGTAAAGGAGCATATAAAGATAAACATTATTTTTACTTAAAAAGGTAAAAAAAATAGAAGAAGATGGAAGAAGAAGATAACTGTGGTGACTCTTAGGGACAGCCAAAAGAAGAAAAAGGAAAAGACAAAGCTGTCCAAAACAATACAACTAGGAAAATGTCAGAGAGGAAGAATGTTAGCCAGAAGGGATTATGACATTATGTTCTCAAAATGGATGAGAAACTGTAGTTAAATCTTAATTTTAATGCATTTCTTCAACACTAAATAACATTATTTCAAAATACCAGAAAAACCTGTTGCCTGCCTACATATACAATTTGCCGGTTATTCAAACGAACATTATCTAAAAACAATATATTTGTTATAATAATTGTGTAATTACCTTAATCGATCACGGGTCATTGCCAGAATCACTGAAAAAGTGACGTTTTTCTGTGATCACTTTGCATGCCTGGACAATGACTCACCTCCAGTGTTGTATCCAGAAAGCTCAGCTGGTCTGTTGGGGCCTCCAGGGCCCTGGTCCAACAGTAATCGCTTCAAAAAAAGGGAGTTTACTTCAGCCAGTTGAGAAAAACCTTTGACTTACCTTTAATGAATCATCTTTTCTTGAACTAGCCTAGGGACGTACTTGGCATGACCTTGACACCATCCGCAATCCTGAGTTTTCTCTGTTTGACCCCTTAGAATGATCTGTCTTCTGTTAGAAACAGCCTCTGTCCACAAGATGGCTTGCTGCTAAATTCACTAATGACTGAATTCTCTCTTTATGACCACAGAGAAGGAGAATCCATATGAGGATGTTGACCTAAAGCGAAGGAGTTTGGGTCGTAAGTCCTGGACCACGATGGACAGAAAGCTGAATGCTCCACCTGAGGTAAGTCGAAGGCTTGATGCAATCATCTGTGATAATGTGCTTCCTACAGTAAACAGATAAGCCATTCGTTCCTGTGGACATCCTCTCTCCTGGTTTCAGTGCAGAGGTCTGGATAACGTCATGTAAAGAGTCTCATTTGACTCCAACAGGAAACACTTTGACATATTTAGGAACTCTCACACTCACAAAAATCCCCTGCACATTTGGCTCACTCATTTTAAAAACTGAAGCACTTCATTGGGCAATATGAAAATAAGAAAGCCATGGCCACAACTTGTAACAACAAGTGTTTGGTCAGAAATTCTTGCAGCCACTCCTCGAAGGAATTGTGTGTCTATTGAGCTGCACCAAAATTATGTTTTTTTTTTTTTTTATTGTATCCAGCTGTTAAAAATAGTAATTATAAAAGGTATGACTGCATAGTTTGGGAATCTTACCGTTCTCATTTCAAACTTGAAGTTAAGGAGCTATATAATTGTAAATCATGTACATAACTACACAGTTATGTACATTATTGGTGGATCATTTCCTTTTTTTTCTTACAAAATGTTATTATTATTATTATTATTATTATATAGAACAATTCAAACTGCATTATTACAGGTTTTCAGCATCAGGTAGCATTTGATTTCCTAAATATATTTGATAGCCAGAGGGGTTAAGCAGAGGTTACTCCCCCTTAGCTTAAAGACAGGATACCAAAAACATGTGTAATCTTCTTGAGCATGCATGGGTTCTCATTGGTTTTACCAAAGTCAAAAAAAAGATTTACTGTATGTTTTAACTGGAGTCTATAAAACCAAACTCAAAATGCTACTCTTGCCTACTCTTGATATCCACAGAATATGAGCAAATACAGAATAAAGCATCCAGCCAATAAAAGGCTGTGCTACAGTGCAAAATATGTATAGCTGATGCTCTGATTTTTCTCAGGTGTGGGCCTGTGCTGCTCACGCTGTTAGACAGAGGTGTGGCTGACCTACAGTCAACGGGAGGGACAGAATTTCTTGTTATCTTCAGCTGATTATTATGTTATTGTACATAATGCTAGGGTTTGGGTGGTCTGACCATTTTGTCAAATTTCCTCATGAAGGTGAAACAAGTTTCCAACATGAATTTGAAGAGCCATTTAGATTAGAGCAAGGATATACAGTAGTTTCCACGGTAGCTCAGTACTGTGGAGTTTTCAGTTTTGTAGTACTTCAAAAGGAGAGACTTTGTTTATTTTTTAACTTTTTACCAATTAAAGAAATTTAACATTTTTTTTCTGTTATCTGTGCATTTTATGCGTGTGATTTTGCTATGAACTAACCTCTTTTAACCGGTGTTGTTTGAATGCAGAAATGTGATGCGTTTCTGAAGTTGTTGCAAAGTGGATAAAAAAAAGCATTGAAGAAGTCTTATTCTTAGTTTTTACATCATCAAATAATACTCCCTTATATTGTTGTATCTAGTTGCCGTCCAAACCCAGTAGCCAGTCCCTTCGTCTTCCTGGACCGTGTGAACGAAAGAGCCACCGCTTGTCTCAGTTATCCAAGCACTACAGCCACGATGAAATGCTGCTCCTTCCCCAGATTGGAGTATCAACATCTCCTTGTGGGCTGCTGGATGATAGCCTCTGTAGCAGTGGTGATACTTTGGCCTCACACAGGCACTGGAGCGTCCCTAAGGTACACACGGCTAGATCCTACACAAATACTCACTCTAAGCCCTTGCAGAGCCCCGGCTGTGTTCACTTTCTGTTCCTGCCTCACTGATCGGCTCAGGTTTCTGTTGGGACCAAGTCAGGATCAGTGCAGCTCCAGAACATCTGTAATTCCCCAGTTTGTAAAATATCTTTGAAGTCGCACCGATTTGATGGAATTAATTATGATTCCAACTTCAGCTTCTGTAATGCTTGAAATTTGTGACTCTCGTTAAAGTTTTCCCACATTTTCTGGAAACCCCCAACACACAGAGTGCATTACACTATTACTTTTGGCTCGGTATACTTTAGGCATCTCATTATCAAGATTTGAAGAAACAAGCCCTCCGACTCACTGTTGAGATTTCCTTCTTGTTCTGTTTACAGCTGGTCCAAAGGATCAACTCCATTTACTGCACTAAACGTGGGAAGAAGAGGCTAAAGAAGCTTTCCATGTCCAATGTTGAGACTATGTCTTTAAGAGGTAAGACCTCTTATTCCTATCTCATCTAGTCGCCAGTTGATTGAGTAAATATTTGTCTCAGCCACACACAGCGTCCTTGTTGTGTTCTCCTTGTGAAATCAACACGTTAACTTCCCACCCTCTGAAAATGTGTCTTGTCTTTTAATCTTCATCTTCAGATGACAACAGTGAGAGTGAAAGTGACTCTGATGACAGGTTTAAAGGTGAGTGACCACAGCATTTATTTGCTTCAACAGTTGAATTCAACTAGTAACTGATCAGATTTGAAAGCTTTAGATGCATAGTGGTGAAGGGCATTACATTTAGAGTTTAGCTGGCTGTGCATTTGTTATAAGACTATGATTATTATTTTGATTGCGCGACCTTAATGTCACTCATGTCTACTCTTCCCCTCAGCCCACACCCAGAGGTTATTAAAACTGCAGTCCATCCTTCGACGAGCTCCTAGCTACCGAACACTGGAGCTTCAACTTATTGAATGGCAGGAGCGAGAGCTCTTCGAGTATTTCGTTGTTGTTTCGTTGAAGAAGAAACCCACCAAGAACTCTTACTCTCCAGAGGTCACCTACCAGTTCCCCAAGGTACGAGCACTGGTCAAAACTAAATTTGGTCTACACACAACAAAGAATCATCATTAGCTAAATTATTTTCTCTCATCTTTGTCAAATATTTCAATGCTCCTACATACTTGAGACAACCGTATTTCAACAACATTATCACAGTTACGACACAGTATTACTTGTTCTCTCTTCTGCTCTATGAGAAATCAAACTACAAGCTGGTTAAATTGGCATAAGTTTTTGAGTAATTTGTAATGTTTAATTCTACAGAATCATTTGAGGTAAGATGTAGATCTGTGTGAAACCAATGAAAACTCAAGTCTTCTGTTGGGTCGATGACAATGGCAAGACTCAAACTGTTAGCCATGTGATAAGAAAATGATAGCTAAAGGCAGGCATACACTGTGCGATTTTTGGCCCATTTTGAGACGATTTTCGACTTGTGCGACTATTTTGTGGGATCATGCGAGTCTCTGCTCGATTGTGTGTCGTGCATTGTGTAGTATACATGGGGTCACGAGAAGCGATTAACACCACACGACCAGCTCCCGATCAGCAATCATAGGTCGTAAGGATTTCAAACATGTTTGAAATCCAGTCGCTCCTCGTGAGGTTATCTCACAGTTGAAGCAGTGCCACGGACCGGCTTACCGTAAACGCTCACACTGAGCATGCGCGAACACCGTAGGACTGCTGTAAAATTGACGGACTATACTGCCCACGTCTGTCTAGCCAGCTCCTGGTCCATCACATCGCCGTCTTTTCTTTTTTAAAGCTCTTTTTGCTGAGATTCGCTCTCTACTTCTGGGTTTTTCTTCTTCGTCTGTTGTAATGGCGACGCTTCAGTGTTCTTCTTCTTCTTTTTCTTCTAATTTGTACATTGCATTTCCGGAAACAAGACCCCAACGTGTCGCGTAGGAAAGTACAGTGTGAGCAGTCATATCGTGTTAGAGTGTCAGTCCGTACAGTGTGAGAACATGAATCGTGAGCTGCGCACATTCGGGCTCTACGTCTGAGTCGCACAGTTTGAGCTGGAGCTGAGTGCAATGATTGAAAAAAACGCACAGTGTATCTCAGCCTTTAGTTACTTATTGGTTTGATAAAGATGCATTTTAGAAGAAGATTAGGGTGGGTGAAAGTTCTTTTCTGGTTTTTATTTCACAGCTGGAACGACCCACCAAACTAATGAGAGAGGCCGAACAGAGGCTCAAAGCTATTCCACTGTTTTGTTTCCCTGATGCAAAAGACTGGAGTCCTGTTTCAGATTATACAAGGTATGATGTGAAATTATCTGCAATGTGCCAATTGATTTAACCTTTTATTGGATGTTTGCCAAAATTATGATTTAGCTACTTTTTGGAGAGATTTTTCTCTAATGCTTGTGTGTTTATTTACACATTCATGCCTATGTGTCTTTATTTTGATCCTCTTTTTGTCCACCCTTGCTTGTGGCTCCCAGCGAGACTTTCTCTTTTATGTTGACTGGTGAGGACGGCAGCCGGAGGTTTGGTTACTGCAGACGTTTGCTGGTAAGCCCTCGTCAAACTCGCTGCTCCCTGCAGACATCCCACTGTGTCGTGTTTGTTGTGACAGACTTTTTTTATTTGAGCACGTGATACAGTTTTCCTTTGAACCTGGCAATATGCTTCATGGTCCCTGTAGCAACAGAAAACACTAAAAGAAAAATAAAATGCTGAACTAGCATGGAGCACATTTTTAGATGATGTTTTAGATAATTGATGAAAAATAGATACCAATCAATGCCAGCTTTTTAGTGTTGTAGCAGCTGACCAGAATTACTGACAGGCCAGGAAATAGTTCAAGGTGGTGTGAGCCAGATAGTCACCTGGAATAACAAACATCCAAGCCACACAATTAAAAAGCAGGAATTCAGTCAGCATAAAAAATGTGGTGGAGTCATTTAAAACATACTTTGGTAATATATTTGATTCGAAAAACCCCATCGTTCTATGTAAATACAATCAAAATGTATATATAGTCACAAATGACGAAAAAAAAGCATGGAACATACATTCAGTCTTTGTTTAAACATGTCAAGACAGAAAAGGCAAGAGCTCGCAATGAAATTCCAACAACTACTGCAATTTTGGAGCCACTACTGAGTGTGTTTTTAACAATACAGTATTTCACTGGGAATATTTTTTTTTCTCCAACAAAACACTATCAAACAATGATTTCTGTGATGATTGAGCGGCTCTGTCGATGTGTCAGTAGAAAGTGAAGTTAGCTGAGCTGCTCTCCTCCAGTTGTTTCCTCTCCACTGTGTGTCCACCAGTTGGCAGAGAGCAGGCATTCCCCAGGACTTGAATCAAGCTCCACATATTTGATTTAATCATCCATTTGGAAAGCAGGAGGAGAAACAAGGGGAGAAAATTGTATACCTAATATGGACAATTGGGTCAGCGTTTGTAGCTTGCCTGTGTTCGTGTTTGTTGTGTGTGTGTGTGTGTGTGTGTGTGTGCGCGCGTGTGTGTGTAACTGTGTATTTGGGCGTGTGTGCATGCGTGCGCACATTTTGATCCATAGCCACACAGTGGCCAGGAGGAGTTCTCCACTAGATAGGCTCTCAGCTCTGATTATAGACCGAAGGGTAAACATCTGAATACCTTGTCTAATGTTATGGTTTAACAATAATCTGATCAGAACTGTTTTGTTTTGATAATTTTAATATTTATACAGCATTCGCCAAAAATATGAAACAATGTGAAATTGGAGGAAGAACAACACTGATGCATTGTTTTTTTTTAGGCACCTGCAGCAGCTCACTCATTTTTGCATCTCCGTGTGGACACAGCGTCAATGTAGACTTGAGTTTTCTTGGAAATAAATCTGTCTCCATGTGTGATGAAATCATTTTTGCTACATCACACAAAACGTAATCATCTGTAGTGTCTGAATGTTTTAAAAATGTTTCCTGATATTGGAAGCGCCAGCAAAACATGGCCTAAATGAGCAGTAAATCGACCTGATTTTAAAGTGTAAGGAAACTGGTTTCTCTAACATTTTACTAAATGGACATTTTATTTCTCTCACAGCCAACTGGGAAAGGACCACGCCTTCCTGAAGTGTACTGTGTCATCAGCAGGCTGGGTTGTTTTGACTTGTTCTCTACAGTGAGTTCAACCTTGTCCTGAAGTCACTTGCGCACATTTGCATGATTGCAGCCGCATCACACGCTAGAGAAGCAGAAAAAGCCATTTAGCATTGTCGTTGTGTTTAACCCACCTCAAAGCTGTAGGTTTCTCACATAAATTATTTTAAATACTTATGCGGTAACTAATCTAATCTGAGACTTTTTTTTGTGTGTTTTTTACTGCTCAGTCATTTTTAGGCATTTTTGTCATTATGGGATGTTACAGCGGATCATCTTTCTAACAACCCATTGTCTCCTGTCCTCCTGTGACTCTTCTATCATAGATCCTTCCTGGCACTCGTCTCCATTCAGTCCATCCAGCCTGTTCTCTCTTCTTCACCTCTCTGTTATTCTACAGCTTTGGTCTTTTGACCCTCAGTATTAGGCTCCTGTTTCTTAGCTACCTCCAGTCACTGGCTCACCATCCTCTTTCCAATTCCAAAACATCTTACTCAGTTTTACTCCTGCTCACCTCCATTCTCTTCCCTCTCTCCAGGTTCCCCTCAACCTGCTCCCGACTCTTGCTACAGATCATTATGTCATAGTTTTCAATCCCCTCTGACATCCTTATGTAGTACCACACCTTCTCACTTGGCACCCTATCATATATGCTCAGCTATTTGTCAATATATTTCATGTGCTCACAATAGGGCTGACACAGAGCAGAACAGCTACCTTCACTTCTTTTTTTTCCCCTGCCATGTCTGATTACTTTATTATTTCAATGTGAGTTAACCCAGACTGTTGAACAAAACTATCTGCGATATTTCCAGAAAATCAAATACAGTGTTACATGTGATCTTCTGTTTTGTTAAAAAAAAAATTAAATGAAATACCAGAAACCTATTTGGTGGTTAAGTTAGGGTGGAATAGTTCTGCAAATGTTCCTGGAATGGTTTGAAGCTTTCCTTTAAGACATATCCAGGAGATGTCTTGATGAAAAGACATATTGCGTGAGAGGGAAATATTTTACAAGAGACCTTTTCAGCAAATCCAGTCTCTCTTATTAACTTTACTAAACCTTAGAAAAAAGCAAACATTTCAACTATAAGAGCTGTCAAGCAGTAAAATACTGATTTGAAAGATTTCTGTATCAAGCTGGTATAAGGAGATTTATGTGAGAAGAAAGAGTCTTTCATATGAACACAGATAGCTGGTATCGTGTGACTCTAAAGCGAGTAATTCTTTTATCAACCTTGGAGCCAATAGGAAGTTTGAACAAAAACATACTCACTGGGTGGAATTTTCCAGTCACAGATGCATGAAGATTGCTGAATTAGCTATTTTTCAGAACAGAAATTGTGAATCATGAACTAGAACTGAAGCACATGATATGTACTCATGATTTCTCTGAGGCTGCGGGGCCAGACAGCTGTTAATGTTAAAAAACAGCAACTAAAATGTTCATCCAAACTAAGCGTGATCTTTCTTTTCCTTTCAGATCCTGGATGAGGTAGAGCGACGGCGTGGCATCTCAGCAGCCCTGGTCTATCCCTTCATGAGGAGTCTGATGGAGTCACCCTTTCCCGCACCAGGAAAGATTATCAAAGTGAAGACCTTCCTGCCTGGAGCAGGAAATGATGTGAGTGCAGCTTTAGCACCTTGCAAAAAATGTCTTCTGATAAAGTCATTCTGAAAGAGTTCAATAGTTTAACTCTCTTGTTGTTTTTTGATACTTTAGGTCATTGAACTGCGGCGGCCCACTGACTCCAGACTGGAGCATGTTGATTTTGACAGTCTTTTTAAATGTCTCAGTGTGCGGCAGGTGATCCGAGTGTTTGCTTCGCTTCTGCTGGAGCGTCGCGTCATCTTTGTGGCTGATAAACTCAGGTGGGTTGTTCTGTCTCACTGTGTGTGTATGTGTCTGTGTGACAGCCTGTTTGTTTACTATGATAATCAGGTGTAGAAATGGTGGTTGGCTGATAGTGTTGCATTGAATGTGATGCACCCTTTCTGTAGACTTACACATATTGACTCCTTCAGGCAGGTTTAATCAGAAAAATGATGAATTCCAGCAGTTCTACAGTATAAAACACACTTACAGATAAAGGCATGCTTAAAAGCAGTAGATGATTATGAATACATTTTCAGTACAGGGTCCAGTTTGTTTTGTGGTCTTATGTTCCGTGCTCTCTTTTGCTTTTTAGCTTCCTTTGTTTGCATGTAAACACTCCATTCTTTTATACTGAGGTTAGATAGTTTGATGGAACCTGGAGACCTGATGGCATGTAGCGTTATTCCGCCATTACAAGCAAGGTTCTAACTATGATCTTAGAGAATATTTTCACATTGTCAGTTTGAATGTTGGCACTTCACACAAATCAGTAGCATTAGGAGGTTTTATGAGCTTGAGCTCAGCAGATCCACCTGCACAGAGCTTTCTGATTCAAGAACTCTGATTTTGCTACCACCAAGCTTAGCTCCAAGATATTCCAGTCATCTTTAATAGGATTTACCAAAAAGGGCATTAAAAGGTCAAGAACCAGGTCAGTCAGTCAGGAAGCTGACTGTATATATACCACATGTAACTCTGGCCTCAGCAGAGCATATCAGAGAGTAAAGGCTGATAAGACGTGAAGTCTCCAAGGACTCAGTGTCCCAGTCTGTACTGCTGAGAAAGGAGAGCTACTTTTTCTGGACACGAGGGTGGAGTGGGAGGAGATTTGAGTGGAGAACTAATCTCTGCATGTATCGGAGCCCAGTTTAAACAAACATCAGTGGGGGCAGTGACTGTGACAGGAAGGAATGCACTTCCTGTGTACGCGACTGCCCTCTGTGATCTGTGGCTGGACTGTCACTCTTTGACTTATGATGCTAAGTTCACTCCCTACACCACAAAGAGCTCACTCTCTGAGTCCTATGGGAAGACACAGCTCATTACCAAATGTATATGCCTGATTGAATCGGAATTAAATCCGTGCGTCAGCAAGAATCAGGTATTTCTTTAATAATGAGCATCACTATGTAGGAATTAGGAGTGAGCTCATTACAGCATATGATTTAGCTGTCGTCATTTCTTGTCACCAGATTTGTAACAATGGGTAAAAGCTAAAAGCTTTACTGCTACAAATATGGGGCCAATGTCAACATTACAGATCACACTTTGTGCTTTAATAATGCAGTGTAAAACCCATGTGGTCGGGTTTGTGTGATGCTACAGTCTTCGGCTTTCATTTAAAACACTGTTGCAAACTATTAAGAACATGTGTTTCTCCCATTTACGAAATACCATGGTTGCACAGCATGATGCATGTTTATGATTACAAAAATGGCGGTGGACCATCACTGTGGGATTAACCCTAACTGCTTGTGTTGTACGTCGTTTGGATAAAAGCGTCTGCTAAATTAAATTGAATCTTGTTAAAAAGACATGTAAACATATATTTCTGCTTCTACTTGTATCTCTTTCCAGCAATCTTTAATCATCTGAAAGACCAAGTTGGGAACTAATCAGATAAATTCATTATCAGCGATCTTACTTTCTAATTGTTGACCTTAAATGACCTGCAGCAGCTGAGTAAAGGCTGTTCGTGCAGCACATTTTTGTCAACACTTCTGTGAGGCCTCTAGCAAATTAGATATGGATCTCTCTTTCTTATGCTAGTTTCACACCGCCCCAACAATGTGGGGGGGGCAGCGTTCAGACTTTCCTGATTTGGAGAAGTGTATTCCCTAACCTTTTCACTTCCAGTGTGTAAGCTGTGATGCAATTGAGTATGTTAAATAATCCCCGTAGTACCAGAAAATAATGATCGTCATCGTTCTACATTACAGATGCATTGATACTATATTATTGTCCATACCAGTAGTTCTCTAACTTTTCTGTTGTGCTGCTTTTATGAATCATGAGAAATGTTCGGCCACCCTCATCGCATTTAAATGTCAACAAAATAGGTAAAAAATTGAAAAAATGATTGAAAAAGGTAACAATGAGCAATGCATGATGTCAGCTTTTTGCCGATATCTTTCCAACATCAAGTATTAGGCGATACAGATATATATATACCCTTTTGCCCCCTTTTGATACCTCACTGAATGCATGCCACAAATGAACTTCAGTGCAAAAAAAAATTCATTCAACTTTAGTAATTGGAAAACAATGTCAAATTCATTTTTAATATGTCGTCTCAAACAACAGCACATACTGTTTTTTCCATATCGATGGAAAAACCGAAACTGACGTCGGCCAATATCACATTTGATGCCTAATGTCGTCTGATGATATCGTTGGGCTGATAATATTGCCCAACGCCCATCTCTAGTAAAGATTATTACTATTCTTCTTCAAAACTCATAAAAAATAACATTGAATGTGCTATCACATATTTTTAGAACAATAATATAATACATTTCTTTGAGTGTAAAGAAAAAATATTGTTCTATTTTTAATGTACTCCATCATAATGTCACACAGCCCAGTTTGGGAACCACTGGTCTTTACTGACATTGTGGATGCAGGAAAATGTGAAGAGGTTTAACTCTGCCAATGGATAGCCTGGTTGAATCCACTACCAACCCTGCTACTGTTGTAGGGCCACATGTTCAGAGGTTGGTGTGAAAGCACCAATTAAAAGAAGTATTATTAAAAAAAAAAAAAAAAGAAGAAAAATTACCTAATAGTTTTTTTTCTGGAGAATAATGTGACCTTTGTAGAAAAGCTTGAAGCATGGTTGCAGTATAAATTATTCATATGTGCTACAAAAACAGCATTTAGTGCAAATGTTGGTTTTAAAATTCTCTCGTTGGGAATAACCCAGGGAGGAATTTCTGAATGTTCTTCCATCACTTCAAAGTTTGAATGCTGAAACACATCGCTATGGCAAACATTGCTTTGAAGTAACAAAAAGAAAATGGATAAGAATGAAATATGAGGGCCTCTAGGTTTTAGAGGGAAGAGTGGAAGGAAATCTCAACAATAGCTGGAAGCTTTTCTCACAGTCATGCTGAATTAATCAAGCTCACTTGTCATTGGTACGCCAGGCTGGTTTGCATTTGGCACATACTCACTGGTGCTTTCCCATGTGGGCAAACGACAGGATGAGTGCAAAACTATTGCCTCCATGTGGAGTACATAGTGTCATAGTTGTTTATAATAAAATGGACCATCTAACAATGAGTTGTGGTGTAGAAGCCGCAGTTACAAGATTGATGCTCACTCTAATTCTCAAGAGTGGTTTGATTTCTGTGATTATTCTTATGTGCGCTCTCTAACAGAGCTAGAGTTGGTACGAGGCCCAAACCCCACTCAGCAGCTCATCCTGTTTCCCAGGTGGTTTTTAACTCAGTAAAATTGACAGTGTGCACACACACACACACACACACACACACACACACACACACACACACACACACACACACACACACACACACACACACACACACACACACACACACACACACACACACACACACACACACACAAACTGTTTCTGTTTTTTAAAGACCTTGGAAAGATGTGACCATTTCCAAAGTCCAAGCAGCTGATTTTCCCATCAGTGTCAGGCTGGTGAGCCTTTTAATACTCAAACAGATGCCCACACACAAACACCTGTGCCTATCATTTGATGTACCGACGTCTTCCATTAAACTCAAGGTGTTGAATGAGGATTTAATGAGAGCATGTGTGGCATTCTACATCAGGAGGCTCTTTCTTCTGCTGCTAAAATGGAGATTATAGCTGGAGGTCCTTACAGACAGGAAGTGAAGGAAAAGCATTTTGGGATTAAGGGAGCAAGGAAAGAACAGGATTAAAATACACTGCATGGAGCTGTTCCATTAGGTCTGCATGTGCTCTACAACCTGTCCTTATGATTTCTCTGTTTTACTTTGAGCTGTAAAGTTGAATAACGGTTTAGAGGAACTTTGCAGCACAACTGGTGTCTGGCAGCTGTCGTTGTCGCCCTCTTCGTCTTCTCTCTCTTAAGTTTCAGCCACATCAGGACGAGTCATCACTGTAAAGCACCGGTGATACAAGATTATTGTCCTCTTTTTTTCACTCTTCCTTCATTTCTATTCATCCTCTTTGAGTGTCTGCCACACACATTGGCGTCACATACAATGAATCAAGGTTTGGCCGAATGAGAATCAATACGTCACAAACCTCAGACTCCCCCTCTGCATTTACATATCCGTCTTAGGTTCCGTTCTTTGACAAGGAAAGTAAATCATTTTTTTTTTACCAAATTCACAGATTAGCAATACAATTAGGACAAGGTAGATAACTGATAAACGTCTGGTCATAAGTGGAACATATTAAGCAGAAAATGAATGTTTTGCCTTGTAGCACGAGAAGCAGGAAGATGAGCACGGATAAGGATTCTAGTGCGTTTAGCAAGAACACATTTTTTCTCACTGATGACATGTTTGAAGCCTCTCTAAATCTGTGGCTCATGAAGGGGTTTTTCCATTCTGCAGTGCTCATCATCTATCAGAAATAATTCAGCGAAATAAAAGCACTAAACAGTAACAATGAGAGTCAAAGATCATCGTTGGACACGAGGAACAAGCCTGACATTTGACAGATAAGGAACTTTAGTTAGAATTGCTTTCGATGATACGGGATACAAAGTGTCAGCTTATCTAATTCAGTGACGCAATAGAGTATTACTGTAGTATAACATGAGGGAAAGCTCTTTTTTTGTCCTATCCATGGAAACATTGCACGCTGCTTCTCTACCTTGCAACCATGCTGCAGTGTTTATTCTTATCTCCATCCTCAAACACCACAAATTAAACTGTTTTCAAGCTCAGAAAATAACGTGTAATTTTCCACTGCCTACACAATCTAATTATATTGTCATTGTTAGTTTTTTTTTTTTACTGTCATTCTGTTGAACGTCGGTTTGTGATCTAATGGGAATGTCCCTCTCTCTTTCCAAAGTTGAGTGGCAACCACTGGTAGCGCCGAGTGTTTTCCTTGCAAGTTGATTTTCTCTCAGGTGTGTGTGGCTGGGGAACATGTGAAATTGATCCTTTTGGTATCAATGGCATGTACCTTGTGGCGAAGGCTTTCTGAAATCTGTGCCCCATTGCTCCCTGTTAGAACTCGTAAAACAAGAAGACAGGATCTGTTAGGAATTATCACTGCCTCCTTAGGCAAATACAAATCAGACCTGCCAAAGTTTCTCATGTTGAGAGTAAACTTAGAGAGGCCAAAGAAGTGCAACTACTGGGGTATTTTAGCCTTTGGGTTCCAGTTGTGTAATTCTTCCTCACTCTGAGAAGAATGCACACTTAAATCAAGCTATGTTGACTCGTGGGAAATTTAACAGAAAGACCTGTGGATAACAGTTAGCAAGAGTGTAAAAAGGTTCTTTGGATTATTTCTGATCCCATTTTTTCATGGCGTGGTTTAAACTTCTGCTCGTAAAGTGCTGCGGTAAAACAAATTTTGACTTTGGCATAGACTGTTTACAAAGTTTCTGCCGTTGATGACAGCAACCTCAGAAAACATTCCTCCCTTTAAAGTTTAAATTGTAATTAGGACGCGTTCACATACCATGTTTGATCCTTGGTTTTGCTGTTGATCCCAACAGATTTCGCGGTCCTTTGTGTGTATGTGAGTGTGATTGGACCCACAGTTTATTTTCACTCTCTTAGTGTACATGGACTGGATAGTATGTGGAAGACGGAGGGTAGGAGGGTCAGCCACTGTCAACAAGCGATGGATCGTGAGAAAGACATACTGCTATTTGTGCGCTCTATGTTATACTGCAGCTGTCGGAGTTTAAACTCAACTACTACCTGATTTTCTGTATTGCATCAACAAGTGTCCAGATTAACTATATAGTCACGCCACGCCTGTAGACAGAGAAGAATAACGGGATTTAAGTTGTGTGTTTGATAGGCATTAACCTGGCTTATTTTGATTTGGGTTGGCTTGTTTTGGGCTCTTGGTGGAAGAAAAGGGTGAGCTTTAAATTTAAGCCATAATTACAAATGTCTGGCAGTTGGTATCGCTGGTATCTTTGAAGGTGTGGGATCAGCTGAGAACTGGTGAAGCAGAATAAAGATTCTGCGCTGTTTTGTCTCAAATAAAGCATCTGCTTTTAGGAAGAAACGTTTAAAGGTTCACTCAACCCAGGAAAAGAGCTCAGGGGTAAAAATACATTCATATTTGGCATTTAGCCCAGTGGATGATTTATATACATAATAATTTCTAACACAGCTGGACTGCAGGAGTGTGTTCAAGGGGAAAAAGATGTTTTAGCCCCTAATCCAATCCTATTCCTTTATTTAAATGTGTTAAATAACCGTCATATGTGTGAGTTTGATTCATCCTGTTGTCTTGTTAAAGGGACTAATGAGGGTGTTTTGCTCTTCTCTATTCAGCACTCTTTCCAACTGCATCCATGCAGTGGTGGCTCTGCTTTACCCCTTCTCCTGGCAGCACACCTTCATCCCTGTGCTGCCAGGGTCCATGTTGGACATCGTTTGCTGTCCCACTCCCTTCCTGGTGGGGCTGCTGTCCAGCTCGTTGCCCAAACTTAAAGAGCTTCCTGTAGAAGAGGTGAGATTGAACCAAGTCTGAAACTCATTGATTATTGTTCCTCAATCCATTTTTTTCTCACTGATCTCATTACACATAATTCCCCTTTTCTTTTTGACAAATAACGAACTGAATTAATTAATCGCAAAAACTTTTTCCCAACTTCTCGCCTTTGACAAAAAAAAACAAAAAATAAGATAATTCTGCGATTTTGACTGTTTGGCCAAAACAACCAAGGCTTTTAAAGTTGTAAATATTGACCAAAGCTATAATTCAAGCAGTTGAAGAAGGTAGTTATGCCAATATTGGGGTTTGATAAGTTTAGGAGGACAGGATACATTTCTTGCCACCTAAACAGTCTTTCAAAGGAATAAATGTTGTGTTTTTGATTAGATGTTGTACGTTGTCTTCCATATCCATGCAAAACCAAACTATTAATAATTAAAGTGGAAAATATGGTAGTTGTGTGCCAAACTTTCAGTTCAGATCAGTTTGTCAGGTTATTTTTGAAGTATGTAATGCAAATTTACAGGAATTGAATTTATTACACAGGAACAATGGTGTTTTACATATTCTTCTAAGTCAATTACAGTTACTTATATAACCACCTACTGTTTAAAAATCTCATATGGCCATCAGGCCAATTTGTGTTAAAAGAGCCTGTCAATCACTGTTAACATTAACACGCTTTCTATTTACATTAGGCCTCCTGCTTATTATTATGACTGACTCATGAAAAACAATGACTGGTTTTACAGTTGTGCTTTAATTTCTCTCAGGCTTTGATGGTGGACCTTGGAACTGACCGTTTCATCCGGCAGGTATGACACATGCATCTGACAAAATCTTTGTTTTTCTATATTGGATTTACAGTATCTGAATAGGTATCAATGTGGCCTCAACTTTGTAAAAGTTTTGTAGTAATCTGGAACAGAAAAACATTACTATTATTATAAGCAGTGTATTATGCTGCATGGCCTGGTGTAATGTGACATAGAGCAAGCTAAAATCGATAAACCGATGTGATGTGACATAGAGCAAACTAAAATCGATAAACCGATGTGATGTGACATAGAGCAAACTAAAATCGATAAACCGATGTAATGTGACATAGAGCAAACTAAAACCGATCAATCCCTAAGAGTAAATAACCCTGAGGACAGTGGCTGAGCAAAAGGACAAGATTGTTACACACGTTTACCTCTAACATGTTGTTAAACGTTTGTTCACTGCTGTAAATTCTTGAAATATACGCCCCAAACATTGTTGTTTATCGATTGTGACCGCAGTGTTTTCAATTGTTTATAGATGGATGACGAGGCCTCGCTGCTGCCGCGCAAACTTCAAGCAGCTCTTGAGCAAGCGCTGGAGCAGAGGAATGACATCATCAACCAGGACTCCGATAGCGAATCAGACGAAGGTGAAACATTGCCACCTCTCACAAACATACCATGTTCTTCCTGATTTTAAAAACCCGACATGCGGTGGAACATGTTCAGTCAATGCAAGAGCGATTCTCGCAGCAAAATGCTGACCTCTGTACAGATTTCTCATGGGAGTGAGTCACAGGTATTTTACATTCTAGGTGAGATCATTATGAAAACACCCACTTTGAGCTTGCAGGCTTTTCCATTAATGAGGTTTTCAGTTCTGTGAGCCATCCAGTAAAGTCTGTAGTGCAGAGGTGTCACATTAAAGGGCCCATGTTAAACTAAATCGACTTTTCTGTGCTTTAAACATCATAAAAGTGTTATTTGGGCTTCATACACATGCTCAAAGTGTGTTTATCATTGATTCCATCAATCGTTAGTTAGAGGGTGATTTGCTCCTTTCTTACTGCAGGGTGAGTCCAAACACCTCGCTCCAATTTGATGACGCGTTCCCACTTTAATGACAACTTTGACGCGGCACTGAGCTGGAGAAGCCGCGCCTCCAGGAAGCTCTTTACCGTGATTGACATGTAAACAGACACGCCCACGAAGGTGAGCATGTCAGCATCCTTCGCGCAGTGCTTCCACAGTCTATCACTGCTGCCCATTGAAGGCTGTTGTTGTTTCTGCTTATTGTCAGAGTACCGCTATGTACCTGTGAACGCCCCGCTCCCACACTCTGTCTCGTGTTTATAAAGCAGCATTAGCTCGGCTACGGAGTGGGTGGGAGGAGGGCGGGCCGTCCTCTGGCCCTACGTCACCGTGGAGACGCTTAAATAGCCATGTGTTTTACTATAATGTGCAGTTTTTTGCCAGAAAACAATCACAACTGTGTGTTGGTAGCAAAAATAAATTTGCTTTGGTGATTACTGATCCCCCTCGTAACAGAGCAAGACATGCAGGGAAGTCAGTGTCCCGTCTATAGACACGCCCACTCATAAATATGCATGAGTAGGCCGCAAATAAGCCTGTTTTTGTAGAATTGCACTGAAAGTGACTTGTCAGAGGCTAAAACTCTGGAAAACAGGCGAGTTTGGGAAAATAAACCTCAAATACTATGTTTTTGGGGTTCTTAGAACAAATGTAGAAGGGTTAAAAATGATATGGGACCTTAAAAGGATGTAAAGGCTCATTTATACTCACATATCTTTCTGACACTGCTAAAATACTTAAAGCTGCCGGAGACGATCATTTTCTATCAGATAAAGATGAAGTCTAGACCTCATAGATCAATAATTCAAAGGCCATTTGGTCAAGAAAAAAATTTAAATTGCTGTTTGAAAGTTTGTTTTTACTTTAAACAATCTCTTATTGGCATTGTTGGACAATTTTCATGCATTGCATTTTGGGATGTGGAGTCCCATAGATGGATACATAGAACTAATTTTTTTTTTCTTTATTCTTACCCTGACTTCTTGTGTTTCTTTGCCAAACAAAGAGGACAGTGATTGGCTTCAAGCTTGACACCATTTTTGTCCTCGATTGTTCCAGCTATTTCCCGTGATATCACCTCACTACGTGAAACATTCAATTTTGTCTGGATTTGGATCTTTTCATGTAACCCCTTAAACAAACATTTGCCATTGTTTTAGTGAACACCAGAAATGTGTGGGTAAGTGACTTTGGCTGAGTTTTGGAGGGCAACCACTTCAATGCTTCCATCTATTGGACTCCTCATCCCACAATGCAATGCTCAAAACTTTTCTGACAATGTCACAAAACCAGTGTTTACAGTGGAGATTAGAAAAAAAGAAAATTTTTTTTAATCTATGTGGCCTGCACTATGGATTTATCTGATAAATTTTTTTTTTTTTTTAGTAGCTTTAAGTTGCAAAATTACTGCTTTGTTGGAAATGCATAAATGGGTGCCCTCAACTTGTGCAGAAATATAGAAAACTTTATTGCAGGTCATGGATAACTTTAATGGGTCTTAAGCAAGAAAATAAAACTATCTTTCCAATAAATGTGCAGAGTCATCATTAACTTCACAAGACAACAAACACTTCACTATTGTGCAATTGTGTTATTGTTTGAGATCAATTCCAATTTCCATCACTGTCTGTTATGGAAGAGAGCTACTGTATTACTTTGTGATGCACTTAGACTCATTTATAGTGACTATTTTTATAGCCCCTCCCCCCGGCCCTGCTAACTGCTAACTGCTAGCTGGGAAAAGACAGACATGATTACTGGAACACTGTACTGGAACTCTGGAAGTGCTCTGTTGGTTCACAGGATTCTTAGAAACATATTTCACAAACATCAGAGCTGTGTCATCAACATGGCAGCTGCTTAGCTCTCAGGTTTCTTACTGCACTTTTTAAATGAAATTCTTTAGAAATGATCAAACGTAGCGTACAAGATTCCTGATTTTCACCCAGGCTGCAAAAGTTTACTTGTCATGTATTTTCCAAAGTTTTCCTCCAGAGAGATCACAGAACATAAACAATCATGAACAATAATGAGGATAATCATCTTCACAAACGAAGAGGATGTTTCTAGTAACTGCAACATTCTGTGAAAACACACAGCGGTGAAACATGTAAGGTATTAAAAAGTGTCAGTGGTTATTTTTCACCACAAACAATGGTGTTGTTGCTTTGAAACCAACTCAGTCTCCTGTTCACACACTGGTTCTCGTGAGTCTTTCCTTCAGCTCTGTCAAAATTTCTACATTTGACAAGCAAGCAGGTTCTTTTTAGAAAATCGGTTATTACCGGACAATTCCAGTATTGGTGTTGTTTTTTAATAATGGTTTTGTTTTTGTTACATCATCAGAGTACAACTCCTTGAACAGTCTGGTATCAGAGGCCTTCCTCCGCTTCTTCCTGGAGACGATGGGGCATTACTCTTTGTTCATTACTCAGAACGAGCGTGGAGAGCGCGTTTTCCAAAGAGAGGCCTTCAGGAAATCTGTGGCTTCCAAGAGCATCCGTCGCTTCCTTGGAGTCTTCATGGAGTCCCAGATGTTTGCAGGATTCATTCAGGACCGGGAGCTGAGGAAGACACGAGCCAAAGGTACGCCGTTGTTCTCCAACTACTGCATGACTGCATGAAGAGTATCTCCTTATAAAGATTAGGTGGATGTTTTGGTTCTCTACCTTCACTTTTCATTGTGCACTGCCCTCTAGTGGCTTACATTGTTTTGTCCAATAAGAAAGAAATATCCTTTTTTTCCCTATTCCTATTCTTTTGTACCCTTGTTCTAGGACTCTTTGAGCAGAGGGTGGATCAGTATCTGGAAGAACTTCCAGACACAGAGCAGAGTGGAGTCAATAAGTTCCTGAAAGGCCTTGGTAAGTCAAGCTGTGCTCAGGTCACTCATAAATCTTTTGGATTTTCACACATTTGGTACTTATTGCACTTGTTATTATCCCCCGCCACAAAGTGTGGAAGGGGGATATAGGTTTGAGCTCTGTTCGTCTATCCGTCTGTCCATGTCAGAAACTGTTTAGGATAGGATAACCAAATTAGGTGTGTGGCACCAGGGTATCAGTACCTTGATGGAGTTCGAAAATGAGAAACGCGCAATTATTTTTTCCGGAGTTATTACCCTTGTTCCGTTTTTTTTTTGGCGGGGAATGTTGATGACTATGTCTTCTTGTTGAGGTTATTGCTAATGCAGTCGAAGGGACGTCTAACCTATTATGTTTCTTTAGCTTAGCATTATATGAGATACTGTAATCACATTGTATAATCTTGTAAAGGTTGTACTTGTTTCACTGTGCCCTTGCATTAACAAACACAGGAACGATAACCGTAAATTCAGTCACAAAAATGCCTTTTCAGTCATGCCATGCAATGCTTTAGTCAGTGGTTCCCCCCCTGCATGAATCTGTATTTCCCTGATGAGATCATGGTAGAAATGCCACTGCACAGGTCCTCATCTGATGCTATTCTGCTGTTTGTTTTCTGTTTTTTTTAGGAAGTAAAATGAAGTTTCTTCACAAAAAAGAACTGAGGAAATAACTGAAGACATGAGGTCCCAAGTATCAAGACGATTCCCAACATTTTGTGTCGACCAAATTATTATTGTGAAAACGTGTACATATTCTTTCACTGTGAGCTGTGATACACTTCAGCATTATGTTTATAGTATATAATGAGACAGCACCAGCAGGACGGTACAGAGCAAGTGAGTCACAGAATAACCACTGAAGTCCTGGTGTGCTTCTGATCAGCATCGATCAGCCTGTGTGTGTGTGTGTATATCTCTCTAACTTGATATGGGTGGAGATGTACAGTTTGTATGTCGATATTTTTTTTAATAAGTTTTACTACAGTGTTGTCGTTTTGTTTAAGAAGTGTAGAATCTATTCAGAAGGTCTACATGTAGGACAATGAAGAAACTGCTTTTAAATCTTCATAGTCTTTGTAATCTTTTATTAAAAATGAACAATAAAGCGCTTTAAGAAGAAAAAAAAAACACTTGCCTGGTTTGTATGTATGTTTCTGTTCTGTAGACATTTCCTAAAGGACATTTCGGCCACATCTACACTCATTCGCTGAAGGTAAGACTTTTCAATAACAGTACGACAGCCTGTGCTTCGGCCTTTTGCTAAATTTCTTTGTGTCTGCAAAGCTACAGTTAGTTTTGCTAATTGCTATAATAAAATCCCCTCCTTTTACACCTGACCTCTCAAAGACAGCCTTCCCCAAAGAGATACATTGGGTACAGCAGCCTAGTTCCAGTCACCACCACATGCTGCTGGTAACCTAATTATGTCTGCACCCATCACTCTGTGCGCTGTCACTGCATGAAGAGGCCAATGCTAATGTTAGCACACCATACACAGGCTCACTGTTGATGTCAGGTGTTGTGTTGCTCTCTCTGTCTGCCTGTTTTCTATAGCAGCCGCGACATAGTCACAGCCAACGTCTTCTTTGTGTGGGATTAGAAAAAAGATGTACATCAAAAATCATAACTTAAGTTAAAAACCTGAAAATATTAAAAGTTTTTAATTGTTGTCCCCACTTAATTCAAAAGAAATAAGTCCCCCTGATCTTTACCACCACATCCTTATTATTACATTTTTATTTACGGTATGCTAGGCCAAACCTCATTGAGCTCCTATCAGGGAAAAAACACATTTATTAATCTAATCTTGTTGGGAGGGGGTGAAAATGTTTATTTTTTCAAAGCTCAACAGAAAATAAATTTGTTGTTTACTATAATTTTTTTTTAGGCTTTGAGAATTCTGAGGTGCAGACGTAGAGGAATGTGTCCTACATTATTATCCTTAGTTTGTATTGTCCTTTCAGTGCAGATCTCTATATATGTTCATGTATGCAGAGGAAGCAATACTACATCAGGCAGCTGAACCACTCTCAGTAATAGTTTTATTAAACCATTTCTGGAACTGGTTCACTTAGGGCTCAGCATCCTGAGTCTCATTGAATAAGCTTTGTGACATATTATAGTCGACCATTATGAACACCCACTACTGTGCTGAGATCTCTGTTCCTGCTAAACTGTCTCACTTTGGTCTCCTCATGTTTGATTTAAGAGTTTTCATGTGTCACACTGAACTTTTTAAAAAGATTGACTGTTCAGTGTATTACTACTGTTTGTTGTTCGTAAAAAAAAAGGCCAGTGCCTGAAAAAAAAAAAAAAAACTATGGAGATTAGATACACTGTGATTTACTTAATCCACTGTTTTAATTTGGCACAATAATGAAAAGAAAAAAAGAGGCATTTATGATCTGTGCTGTTTTCCATCCATCCATTCATCCATCTTCTCCCGCTTAGCCGTTTCCGGGTCGCGGGAGCAGCATCCTCAGTAGGGAGGCCCAGACTTCCCTCTCCCCGGCCACTTCCTCCAGCTCTTCCGGGGGGACCCCGAGACGTTCCCAGGCCAGCCGAGAGACATTTGTTTTAGTCTATGAATATTCATCACGTTTTCCACTTCACAAGTTCAAGTGAAAGTCACATATTTTAGATGAACTACATATTTTAACACACTGATCAAAATGATGTGTTTGTCTGACCCACTTGTTCCTGTTTAGGGTTCCTATCTCCAACACTCAAAGGGTACTATAGGCGGGGGGTACACCCTGGACAGAGAGCCAGTCCATCACAGGGCAAAACATAGACAGACAGGCAACCAGTTAACCTAACACACATATTTTTTATGTAGGAGCAAACCAGAGTACAGCCACTGCATAATTGGGTGTTCAGTTAAAATGTAAAAACATTTTTTTGGGGGAAAAAAAATGTATTTAGAAATCTTCTCAAATGTTCTTAAAATCTGACATGTTCCTCCCCTGCAATCAATGGCACAATATTTTATCTATTTTGAACGTACGAATTAAAAAATTGATGAAAATGAATTAACAAATCTCAACAGAAATGTCTATGAAAAAAAAAATAATTCAATTTCAATATAATACATTTCATTCATTTGACAAGTGACAGGAAGAAGCCTATATGCTTGTCAAGTTTTACCCCCATTCTTCACCACTAACAACCGCAAAATCCAAGGAAGTAAACTAAAATGACAAAACACATAAATACTTCAATCGAGCTCTTGAGAAAAACAGAACTAAAACAAACAAAATGCACAGGCGCCATCAACATCTGTGACATTTACATGTTCCTTTTTATTTCTGTGCTTTTCAAAGATGTATCTTTTGTACATATTTTTTTTTTTTTTTTTTTTGAAGTGCATTATATTCATACTTGAATTGTTTCATCAAGATCATTCCACAAAACCACCCCACAAATATTAGTGGCATGTACAGTTCTAAGCTGTCTATGTGCATGATAACAATTATTATCATGATTGATTGATTTCATGATTGAGTTCAATGTACATTACATATACACATGACTCTTTTCAAGAGGAAGTAAACTTATAAGTTCCCACCCCTGTAATTGTCATAATTCATAACAGTGCACGGTTGCTTCCTTTCACAAAACAATGAACATAACAGATAAACAGTTTACGTGCAAGAAACATACATATGCACATACACATACTTTTTGTATACACATAAATATACAAAAAGATATGTTACTAACATTATTATTATTATACTAATTAATAAAAAAAAACATTATTATTATTATTATTATTATTAATAATAATAATAATATAATCGGTATTATTGTCATTATTAGCATTAGTGTCATATCATTTATTAATAATAATAACAATAATAATAATCGTCATTATTGTTGTTATTATTATTATTATTCATGACGTCATTACAATAAAACCCTACCAGAGCTCAGAGTCATACTGTTACCAGAGATCGTTTCTATAAAGTCTCACGATTAACTGCGAGAGTTGGGATCTCCAAAATGTTGTCCGGGCCACAGAGGGACGTCAGAGAGGATCAGGCTCTCACGGATGCTCAGTGTCAGGTAGAAAACCAGCTGATAGATGACTGTGGATGCTGTCTGTCTATCTATCTATATCTATATCTATATCTATCTCTATCTGCACACACTGTCGGACTGGGAGAGTTTTTCTTCCACTCCGCTCCGTTTCCTCTGACATCCTGAGTCTGACGCACTCTTGTTTTACCTGATCGACCGCTTCGATCCAGCCGTAGTGGCGTCACCGTGGCTCCAGGTACGGTTTGATGATGATGATGATGATGATGCTGTGTTTTAACTGACCGCGTGCAGACTAGTAAGTGTCCGCGTGCTGTGGGTCGTGATTTTGTTTTCAGAGATGTCATGTGCTGGATGCAGGAGAGGATGATGATGATGATGATGATGATGATGATGGTGATGATGCAGAGGCTCTGCCATGAGTGACACGCACTGTTTATTAACTGCTGTGAGACAATCACTAGTATGTGCACTACTTTTTAAACCTAAACTGACCTGATCAAACTTAAATGTTAAGTCCTGAGCCAGTGTTTCTCAAATGGGGGTACGCGTGGCACTACAGGGGGTACTAGAGAGAGATGAACATTAACAAGCGTCAATCTTGGTCCCAACCCAGGTGTGATTTGACCGGAAATGATAAAAACTATAGAAATACATTTATTCAAGAGCCACTAAATAGTGTTTTTCAACCTTGGGGTCGGGATCCCATGTGGGGTCGCCTGGAGTTTAAATGGGGTCGCCTGAAATTTCAGAAAAAAAATTATATAGAAATGTTTTTTTAATTATTATTCTTTAAAAATAATAATAATAATAATAATAATAATAATAATAATAATAATAAAACAGTTTTTTACAACTGCATGTCTATACTTTTTCACTTTGTGAATCTAGTTCAACTAAAATGCAGTAAAAAATAATTAATATTAAGATATATATACATACAGTATACTGTATATCTGAGCTTAACCATGATCAAAAACTAATTCCAGAAAAAAATGTCTTTGGGGTCGCCAGAAATTCTGTCAAAATGGGGTCACGATCCAATAAAGATTGTAAACCACTGCACAATGTAGTGTTTATTTCCACTTATTTGCAAAATGAGATTCTTTAAAATGTGTTATCACTCTTTCATTCCATCATTGTGCTCTATAGTGGTTTTTAAATAGTTTTCTAAGCAAAATGTTGTAGTCAGACTAAAGGGGGTACAGTACTGGGATTCAGAAATAAGACAAAGGGGTGAAAGTTTGAGAACCACTGGTATAATATGTAGTAGGCAAACAATTAACAAATGCCGATCTAGAAATATTTGAGTACAAAAAAGAAAAGAAACTTAAAAATCATCAAATTAAAATTTTGAAAAGAAAACGAGAACCCAATCGATTAACCAGTGTGGCTGATTTTATCTATCGCTGATCAGTCAATGGCCTCGTTTTTGGTTCAGGCTCTAATATATAACTGATATATTCACTTTTTTCTGCGTGGAGCTTCTGTAGCTCTGTTTGGTGTTTTCTGCTTCATAAGATGCTACTTTTGTAATGATTTATTTCAATGCCATCAAACAGCATCATAAAAATAATCAGGACTGGGCTAGTTGTAGTATTTCTAACAAAGTTTCATTTTTTTCTTCATTGTTTCTCAAGTTGTGACACAAAAAATAAGGTGTTGCTTGCTGGAAACTCTGTTGGTTGGTACTAACATCAATAAATCTTTGTTATTGGGTTCAGGAGAGTCCACAGAGTTATTTTGTATGAACTGGTCACAGAGTTATTTTGTATGAACTGGTCACAGAGTTATTTTGTATGAACTGGTCCTGTCAATGTGTAATTTAAGTCGGTGGGCCGTTTACTGTGTATCAAATTATTCTCTATATTCTGTATCTTGGGGTCAGGAACTACATTAGTGTGAGGGCTAAAATATCTCCAGAAAATATATTTTTAATTTATCATCTTACATGAGGTTATAAGGTAAACCAGGGGTGTCCTGGATATCGATCCGATATCAGCCAGAAAATGAATATCCAATTTTATTGGACTGCATCTAAAATCTCCGATATATATTATATTATATTTATTCAGTTGTACAATACTGTAGATATTATGTTGAAGGTTAAAATGTATGTAACCAATTGGTTAATAATAAATGGGTCAGTTTTTCTCATCCCTATACTGTTGTTGACTATTGTTCTCTGGTTGAGTAACATCACTTAATCAAACCTTTTCAAACATTCCACACTACAAAATAAGTAATAAAAGTATCTATGATTCGTGCTGATATCGTATCGGATCAATATCGGTATCGGCCAACACGCAAAGCTGCAATAACGGTATCGTATTGGAAGTGAAAAAGTTGTATCAGGACTTCCCTAAAGTAAACTAAATTAGGACTGGCAGGCATATTTATTAACAAACAGATACACAATATCTGCCACTTTTGGCTTTTTCTCCTATAAGGGACAGCACGTGTGAGTGTGTTCTGTAGTGTGTCTGGGTTAGGACGCACTCAGCGATCCATCTAGCTGCTTCTCATGCTGTTCTGAGATGTAGTGAAAGCAGCGACTCCTAAAACAACTATTTAAATACTAAAAATAAGCTATAAAATAAAAACATATAGTCAAAATAGAAATCTCAATATATCTTGAATCTCGATAAATTGCCCAGGCCTACTTATAAGATTATCCTATCAGATTATCCTGTGGTCTGAGATGTGTTAAGAGTGAATTAGTCCTGATAATCAGCTCCTAGACGGGTCGGGGCTGACAATCGTAAACCTGTTCAATATTTACGACCTAAACTCCTCGTGTGTGGTGAAAGCCGACAACTCTCGTCTCATGACCCCACGATTCGTGACGTGGAACGCAGCGTAGCCTATCGAGAGGGTCAGGAGACAGGAAGACGTGATTGGTTAAAAACAAACGAACCGTCTTTTTTCATTGGTCAAAGTTATTACAGATTTACAGCTGCTACAGATGACAGATTTCCTTTGTTCCTTTTTCAGAACACGTAAGATCTAAATTTCTGTCAGGACATGAAGAAACCAAAAACTTAAAAAGTGTGTCTGGAGAAAATTACCTACCCCACCTTTAAATCTTTAAATTCAGTGCGAACCTGGCAGACGAAGCTCCGCTGGGTGAGACCCCACAACTTAAGTCAGAAGTTTGGAACCATCTTATTAATATTCAAGTAAAATTTGAAAGATCAATACTGAATCTAAATAGAATCATGTTTAATCAATTCAAAACCTTATTTATTGGCCATGGTAGCCAGTTTTATTGTCTACACTCATCTGAAGATGGGAAACAAGAGTGACATATATATATATATATACTGTATATATATATATATATACAATAACAGACGGCAGGATGGAGAGATACAGAGCAATTGATTTAACAATGCCTAATTTTTTGACACCATTAAAGTGTTTATATGAAATCACTTAAATATGTCTGCGATGGACTGGCGCTCTGTCCAGGGTGTACCCCCCGCCCAGCGCCCAATGAGAGCCGGGGATTGGCACCGGCAGACCCCCACGACCCTGAACAGGATAAAGTGGGTCTGAAAATGAATGAATTTCAATATGTATTTAAAGAATCATAGCATTTCATATGTTATTATTCTTTATATATATATATTAGTGGTTTAAAAAAAACTCAGAGACTTGAAATGGTCCCGCTTGTGTTTGACAGTAGAACAGAGAGGAGCCTCTCTGAGGAAAACCCTGACAATGAAATAAGATTTTCACAGTGGTTTAGGCTAATCCTTTGTGACCTCATCGCCCCAGTGTTAATAGATGTTACACTGGGAGAGAGCTTTCAAGGGAGAGATCACGGCGCAGGTTTCTAAAATTGTGACATCTCTTGAGATGGCATGTGTGTTTCATGCCAGCTTCATTTAGAAGTGCAGCGAAGCTGTGATGAGAGGTTTCAGTGTGAGGGATAAACACAGCTAAGGTACGAAGGAAGGAAATGGGCGGGTTGGAAATGCTGCAGAGAGACGGCGCTGCACTATGACTGACTAATTATATTTTAAATTGGGTCTTTGAGTGCACAATGGGGAATGGGATTGCACTGAGCTCCCCACTGAAACATCTAAGGATGGGAAAGTTGTGGGATTTGTAGGTCAGGCTGTGAGGGTTGTTGTCAGGCAGGCTGGTTCCCAGGTCCACGTGTAAGTGTGGTTCCACTCTGAGGTGCCATAGACTAGGTTTGGATTTGAAAAACACACCGTTAGCTGGTTTCTGTCCTCAGGTTTTGAATGGTGCGTGACTGTAAGATTTCACTCTCCTTATTGTGTACTTCCTGACCTTTCCTGTCCTTCTCCAATGTGAGGTTTACTTAGGGCTGGGCGATATATCGATATTCACGATATATCAAGTTTTCAATTTTGGTGATTATAGAAACTTACAATATTTCCTATATTGATGTACGTATTTTTTTTTTATAGCTTAATTTGTATCAAAATACTTGTTTTCGGAGTCGCTGCTTTCACTACTTCTCAGAACAGCATGAAAAGCACAGTTAGATGGATTTCTCAGTGCGTCCTAACCCAGACCTTCCCCTAAACAAGCCACACGACAGAATTTACTCACACGTGCTGTCCCTTATAGGAGAAAAAGCCAGTCTCTCCTCTCTGCTCCACCTCAGCATCCTTTCGCTACCATGGACAAGGTAAGGTGTCGCTGTCACTTCATTCAGAATTCCTTCTCATTCTTACAGAAACAAAAACCATTTCACTTCTTCTTTCAGAGCTGCTCGGAGTGCAAAGAGCCGACACTCGCTCAGAGTCTGTGCACACTCTGCAACAAGTGGTTGTGCTACCACTGCACAGATGTGCACCAGCACGTGAGAGCTCCCACTACTTCCCAGTATGCAGATCAGCACCAACAACAGAGAGCTGGTGCTTCACATTGTCCTGACCTTCACCAGACAGGCTCCAGCTCCCTCCCTCCCAGTAGCCAGGGTAACTAAAGCCCCTCCAATTCTTCCTTAAAGGCCTTGTTTTGTGTCTTGTGATGCTTCTGTAGAGAACGTTACCTGACATCAGCCAAAGATTGATAACAGCTCCTGTAGCGGCTGGTGCATTATTATACCTATCTTTAACACATGGCCCAGATTCTGATGCACTGGGATGATTTCATTTTTTGCTAATATTAGTGTGTTGCTATTTTAAGCCCCACCAGTCTGCCCAGAAGCTTTGTTGCCACCTGCTTTTTTTCCCCAGGCCTGCAAAGCACAAGTCATCAGATGATAATGAATGTTTTTATTGTGATACAGTGGAATTGCTGTTAGATTTTACAAATGCTGACAAACAGAAAGTGGTGAGTCCGATCAGGTTTGATGATGAGAATTCCATCACAAAGGGAAGATCATTCTTTGACTGTGTGTGTGTTTGTGTACACTTCGTGATTCCTTCAGACAGCACTTACACGTCGTCACCTCACATGTTGTTGACAAGTCTCACTGCAGCCTGAGCTTCTGTATTTACAGACTTTTGCCCACAGCACTGAGGGTTTAGTGGAAAACAGAATGTTGACCCTTGTTCTTCTCTGAAATGATCCAGATGATTAAAGTAAAGATTTAACTGATGTATATTAATCATAAATCACATGTTAGATTACTTACAGTGATTCATTACTGTCCCTAATATGTTACTATAGACTGGTTTGAAGGCCTTTAAACTAGTTGTAGAGGCCAGTAAAAAACAACAGCGACAACAACAATACAACAGAGACAATGACCTGCTGATCAATAACAATATGCTATCAGAGAAATGGAGATGTCCAGAGCTGTCCAGAGGAATCATGGTTTTAAGTTATGAATGAAGTTGTAGAAAAGGGATGTAAAGACTAGATTTGGAAAAGAGAAGATGGGTGATGAGTTTGGCCTCATGTGTGATAGGTTGAAAGTGTCATACACGTCAGACTATATAGTTACTTCCTGCCTTTGCTGATATCAAATTTGTTATAAATGACTTAAAACTAGAGCCCGACTGATAAATCGGTGCAGCTGATTAATGGGGCTGAGTTTAGCTATCACTGATTAATCGACATCGATCAATATCCCGGCTGATTAAATGGTAGGGCTTCAATGAGTAACTGATTTATTATATTATATATATAATATATATATCATTTCAATTTATTATTGTTTGTCTTTGAATCAAAATGTGGGTATTATAAGAATTTGCGTTCATGTACAGTACATAGCTTGTAAATATAAATGTTCTTTTTTTCTTAAATAGGAAATTATATCAGCTTTCGACTGATATATCGGTTATTGGCTTTTTAAGACCTCTAATGTCAGCCCCATAAATCTCATATCTACTACATTATAGTTCATAAAATCCACAATGACTGAGCATTTCTCATTTGGAAGATATTGGTTTGCTGCTGTGCTTCATTGAAGTGCCTGAGGCTGCTGTTTTTTTTGTGTCATTTGTTTTCCAGTACCAGGGTCGTACCCCTGCTCCCTCCTCATGTGCCACTCTCACAGACAGGAGCCCTTGGAGCTGTTTTGTGAGTCATGTGACCTTCTGTGCTGCAGCAGCTGTCACCTGTCCTCCCACAAAAACCACAGGTCAGTTCCCCGACACGCAGCACAAGGACACCGCAGAGAGTGGCTAAAACGCAGTGTCAAAAAAAAAAAAACTCCTGTGTCACTTCTATCAGCAGGATCTGCATAGACTAACCTTGGCTGCTCTGCTGCTTTGCTAAGTTATTCCTCTGTGTCTTCTGTGATAACACCGTTTGTACTCTGTGGAAACCAGTTTGATTTAGCTGTATTTATTCTGCCTGGTGGTGAGGACGTACTGGGCTCTCTGCTGTGTTCAGGGTGGTGCAGATTGAGAAGGCTCTGCAGGATCAACAGTGGTTGTTTGAGAGCCTGATGATGCAGGCGGATGAGAGGAGGGCTGCAGTGGAGAGCAATGCCAAACAAATAGAAGACAGGTTGGTTTCAACCTCATCTCAACCTAGATTTCTGCAACTTCTTCAGTCTCTTGATTCAGCAGCTTAAAATACAGCGTTTAAAGTGCAGCTTTCCTCCTTTCCTCCCTGTTTGTCTGCTCAGGCTACACGCAGTAAAGATTGCTCACAGGAAGGCAGAGAACCAGATTAAAATGGCAAAGATGATTGTGATGAACGAGCTTAACAAACGAGCCAACCTATTAATAGAGCAACTGGAGGTAATTACTTTCTCTTTCTTTCCCTCTTATCGTTCTGTAGACCGTGAAAACATCATGCAAAGAATCTTTAACTGCCTAATAAAAGCAGCCTCAAGTCAAGCAGACCAGAGCCTGTAATAATCTGTCAGCGATGGATAAACCAACACTTCAGGAAGCACAACAGTGAATCTCAAGAGTAGCTAATTAGTTCACAATCCAGCTGTTTTAAGATGTACCGTGTGTTTCCCTCTCGGTTATGTATTTTTTTTGGTGGGCGGGGTGGGATTTTTAATTGTTGCAGAAAATCTCTGAGGGCTTCCAGCAGCGCCTGGAGGACCAGCTGCAGGGGGCGATAGAGGCGTGTGGTCAGCTCGAGCACATTCAGAAGTTCATCACCTGGGTCACGACTGATCAGTGCAGAGGCCCTGTGCTCTTCAGCAGGGCACTGGTACGCTAACATGTCAGCTAGCAGCCACACGCACACGCACACACACACACACACACACACACACACACACACACACACACACACACACACACACACACACACACACACACACACACACACACACACACACACACACACACACACTCCTGTGAGGGAAGTTATAATTCATTTCATTGGGGAAGTGAAACAAGTGTGAACCTTCCTTTGATCTTCCCAGTAACAACCTCCTCTCTCTGCCTTCCTTATTCATATTTTAAGGCTGTTTTATTTGTATGAAACTGTGCACTGTAGCATGATGACAATCACATAGGGTCCATGCACTATAACCACTGGCCTATTCTACACTTTTATATTTCTGAGCTGTTGAATTTACAGCTCAATCTGAATCTCAATCCACTTTAGCAACTGTTAAATGTGGAGAACAATATATTATTCCACCATTCAGATGATCTGCTGTTCAGGGTCGGCAAACTTTGTAAAGTTTCAGTTTTTTTTGTGTGTTTCAGTCTAACAAAAAAAATTTCAAACTTAAATCACAATTAAAAAAAGACTGAAACAGGCAAAAGCAAAAATGCATATATGCCCGACATTAATCATAACATTTAAGTTACCTTTTTCAATAATACACACAAAAGTACATTTGAGTTGCCTTTTTTCAAATAATGCAAAAAATAAATAAATATGCACACATTTACTTTCTTTTATACAACATTTAACAAAGAACACAAACATATTTCTACTGCCTCAAATAACTCCCTAAAATACATTGACATTTTTTCTTTTTGAAAATAAATAGTGTGTCACTCATTTTATTATTTTTATCAAATTTATTTCATAAATTCATCCCTAGAACAAACAGACATCTTCATTTTACTTCTATTCTTGCTTTTGGTAAAATAAACATAAATTGATCTCTTAGGCTGTATTTACTGGTCTATAGTGAGAATTATTTTTGAACGCCTTCTGGAAGAGCATTTATTTTTGCTTTGTGTTATTATTTTACCTGTTTTATTTTATAGTAAACAATGTCTTTAAATTTCACGAGTTTTTGATGTGTGTGGTCATAATGTCCTGCTTTGTTTATCAATCTCACTGTTCTAAAGTCTGTTTCTCAGGAGGTCAGGGATGTGTTTTAGTACCGTTTTGTGCAGTGAATGCTGTGTTTTTCACATTTGAGATGTCACTAAACGCTCTACCTGCAGATCTCCCTGCACATGCAGCGTCTGCTCGAGGCTCCCGTTCACTCTGAGGCTTGGAGTCCAGTCAAGATTAAATTTAACTGGGACGCAAGTTACTGGACAAAGCAGATTTCCTCCTTAGGTGAAATCAAACCCTTTAAACAATTGATTATTGATTAAACATTGTTAAATTATTAAAGTACATTAGATACTTAACTCTTTAAAGTGTTTATAATGCATTTTTGCTGTATTACTCCCATTTCTGCATCAAATTTCAATGTGTTTTCTCCACATTTTTTTACACTTTCAAGACATGTTTGGCACTTATAAACCCTTTTCACCACCTTTTCACCTAATGTTACATATGTCGACCTAATATTGTCAATTTTAACCTCTTTTTACCATGTTTCATGTTTTTTTGGCCAATTTAACCACATTCACAATAGACGCATTTTGTGTGACGTATGCATACTAAATTAGGTGCATGCGCGCAGGCTCGGTGCAAAACAACCGAGAAGTTCCTCGCTGCAGACCGCGAAATGGGGCGGTGTCGGACTTAAAGGTGGGGTCAGACCAGTAACTTTCACGCAAGCGCCTCTAGTGCCCACAAGCGCTGCATCACTGTCACAAAAATCAACAGTCAGTCATGCCAGCCTCCCTTGTCTTTTGATTGTGTATGCAGACAGTAGTTGACCTGTAACTTTGGGATAAGGATTGGCTCTAAGGGCTGGGGTGCGAAGCAGGGCTGGGCTCGTGCCGCGGCTACAGTCTATGGGCTGGAGGAGCAGCCGCCACCGCCGCCGTCCTCTTCCCGCTCCTGGAGTTCCGGCACTCGGCCTTCCTCGCCGCGTCAGTGGCACTCCCCCCTTACTCCCTGGCCTCGCCGCAGTCACTGGGCCCCTTCGCCGAAGGTCGGCGCGGCAGACGGGTGACCCCACTGACGCCGGGTTGCCCGTCCCCTCTGACCTCCGGCGAAGGGGGCCGACAACAGCAGCGACGCCAGGGAGTCGGGGGGGGAAGCACCACCGATGCGGGCCGAGCACCAGGTCTCTGGCGGCTGCTCCTCCATCTCATAGACTGTAGCTGCGGCGCGAGCCCAGCCCTGAGAGCCAGTCCTTATCCCGAAGTTACGGATCTGACTTGCCGACTTCCTTTACTAAAGAATCCATGTTTAACTAAACTATCGCGGCGATTAGTGCACCATTAACCTAACACGATACCATATTGTGCTCTTTGGCTGTAAACAGAGGCTAACTCGTTTCAGATTCCCACAGCAATGGTGCTGGGTCGGGAAATGCCCCTATGTTGTGACGTCACGTGAGAGCTATATTAATTCAAGCCTGTGGTCACGTGACTGCTGTAAAGTGAAATGTTCTCCAGGCATTCTCCAGGTCACATGACCTGGTGAAAGAAGGTTCGTCTCCTCCAAACTTACATAGTCGGTATTTCACGCCCCGTTCGGAGCATTGATAATGTCATTTAAAATAACTCTTATGGGTTAACTCTTTAGCTCACAAAGTCCACGGTGTGCCTTTAAGGTGGCTGTATCCAATACCTGGACATGAACCTTTCCACTAACCTCAACCACTACTGCCTCTACTATTCTGGCAAATTTGCAATACTTACCTTTCTTTTTTACTAAGCCTCACCCCATCCGCTACCGCCTCCACTTATCTGGCAAATTATAGTACAGCAGCCCGCCGACCTGCCCGTTCATGACAAGTAGTTATAAGCATCTAGAGACTTGTATGCTTTTAGGTTTTCTTTTATATATACACTGGGTTTTTCAATCAGATATGTAAAAATGTTTGGCCATTGAACATCATGCCAGGAGCGCAGATCGGATGACCACTCGTTTTCTAGAATGCTGCATGGGTCCCGCAATCGTTCACCTGTATTTAGTGAATTTCCTTAAATAAGCGGCCGCGTCCTCAGGTGACAAGAATTCTACATACTTTGAACTATTTTTGAGCCTTAACAGCGGTTCATTCATTGCCATTTTTAAATTTTTCATGCGTCATATTTAAAAAACATGGTTTCTGCACCGAGTATGTCCACGCATGTCAGTCACATGTCTCATGTTTGTCCACATTGAAATGGGTCTATTGCATGCCCATTATTTGCAAGTGTAAACTAATTGTTCCTACTTATGTTCCAGTATTGGCACTTTGAACCCTTTTTGTCACTTTTTCTGGTCACTCTAATTTGCAACTTTTAACCAATTTCTGTGGTTTTTAATCCCATTTCACCACCTTTTCCACCATATTTGGTCACTTTTAACCCATTTTGTTTTGATTAAAACAAGGATTTACATCTTTAAGATGACTATACACTATGGCACAAACACTAATACACTTCCTGGATAGCAAAGTGTGTATCTTGATGATATCTTGAGTTTTTATTTTATTTCTTTTACCTCTCGTTGTTCTGCAGGCCAGCTTAATGTGGAGGGAGGAAGCTGTTCTTATCCTCCAGGCCTGCCTTGCTCCAGTATTCTGAGGCCTCAGCCCATCACATGCTTGGCTCTTCCCTCTATGTTTCACAGAAGCAGAGAAACAAGTTGTGGGTACCAGGCCTGCTGCGAGCCCCAAATATGTTGCCTTCACAGTCTCTCATCTCAGCAAGCCTTACCCAGTCTGGACAAACCCACAGTTTATACCTCCAGCTGTGTCCCACCTGCTCTTTTTCCGGCTTCATTGCAACAAAGCCAACAACTCCAGAGAAGCTGGGACCTGGAGGGCTCTGGGCCCCGTCCCGTCTCTACATCATCTCTCTCAACCAATGGATACAACCAACTAAGCTACAGCCAAGCTGATGCATCTTACTCTCAAGCGTCTAAATCTCTTGTCTCTCACCACCAACACCAGAATGAAGTGTTTTCTGACAGCCAGGCTCAGCAATGTGTGGACCCAGCCCGTTCAAACCAGAGGGCTCTTACCAACATCGCTTCACAGCAGGAAGTCCATCCTCCACCTGTGGATAGAGATGTAGTGGCTGAGGAGAGCTGGGAGGAGAGATGCAGACGGGAGGAGGAATGTAGAGGAGAAAACACTTCAACACATCTACAGTTAGAAGGAGCTGCCGCCTCAGAGCATCAGAGGAGCAGAGCTGTACTGGCCCCTGGGGACCACAGGGATGGCAGGGTGAGAGAAGGAGCCAGCTTTGGCTGACATAGCACACAAACTGCACACAAATAGGGTGTTGACTTTCATCATATATATTTTCAGATACAAATACATGGTTGCTTTTACTAAATTTAGAAAACTACCTGCTGAGGTCTGCCTTTGAACTGTTTGTTTTATCTTTAACGTACCAAAGAATTCAAATAGCTTATAAATATCATTGACTGTCCTTTTTAGTTAAAGAGAACATTCCTTTAAAGGTATGTAATCCGTAGATTATTTTCAAACATTGTGACCGTAATAGCAAATTGGTCTTTTTTTTTTGTAATTTTAATATCAGAGAAGGATCTTTTTGTTCCTCTCCCAAGCAGTTTAGCAACGCGTCCCTGGTTTTGAACATGTTTCTAACATAAACCACTTATGCTGCCTTTCCACAACATAAAGAATCAACCCATTTCAACTAAAACATAAAAGTTCAAACATTGATTTCACAAAGTTCGTTGATAATTTATAACGAATTGAATTTTTTTTTAATTAGATAATTGTGTTTCAGAAATAAACATGTCAGATTTAAGCTTGTCCAGTTTTATTATATTTATTTTTGTAACTAAAAGCTATTACTTCTCTAACGTGATGACCAGCTAAAATAAACAGATGGTGCACCTGAGCCTGCCTTCATTAAAGAAATATAAATAGAGAACAAAGAGCAGTTAAAGACGAGCAGTTCAGTGCAATTTAAAATTCACAAGAAAAGTGATCATAACACAGAGATTTTAGCACCTTATTAACACGGTGTTTTTTCTACATTTTACAAGTCACATCAAAGTGATATGAAGCCACTCAGGGCACAGCCAGTTAACCTGTCATTAATGAGACACAGAGGGAACAGTAAGAGCTGCCAGTTTAATTCCAGCTCTGGTTTGCTCCTCCCCATCATCATTTCCAGAAAGAAGGATTAGAGTCTATTTTGCTCCATGATTTGAATTCTGCTTTCCTCTCCTGTGGGGAAAAGGTAAAGGTTTTAATCGCATGATCCTCAGGAGCCTGTTCTCAGTATGGCCTGAATATATGATGGTATGCCAAAAACAACAGTGAAGGAATATGAAAATTTAAAAAGAAAAAAAAGTGCTGTTGAAATCCATAAGTCCCTTGGCTTTCGTCAGCTAAAGAAAAAGCTAAGGTGTGTAACCGATTTGTTGGATGTTTTATTGGCAATATAGGAGAATGCAACTAATTTGCACTTCATGGCTAATCAACGAGTCTCTGATGTTATATTTACATGATAAAACAGTGCTTCCCTATCCTTTTATTATTCTTTCTATTGAAGTATTCAATGCACCATTTTCACGTTGCCCATTTTTGTGTTCATTGGGTGAATGCTCGTGTAACACTCGAGTCCAACATGCTCATCATCCCCCATGTATCTCCTTTCACTTGCTAATGGGAGGAACAGGTGCACCCATGAACGTGATGTAGCATGAAGCCCCTGCAAAGCTTTTCCCTTTCTCGCTGACAGAGATCCACATCCCTGGAGGTGTCGCTGACAGCTCACGAGTGTGCATCAGATGTGCAGAGCTGCCGGCTCAGCCTCAGTTCAGTGTGCGCCAGGAGGGATAGACGATCCCAGAGCATCCCAACAGAGCTGGCAGCACCTCGTGCCAGCACTCTAAACGAGAGGCCCACAAGATGCACTCCCAGCCCAGAGGCAGGCACTGCAGATAAGGTAACCCTGCATCTGAATATAATTACTCCTGTGGAGGAGGCCAGGCTGTGCCGTTAGGGAAAAGCAAAGCAAGCCAATAAGATGTGCACTTTGCAAAAAAACACTTCTGGCTCTTCACTGATACAGTAATAACAACACTTATCTCTAGTCTGACAGAATTTAAAAAATGTTTCTGTTAAACTACCTCTCAGTTGAGTATCAAATTCAACGTGAGTAAACTGACAACAGACGAGTAGGAACTTGACACTAGAATCTCTTCAAAAACTGTTGAAGATCTTCTCAAGGTGTTAAGGTCTTTGTCACTCATGTGGGGGGAAAACGGTAGATGTAAGTTTGATATATGACATGAGAGCAGAGGGACAGTTTAGAGCTGTTGGACCTTCAGAAAGAGACATTTGGAGGTGGAACCATGATACCTGTATATAGATGGAGAGATTTCTGAAGAAATATTTCTATTGATGGGAAAGATTCTCACAAATCTGAAATGCTAGAAGGACATATAGAAGTCAGCTTTGTTATATGTAAAGCTCATTGTATATAAATAGTGTTTTTTGATGTCTAAGCGCAGTGGTCACTCACCAACATGGTGCCTGTGGGCAACAGGTAGCCTGCATGGACCAATGAGCTTTGTCTAAAATCTGATCTATTTGCCAGGCTTTAAACTTACAGAGATAAATACAGGTGACAGATGTAGTCAGATCTTTAATAGAGTACATGCTGCACTTGATATGTTTTCAAAAATAAATTAACCATCGTTAAATGTTTATTTTCACTGAGACATTGAGGAAATTTGATTTAAGTTTTGAAGATAAAATTTTGTTAAAGAAGCTACAGATTGTGGTAAGATGTGTTTTTAAAAAGTGGATTTGTCTAAAATATTACAAAATTGTTAAATTGTACAAATTTTACATGTGTTACGATTAGTTAACAAGGTGTTAGTTAGTGGCTAGTACCGTAATTAGGAACATAAAGATTTCCTATGAAATGTAATGAAAATGAAACCATTGCATGAATTAAGAAAAAAAGCATTGCATGTTGAAACATTTTTTACCTTTTTAAGTTACTGTTAGTTTTCCTTATTATTAATTATTATATACGTTTTTGTATTTAAGAAGTGTATATCAAACCGGTACCTCTTCGGATTATTCAGTACCTTTGGAATAGCTCACATTCTCAGAACGGTTGGTGATCTCTGTCTCAGTGGCTAAAAAAGGTGAGATTTAACTATTAGTAGTGGTTGTGTTCCCATCTTTTCTGTTTAGTGTACTGCTTCAACTTCTTTTTAAACCCTTTTTTTTCTTTGTGTACTTTTTGTCTGCAGGCTCCTTACACTTCCTCATGTGTATATGAAAACAAAAACTGTATCAAGGCTATTTGGGTTCCTTATCCATTTCATTTGCATTTCCTTTTATTCTTTAAAAAAAAAAGAAGTTTTTTTCCTGTGTTTTCCTCGGTTTGTAATCATTATGAAATTTGACATACTTTTGAGTTTCATTTGGATCACATCTGGATTGCGCAATTCATTGTGATTTTTAAAAAAGAAAATGGGTTTGCCCATACATTTAGACCCAAGTTGTGAATGACCATGGTAACATGATCACTGATTAATGTTTTTTTTTATTGTGGCCTTATAGAGTCATACCACATCATACTGTTATAAGTAATTACATTTAAAAAAAGAAACAAAGAAGTAAAAGTTTCTTGTCAAGGACACCGAGGGTAAACCTTGAACCTTGACCGAGACTAATCTTGTTCTGGGACATTAATCCTAGTTTCCCCTGCTTGAAATATCTGCCTGTTTTTGTAGAAACCAACGGTTTTTCTGGTCAATGTTGAACCTTAACATGAATGAAAAGCTTTACATTGAATTTGACTGTTTTTAGTGTGACATTTTGGACCAAAGACAGAGACGAGCTTCAGACGGAGTTCTTTGTGTTGTCAAAGAAAAGTCATTGAACACGGCCCTTTCTAGAGGACACAGATCTCCATTACAAGCCTACAAGTTAGAGCCAGGTGCACATAATAACTACACAGAGATGTTTCTTTTATGATTTGCAAAATAACTGAAAGTCAAGCTCATGGTATCATGTTCATCTTGTCTCAGATCATCCTGTCATATGGAACAGTAAAATGACCGTTCATGAATCCCAGGAGAAGTGCCGGAAAGCTTCAAGAAACTGCCAAATCAGGTGATTACTGTCAAACAAAACAAATATCTTGGCATAAGCCCTGAATGTGAAAAGCCATTTACTCGTTCGTTGTTTGCTTCTTTTGAACGTAGCAATAAAGCTCAAAAGGACTCAGAAAGGGCCAAGGTCCCAGTGGTTTGCTTAGAGCGCCTGAAAATACTGGTTTCTCAGCTTCCGTCACATGGTCGTCGAACGAGTGACCCACTACCCACCAGTGGGAAGTTAGAGAGCGACGCTTTCCCTCAGCAGAGAACCTGGGACAGTACCACATCTAATGTATGGCTGCTACGTGTTTAAACACTTTATCATCACAATTACTTTAAAATGTACGGAAGCTTATTGCATTCACTGAAGAAAAAAAATACTTTGTTTTTATGAATTGATGAGATTAAAAAATAGTAAATAAAATAATTGGCTGTTTTTTTCTGTTTTTATAGGAAATGTTTTTTGTTATTTTTCTGAATTTATGAGAAGTTTTTATAGGAAATAATTTTAGTTTCTGAAGTGATGAGATAAAAATAAGTGAATGGAAAAAAAAAAACTGTATTTTTCTGTTTTTATAGGAAATTATTTTCATTTTTCTGAATTGATGAGATAAGTTTTAAAATAGGAAATTCAGAAAAAACTAAAAATATTTCCAAGAAAAACATATCTCATTAATTCAGAAAAACCGAAAAACATTTCCTATAAAAATAGTAAAAACAGGGCAAAATGTTTTATGTACTTATTTTCTTTAGTGAATGCATAAATATGCAAATTGGAAACCTTTAGTTTCACTTCTCTTTTCATCTGAGGGTAATTGTGAATATTTTAAATGTATTGCATATTTTTGTAAATAGATTGCATATACTGTATGTCACAACTAAAGACTGCAGTATATGATTGTCATTGTTATTAATGAGCTATAATTTTAATAATAGTGATTCTTCTCTTTAATTTTAGAGCACAGCTAGAGGCACTGAGAGCAGGGAGACCACCTGCTCCTTCGCAACATCCTCATACGGAGAGCATCAACCGTGTGATCAACCTATACTTGCACCTGAAAGCGTCTTTGACCATCACATCAGTCGAGTCATTAACAGTTCCCATAAAGCATCCATGCTGCCCTCCGCTGACACTAACTATGTGCCACAGAACCACCCTGAATTGGACGTGGACTCTGACTTTAACCCCAGGTCCATCACAGAGGACGGTGACGATTCTCAGCTCAACCCTCAGCTAGAGTCTGATACATCAGCAGACTGTGAGTTCAACACATTATCTTCATCAGAGGTGGAGTTTGAACATATGACTGAAAAGACATCAGCAGCTACAAGAGATTCTGAGCCGAGTCTTGAATATGAAGCAGAGCCAGAATCGGATGCTGCGGGAGCCTCTGAGGATGGACAGGAGATAGATGTCAGTGCAGAATCAGCTGAGTCAGATATCCATCCTCAACATGATCCTGGTTTCCAAAACAGGAGTGACTCTGAGGCTGCGTCTGACCACCATCCTGGCTCTCAGAGCTCCTCTGTGGAGTCTGACCTTGATGCAGAATCAGAACTGGAACCAACAACAGACGAGCCTCAGCCCCTTCGTTCTGACCTAGAGGACGAGACCCAGGTTGGTCCTGCTCAGAGGCCGATTCTGATTGCCAACCCTGAGCAGGACAGTGCAGAGATGGAGAGTGAGGACTTCTGTGCTGTGTGTCTGATTGGAGGAGACCTGCTGTGCTGTGACCACTGTCCAAAGGTCTTCCACCTGTCCTGCCATATCCCTCCTCTTTTGAGCTTTCCCTCGTAAGCCTCTCAAGCTGTAACCTAACATTTCTGTCTTCAATAACAACCTCTCTCCTTCATCTTAACATGTGCATTTGAAGATGTCTTAGTTATCAATGCTTTTCTACCAGAGGTGACTGGGTATGCAGCTTGTGCGGTGATGCCGAGAAGCCAGAGTACAGATGTGAGAAGGAGAGAAAGAGTAAAGAGCAAGCATCAGTGCATGAACTGTCTGCCTGTGACCAGAGAGTAAGTCATTGAATCTGCAGCAATTACTGTAATTCAGAGCTGATGGTGTATAATGTTTCTGTTCTTGGTTCCCCGACTGCAGAAATGTGAGCGACTGACTCTTCTGATCCTCTGTAACATCCTGAGTGCTCCTTTCCACGAGCCCGTCAGTCCACTTGTGAGCCATCAGCATGTTTCTGACAGTCCACTCACTCAGTAAAGGCCAACTCACATTCACAACATCATCTCATTTGCATTAAGCAAATGGCAACAGTGAGCGTTTCACCTTGGTTGCAACACACAAACAGACTTTGATCTACTATGTTTATCACAGTTTGGAGCTTAGGTTTCTTCAGAGCTGCATTGAAAGCATTTTCTTTCTCATCAATAATTCACCAAGCTGATTCTCCTTTAAATAATTTGTGCACTGCATTGTTTGGAGTTTGGTTTGCATCAGTTCACATGCCTTGGTATATTGGTGCCTTTCAATAAGCAATTAGCTTACATCAATGTGCGTGTGTGACGTGTGCGTGTGTGTATTAGTGCTATTGTCTGTAATGTTATTGTACAGCAATGAAAGTTGCCAGGTCAGAAATATCCTTAACTTTGCCTTATGTCACTAAACCTCCTGCTTTGTTTTGTTGTTTGAGCAGATCTACTACTTCCTAAAATTATGGAAACAACTTCCTGTGTGAGAAACAGAAGAAAAACAAGTTTCCATTGACAAAATTGATATGCCAACCTAACCCTCAATCGTTTGACATAGATTTGAAAGCCACCATGTTTACAACTACTTCCATATCTAGCCGTTCACAGCGAGAGCATCAAAGAGGCTTTCCTAGATCTCAACTCTTCTCTAAATGAATTAGACTGAATTAGAAATGAATTAAACAGTATGTTTTCCCTAACAGAATACTAATCTATATGTGTTAGATTATCCTCTCACTAATGGCTACTTCTGTTATCTGACAGGAAGTGGTTCCCATAATCACATGCACTGTAAAGCAGTGGTCCCTAACCTTTTGCAAGCATGTATGTCTGTATCTGTTGTATGTTCCCAACGTTTTTCGCGTCCTGACCCCATTTTGATTTCACAAATGTCCGGCGACCCCAGAGACATTTTTTTTATAGAATTAGTTCTCAATCATGTTTATTAAAGTGTGTTACAAATACAGAGTAGCCAGAAATAGTGCACAAAATGCAGTGACAAAATGCACCACCTTAGATATTTATTGTGTGTGAAGTGTATTTGAAAATGAATAAAACAAAAAAAAAAATAAAAAAATTTAAAAATGGAATTTGAATCCCTTTTTTTTAACAATTATTAGACATTTCGGGCGACCCACATGGGGTCCCGACCCCAAGGTTGAAAAACATTGGTCTAGGGTAATAGATTTTAGTCATCATTGGTACTTTACTTAACGGCAAGGCATATTATCACACCATTGCTTTGCTAACCATTTGAAACACTGAAGAAAGACCAGGTAGTTATGCATGAATTACAGTTTTTGGTTAAATATTTAAGCTGGTTGGATAGAATAATGGTCTAAAATCCATCCATCCATCCATCTTCAAACCCGCTAATTCCAGTTCATCAGGGTCGCGGGGGTCTGCCGATGCCAATTTCCGGCTCTCATTGGGCTCTGGGCGGGGGTACACCCTGGACAGGGCGCCAGTCCATCGCAGGGCGAATGGTTTATAATATATATGTATATATATATTTTTTTTTTATTCAGGCACGTCATTATTACCAGATCATCAAGAGACCAATGGACCTATCAGTCATCAGAGCCCGGCTCTCTAAAGGGAACAGTCGACATTACAACTCTCCAGATCAGTTTGTTTCTGACGTCTATCTCATGTTTCGAAACTGTGCAAAGTTCAACTATGTGAGTTTAAGCATTCTTTTTTAAAACCTTAGTAAATGTAAAACAATATGATAATAATACAGTATCGTCTTTCCTTTGTGACTGCAGCCTGACTCTGAGGTGGCCCACGCTGGACGCAGTCTGGAGCAGTTTTTTTCCTCCAAGCTGAAAGAGGTTTACCCAAACCGAGTTTTCCCACCAGCGGAGGCGGATTCTGACAGCGATGAGTATGATGAGGCCTATAGGATGTCAGAGGCTGGCTTCCTTTGGCCAGAGCAGGGGGAGCAATGCCACAGAAAAAGGAAAAGGAGACAGTCTCTAAAGTCGAGGAGACATCACTTCTAACCAGAGAGGGAACAAACATGTTGTTTTGGTGTTAGTCCAGGCTATTTTTATTTGGCATCCTGAGGGAGTGCAGCTCAGCTTCCACTTTGTGAGCTAAAGTTAGTCCTGTAATGGTCAACTGTAGGATGATGATGATGATGATACTCCAAGGCAGCTGAACTGCATGAAGCACCAATTTGAGCTGATACATTCACTTTATCCTCATACTTTGGTCCAATCCCTATGTCCACACTCACACACTCACTGTCTTGAGCCCTGAGCCCTCAGGAACTTCACTGACGTCACCTGGAAAGTGATGGAGTGTGTGAGGGGTTGAAACTCTAGAAATAGAAATGGGACAGTCCTTTGTTTTTTGTTGACAGCAATACATAACACTCCTTATGTTTGTAGCTTTGGGACTTAGAACACTCACACACACACACTTCTTTATGACTTGTTTACAGTCTATCTGTATATTACATGGCCAATGAATTATAAACTCACAAGTCAAATATGAAAGCTGAATACTCGCTCAAAATTTTGAGCCGAGTTATTTCTGTGTCCAGTAAATAGATGTAGTTAGTTTTGTTTTGTTTTCAGCTGAAAAAAATGTTAGTGTTCGCTGTTTAGTCCCTGTTTATTAACAAAAGGGGGTCAACATTAAACATCTACACCCACAAATGGCAAAAAATAGAAATGAAACTACAGAGTAAGGCCATTCAATCGTCACATTAGCATGTAAGGCATAGTACCACATGACTATACAAAATCTATAATTACACAAATATAAAGCTGATATCCGGAGTTTCTGAGAAACGTCTCGATGTCCCGCCCTCAACAGCTCCACTTCCTCCCCCCGCCTCTGCCAATCTACCAGAAGCCACGCCTCTACTTTTCTGCATGCGCATCACGGGACAAAACAAGGTCACATTGGGTCACATTGATATAGGTGTATGGGTCAGGTAAGAGCCAAAATCATCTGTTTGCTGTTGTGACGCGCGGCCTTGTTTCCGTGCACAGTTCCGCATTCACTTTGATTGACACTCTCAAAAACATTTGTATATACAGGTAAAAGCCAGTGAATTAGAATATTTAGAAAAAACTTGATTTATTTCAGTAATTGCATTCAAAAGGTGTAACTTGTACATTATATTTATTCATTGCACACAGACTGATGCATTCAAATGTTTATTTCATTTAATTTTGATGATTTGAAGTGGCAACAAATGAAAATCCAAAATTCCGTGTGTCACAAAATTAGAATATTACTTAAGGCTGATACAAAAAAGGGATTTTTAGAAATGTTGGCCAACTGAAAAGTATGAAAATGAAAAATATGAGCATGTACAATACTCAATACTTGGTTGGAGCTCCTTTTGCCTCAATTACTGCGTTAATGCGGCGTGGCATGGAGTCCATGAGTTTCTGGCACTGCTTGGGTGTTATGAGAGCTCAGGTTGCCCTGATAGTGGCCTTCAACTCCTCTGCGTTTTTGGGTCTGGCATTCTGCATCTTCCTTTTCACAATACCCCACAGATTTTCTATGGGGCTAAGGTCAGGGGAGTTGGCTGGCCAATTTAGAACAGAAATACCATGGTCCGTAAACCAGGCACGGGTAGATTTTGCGCTGTGTGCAGGCGCCAAGTCCTGTTGGAACTTGAAATCTCCATCTCCATAGAGCAGGTCAGCAGCAGGAAGCATGAAGTGCTCTAAAACTTGCTGGTATACGGCTGCGTTGACCCTGGATCTCAGGAAACAGAGTGGACCGACACCAGCAGATGACATGGCACCCCAAACCATCACTGATGGTGGAAACTTTACACTAGACTTCAGGCAACGTGGATCCTGTGCCTCTCCTGTCCTCCTCCAGACTCTGGGACCTCGATTTCCAAAGGAAATGCAAAATTTGCTTTCGTCAGAAAACATGACTTTGGACCACTCAGCAGCAGTCCAGCTCTTTTTTTCCTTAGCCCAGGTGAGACGCTTTTCGCGCTGTTTCTTGGTCAACAGTGGCTTGACACGAGGTATGCGGCAGTTGAAACCCATGTCTTTCAAGCGTCTCTTGGTGGTGGATCTTGAAGCACTGACTCCAGCAGCTGTCCACTCCTTGTGAATCTCCCCCACATTCTTGAATGGGTTTTTTTTCACAATCCTGACCAGGGCGCGGTGATCCCTATTGCTTGTACACTTTTTCTGACCACAGTTGTTCCTTCCCTTTGCCTCTCCATTAATGTGTTTGGACACAGAGCTCTGAGAACAGCCAGCCTCTTCAGCAATAACCTTTTGTGTCTTTCCCTCCTTGTGCAATGTGTCGATGGTCGCCTTTTGGACAGCTGAGTATTGTACATGCTCATATTTTTCATTTTCATACTTTTCAGTTGGCCAACATTTCTAAAAATCCCTTTTTTGTATCAGCCTTAAGTAATATTCTAATTTTGTGACACACGGAATTTTGGATTTTCATTTGTTGCCACTTCAAATCATCAAAATTAAATGAAATAAACATTTGAATGCATCAGTCTGTGTGCAATGAATAAATATAATGTACAAGTTACACCTTTTGAATGCAATTACTGAAATAAATCAAGTTTTTCTAAATATTCTAATTCACTGGCTTTTACCTGTATACAGTACATTAATGAATATGAATGAGCACCGGCAGTAGACCATAGTTAGGTATTTTTATGAATTTCAAAAGAATCATACATAAACAGATTTCTCAGAAACTCCGGATATCAGCTTTAAGCATATATACATAGATTTACACCTTTTTCTTGGTTTCTTTTAAAACACTAAAGACTTGGACATATTTCCACATAAATTGTCAATATAATCTCCTGTATCATGTTGGAGCGACAAAGACTCACCTTTAACTGCAACAACAGGTGGATTTCTCTTATTTCTTTATTTCTTTTTGCAATTTGCTTTTGTGTATATGAAATTTTACCATCATTATCACTATGTCAAAATGTTTTTGTTTACTAAATTGTTGGTTTCACATCACTTTTAAAGTGGTAGCCAGCTGGTTTCCCAGGAGATTCCTGCCATACATCACAATGCAATGACCTATGGGTAATTCCCTTACGATAAGTTTGCAGAGATGGCCACTTACGGAAAGGGCACAAGAAGGCCTGAAACGTCAGAAGTTCCCTTACGCATCTCATGATTTTCCAATGGTACATCCCTGATCCCTCACAGACTTAGTGGGAGCGCCTCAAAGTCCGGCAGTGCGAGAGTGTGGACATTAGGATTGGGCCTAAAATTAAGTACAGGCTGCTCAATAGGGCAGTTAATATCATTACTGCTTCATAATTGGCAGGTTTGAGCCTCAGTGGTGTAATATTCTGACGTAGTTTGCATGTTTTCCTTTAACCCAAGTCTAAGTAACATACTGTACGTTTATTGTGCCTGAGGATAGCTGGCAAACTGTCAATGATGGACCTTTTCTAAATGGGTATGGAAGAAGGCAAGATGGATTATTATTGGTGACGCTAACTGGGATAGGTCAACAAGGACGAACACACAGGCAGATTATTACATGCAGGTTCACATTCTTAAACTATTGAAAGTTTCCGATTACACGTGGCCGTTAACTGCTCTGGACTCAAAGCACCAAGTGAAAATCTGTGCATGGAGACTTTGATAAATCTTAACTTTTAATCAAACACAGGTTCTCTTGAGTATAAAGCAGTGTTTCCAAACCCTGCAGCACATGTCTATAAAAATGAAAAAGTATAGTGAAGACATATTGAATCCAGATTACAGCCGGGGCCTTTTAGTGACTATGATCCCACAATGGTGAGTTTGAGGGTTTAAATTCCACTGATTGCTCATGGCCTGCCTGTGTGTGATAGACTGGTGTTGTGCTTTAGCACCTCTGCTTCCATGTCCACAGTATGCAGGAATAGAAGATGAGGCATTGTTTGATCAGGCTAGCCAACCATGCAAAGAAACGAGCACTTTTGTTTGTCTTAATGTTTTACAGTTATCATGTAAGGAACAGATGCTGTGTGTGGTTTTTGTATTTTCATGATATGAACTTTCCCTTCGTAATCTACTGTTGATGCACTGCACTGCTTACAAGTAGGTAATCCTAAACCTGAAATACTATAAGCTCTGTTGTACATGGTGGATGCTGTAGTTTAATGTTCAATTATCTCCTGTGCATTTTTAATAAGGGACTTTCTGAGCTTTTAAAGACAACTATAATCTATGCTACATGCAGTTAGATTTGTATGTATTATATTCATATGTGTTAACCTCTTTGTATAGCTTTATTTAGTAAAGTAAACAATCTACTAATTAATTGCTGGCAATTATGTTTAGGTTTGAATACTGATGATATTTCCTGTTTTAATGTTCTGTTAGAGAATGCAGCAAGTCTTCATTGTGTTTTGTAATTCAAAATGTGAGGGACAAAACTGCATTAAAATGAGAAAAGACTTTCTAAATCTTAAAGATCTGATATTCTGATCAAATTAGTTGTCTTCAATTTATTTTGAATGCAGTGAAATTTAATGTTTAATGCTCCTTTGCTTTTACTACTCATCTTCATAGCTCAGGCCTATTGATAGTGTTTGACGTCACTCACATTTGAACATGTTTTTGCTGTGTTTAGCTCCAATGCCAAAAAAGGTCAGTAATTATGTGTGTAGCACATATTCTGCTTTTTAATAATGTTGTGCCTGTTTCATAAGATCTTACCAGAGTCTTCTCCTTGTTTACAGCACAAATAAGTAGTTATTCAAATAGTTACTTCTTTTGAAATAATGATGTAGATGTGAAAATATTGTTAAACTGTAGTCATGGTCACTGGAGCACAGAATTGTTTTACATATTTTTACTGTAACCACCAACGCACACATGATACTATCAATAAAATGCACTGAAGGATAAAATTTATTATTTTTTTTTAACATAAACATCATTAAACACATGATAAGTCCTACTCTTCATACTGCATTCTACACATGCTACTTTTTTAGGTTCATACATAGACTCCAGAAAACTGCTTTTTAATCATAAACATCAAAAATCATTGTCACAAAAATGTATAGTAGAGTTTAGCTCCTTTGAGAACTGCTGCTCTAACTAACGAAACATGCGTTCAATACTCAGAGTGAACACCTGAAATTTTAGCTAATATCCACAGAGATGGAAGTCAAATAACCCATGAGTCATGTGAAGGTAGTGTAAAATAATAGTGGTGGATAAGCAGTAGCTACAATATTCAGGAAGGATGGGGTTCAATTAATTAAAAATATTATTATTATTCAATCAATCAGTTCAATCAAAATGCAGTAGAGCATGAAAAATGAGAAATAAATGGAAAATTAATGAAAAAATGACAAGCACCCCAAATCAAAGCTAAAGCTATCATAAAGCATGAAAATTAAAAAAATTTAGATTTTTTTTTTTTTCTGTAAAAAGGCTATCACAAGACCTTAAAAACTACTGCAAATATAATGCACATACTTAAACAGGGTTAAGAAAGCAGGAAGGCACAAAAAATGACAAAAAACAAAAATCACCCAAAATCAAAAGGAAAGCATTTCTCTATCGTCTTGAGACTGTCTCTCCAACCAGATACATATTTCATATGTATGGGGAATGACCTCCCTGCTCGTCAGGGTACATGGATAATTCTTTAAGACACTCCGGCTTGCCCGTCCACGCCCCACAGGTTACCTATAAAACACCTGTGCAGGCGTGGTTTCAGTGATTGTTTGATCTCCACTCAGTCAGGGTGCAGTGTGTCAATCCGTTGTAGAAAATTCTGTGTGTAGGTTACAGCATATATCCGCTTACCTGTTGTGGTTTGGGCGTCTGTCTGCGGGCAGCCTCCCTGGATTGCTGTTTCCCTATCCGTTAGTGGGTTTATTTAAAAAAAAAAAAAAAAGCTTTGATTTCTGTGGCTGTGATCCCCGATACCGGCGTATTGCTGTGGTGCATCTGACGTGCTTGGTGGGGCCCCGTGTTGAGCGCAGACTCTCGAGTCGGCTGACAGTGGGTCGAAGCTCCAGCCCGGTTAAATCGGGCCGTATCGGCGCTGCCGGCGACCCTGAAGCGTATTGCTGCGGTGCAGCTGACGCGCTCAGAAGTCGAGTGCAAACCATTCTCCTCTCTCTCACACTCCAAATCCCAATCTGTCGCTCTGTGTTTGAAGCAACGTGCTGCTACTAGCACAAGCTAACTAGGTGCCACTGCCGTTTGTAAACAAGGAAGTGTGTCGCTGCGCGTCACGCTTAGGCCCCGCGCCCTGAGAGAAAGCGGCACTGTAATGGCGGCTATGGCCGGCCACCAGGGACATCTTTGTGTGGGTTGTGGCATTTCAATGCCTTTGGAGGATGGCCATGATATGTGTGTGTTGTGTTTAGGTCACCAACATGCAATATCATCAAAGGAGAGTCCACAGTCCTGTATGGACTGCTTTATCATGCCTGCATGCATAAGAGAGGCTCGTTGTCGGTTTTTTGCACTGAAACGGGCAGGCTCCCCTCTTCATGCAGTTTCCAGTGGGAGTATTAGAAGAAGGGCGGAGCCTGTGCCGGGTAGGGGGGAGTGTTCAGAGTCATGGCAGACTATCCTTCCTTCCCCTGTTATCGAGCCTCCGTCAGTCCATCCTCAGTCCAGCCCACTCTCTCCCCCGACTCCGGAGTTGGAGGAGGAGGAGGAAGAAGGGGAGGACATGGATGTGGAGACTGTCTTCTCTTCTGAGGAATGTGACATTGTTCATGGGCAGGAAATGGCAGGCACCACCTTAGAGGCACCACCTTAGAGGTGGTGCCTGCCTTAGAGGTGGAGCCCACCGCTTTGAGGAAGTTGTTGGCAGGGCAGCCAGAGCTCTGGGCGTTGCCCTCCCTGAAAACCTTGGGGTGCCCTCCTCCCGGTTTGAGGAGGTTGGAGAGGCCCCCGCTACACCAATCTTCTGCCTGATTTTAAGGAGTTAGTGTGCAACCAATTCAGTGCACCGGTTACACACAGGTGGTCTGCATCATGTCGGATATTGTCTAACATGCAGGACAGCGTGCAAATTGCCTGTGGGCCGCTCCCTCTAGCTCTGTCTTAGGTAGGGCTACCTGCCCTAGCAAGAATTGCAGGATTATGGATGGTCTGCTAGCAAAGATGCACAGGGCTATGGCTACACAGACCAGACTGGCTAATACTGGAGCAATTATGCCCCTTTACCTCCGTCAACTGTCTCTGCAGGTACAGGATGGCTCCATTATGGATGAGCTCCAGGCTGCTTCTTCATGCCTTTCCTCTATTATGAAGGAGCAGGCAGTAGCTTCGGGCAGAGCCTTGGCTTCATTCTGGGTCGCCAGACGCCACCTATGGCTGTCTCAGTCTCAGCTCCCGCAAGGAGATCGGGACTGTTTTCTTAAGCTGCCAGTGGATCCTTTGGCTGTATTCGGAGCAGATGCAGCTAAAATGTTGCTGCAAGCTCAAGAAAGTCGCTGCTGTGCGCAAGCAGTCTCTGGCGACTTACGTAGGAGGGCTAGAGGTTCAAGGCAACCAAGAGCCTCAATGCCTCACCCAACACCGCATGTCTCACAATGGGGACCAGGGGACCTCAGGCCTTGTCTGGAGGCCTCTCGCCGCCGTGGCACTCCCCGCCGGGGGAGAGGTGGACAACCCACTTCTCTGGGTCAGGGGTCCTCAAAGCGCCCCCCTCCTTCCTGACAGTTCAGGAAGGCTAGCCTGCCGCTCTCTGTTAGCCCATCGCAGAGCTGCATGGCTAGCCCTGGGCGCGGACCCATGGGTGGTGAGAACTATGCCCCATGGCTACCGCCTGCAGTTTTTCCACAAACCGCCTGTAACAGTCAGCCACCTTCACCTCAACACACGACCCTCAGCACGCTTGTATACTGCGGGAAGAGCTGTCCACCCTCCTAGAGAAAAAGGCCATAAGAGAGGTGAGGCACGAGGACCACCAGGCTGGGTTCTACTCCCACTACCTCCTGGTCCCAAAGCGGAATGGGGGCCTTCCTCCTATTCTTGACCTCAGAGGGCTCAACAAATATCTCCGTCCCCTGAGGTGCAGGATGCTGACAATTCCCAGGGTCAGGCAAGCCATCTCTACGAGAGATTGGTTTGCGACTATCGACCTCAAGGATGCTTACTTCCAGATACCAATCTGGCAGGGCCACTGGCGGTTCCTGCGGTTCGGCTTCGACAGCAGGATATTCGAATTTCAGGTGCTGCCCTTCGGTATATCTCTGGCTCCCCGTACATTTACCCGGTGTATGGATTATTATCAGTATTTCTGGGCATGGTCCTGGATTCCAGGAGGGGGACCATTATGCTGACTCCAGAAAGGCAGCAGACCTTCATGGCTTGCCTAAGCCACTTCCGGCTACACTCTTTGGTCAATTGGGGTCTTTGTCTTCGCCGCATGGGTCTAATGGCTGCCATGGTGCAAGTAGTCCCTCTCGCTCTCCTGCATATGTGGCCTGTTCAAAGGTGCCTGTCGAGAACGGGCCTTTGTCAACAGAAGTCCCACCGTACCCCAGTGGTGGTCTCTCAGGGACTCCACAAGGCCCTTCGCTGGTGGAGGGACTTGGCCAACATAGCAAGGGGGAGCACTCTGGGAGCCGTGATCTATTGCTAGCTCATATTCACCGACACGTCCCTAGTAGGCTGGGGCGCTGTCCACGAAGGCTGCGGGATCAAAGGGCTCTGGACTGGCCACTGGGTAACCCAACACATAAATGTGCTGGAAATGAGAGCTGTCCTCCTCGCACTTCGGCAGTTCCTGCCAAGGTTGAGAGGCTACCAAGGCATCGTCAGGACAGACAGTACTGTGACTGCAGCATACATCAACAGGCAGGGGGGCCAAGGTATCCCCTGCCCTTTGCAAGCTGGCAACCCAACTATGGCAGTGGGCTCACCCCCTCTTTTGCTCACTCAGGGCTGTACATGTACCAGGTCTGCTAAGCACAGCGGCGGACATCATGTCGAGAGGGGGTCCCCATCCGGGGGAGTGGCGACTTCATCCTCAGGTAGTCGAGGAGATTTGGCGTCGCTTTGGCAGGGTAGTGGTCAACCTGATTGCTTTGAGGGAGTCGACACATTGCAGACTCTTCTTCTCTCTCAGGAACAACGATCCACCTCTGGGATGGGATGCTGTGACACACCAGTGGCCCAAGGATCTGCTCTACGCCTTTCCCCCCTTCCGTCTTCTCCCACCCCTTCTCCAAAGGATCCAGGTGGAGGGGGTAAAGTTGCTCCTAGTGGCCCCGTTTTGGCCATGGTTCTCAGTGATTCCACCGCTTTTGGATGGAACGCCATGGGAGCTCCTGCTTCGGAGGGACCTGCTGTCTCAGGCCAGCGGGACCCTGTTCCACCCCTTCCCTGCGGGACTCAGGTTGGTGGTCTGGCCCCTGAGAGGGACAGGCTCCTTGCCTTAGGCTGAGGACCCCCTTGAAAACGAGATGTTCCATCTCAAGGGGCATATCCTCCAATAAATAAATAAATAAAATAAAATAAAATGTGAGCCTGTAGTCCGGACAATGCAGGAAGCATGGGCACCATCCACCAGGGATGCTTATTTGTACCGATGGGGGGCCTTCACTGCTTGGTGCAGAGCCCGCAAGGTGGATCCCTACCTAGCAGCAGCCAAGGAAATCTTGCCATTTTTGCAGTCCCGGCTTGAGGAAGGAAGGTCTCCCGGTACCTTGCGAGGTATGGTGGCAGCGATCAAGGCTGTTCGCATCGGTGAGTGCATACTCACCGAGGACAGTTGCTCCTCGATTTCACGTTTCCTCAGAGGTGCCTATAGACTTATAGCCCAGAGAAAAAGGCCCTTGGTTCCTCCATGGGACTTAAGTATGGTGCTTAATGCACTTCAGCATCCCCCCCTTTGAACCTCTTGGGGTGGCAGAGTTGAAGTGGCTTTCCTTCAAGACTGCATTTTTGTTGGCGATAACATCCGCTAAGAGAGTAAGTGAGCTCCATGCACTGTCAGTTCACAGCGACTGTTGCAGGTTCTTGCCGGGGGGGTCTGGTGTAATTCTCCAACCCAACCCAGCTTTTCTGCCTAAGGTTTTATCTGAGTTCCACCTGTCCCAGTCAATTGAGCTGCGCTCTCCTACCACCTCTGAGGGAGGCCAGGAGGACCCGCGCCTGGCTATGCTATGCCCGGTTAGGGTTTTGGCGGAGTACATCCAGCAAACACGGCCCTATAGGAAGACAGATCAACTTTTTGTCTCCTTTGACAAGAGCAAAATGGGCATGCCCCTGTCAAAATCTACACTATCCCACTGGGTTGTGGAGACAATTCAGCAGGTGTATGTACGCTCGGGAGTGCCTGTCCCGTCCGGGGTTCGGGCACACTCGACTCGTGGCATGGCTACCTCCTGGGCCTTATTTATTTTTTTATTTATTCAGATTATTTTCGACATGGTTACATTCCCTTTTTTTTTTACATTTTTTTTTTTTTTTTTTGAACATGCCGAAAAAGGAGACGAGAGAAGCAGTTTGCTTATCTAGGTCCCGTCCCCTGTTTTGTACATCGAAAATTTACATGGGTTTACATGTCTCTCTGGTCAAACATTCTTAGGTTGTTCTGAACAGTCCTTTTTTGTGTAGGATTTATTCTCATCTGTAGTCAGTGTTGTCTTTTTTTATTCCTCCTCCTCTCTATCGTTGTTCGTGTCAGCCTTGTTCCCTGCCAGACGTTGTTTGCATTCCTCCAATTCAAGAAAAGTTCATCCTCTTTCGAAGGTGTCCGAAAGGTTTTTCCCTTTTCATCCATGATGTCACCACTCGGGAATGTCTCTTTTGGACACACAAGTTTGCAGCTTGTTTTGTCTCTACATCAAGGATATTCCAGCTGTTGTTAGTTCTATTGGCAGTGTCGTATTTTCCACTGTTATATTTAACCCTTTCTTGTATAAACACATTACTATGTCTTAGTTCATAAGCAAGGTAGTAATGTAATCCTTAATTACCCCACCACCTAGCAATTGAAATGAATAAATGACAGACTTTTTTTTATCTTGGTTTTCACATAGAATTCACTGTCAGTGAAATAATCACGGTCTGAGTTTTGTTTCCAGTGTTTATAGAGATTTGGGTCCATGTCCGTGATTACCATCAGTAATGTTGTTGTTTAGGTGGATCCTTCGTATTTTCCCATCTTCCATTGTTTTGATGAATATTGGTTTTTCGTTCTCTTCTCCCAGTGGTGTGATATAAATCCTGCAGTTTTTCGTCCACGGCTTTAGACTCTTTCCTCCTTTTTTTATTTGGCGTGCCTTCCATGCAATGCTTGCGTTTTGTTTTGTCAAGTGTTCATTAATAAAAACCTTCATTTCCTTCAGTTTTTTGCCTTGCTTCAGTAGTTCTCCTTTAAATTTCACATTTGTGAAGGTAATTTTTACAGCTCTGTTATCATTTCTCTTTGGCAGGAGATGGCAGGAGTTGATGTTGTCAGGGTTCAGGACAATGTCCTTCGACTCCAAGTAGTCAATGACCTGTTGTTCAATCGATTTTGTTTCTTCGTCACTCGCGTGACTCCTGGGTATTATCTTTAGGCCTGTGATGATGACATCGCTCTCTTTCCTTTTGTTCTAGCTCTTCAACCCTTGCGTTCAACAGTTTTATCTCTTCAGCATTCCTCTCATTCTGCTGTTTCAGTACCTTTGCTTCACTTTGAAGGTTTTCCAGTGATTTTTCCAGCGTCTTTTCCAACAACTTTATCTCGGCAGATAGACCGTCTTTGAGGTTTTGTAGACCCTTGCGTATCATCTCCTTGACCTCTTCCAAACCTGGATCAGGTTCTGGAGGGCCTCCATGCGGTTTCTTAACCATTTTTCTTTTCGTCTTGGGCCCAATTTTTCAGGCTGTTCAGCTGTAAGCCAGCTGTAGCCAAGGTCGTGTTATCGGAGCGAGTGAAAACACGTCTGCTCTCTCCAAAAGACCAGAGACATATGGCGAGGTGCCTCCCTGGCTGCCATTTGTACAGCTGCCACATGGTCATCTTAATCCACCTTTGTTAAATTCTACCGCCTAAATGTAGCCGCCAGTCCTTGCTTTGCGGAGCAGGTGCTGGGTGTGGCTCGTCGGTAGATGACTGGACAAGGAGCAGGCCTCTGCTTACGTGGGAGGTCTCCTTTGTGACCAACTTGTCGACCTAAGTCTCCTTGACGGTGCGAGCCTTGCATCTTGCGGAGCTTAATCGGAGCCCCTTGGGTCTTTCTGGCATCCTGCGGACCGACCCAAGCAGTTCCTCTGCCTTTCAGGCTTGGCCCTTGCATCTTGCAGGGCCTCACCTGATTGACATGTAAATAGTGTACATTTGTAAATAGTTCGTCTGTCATATTGGTGTATTGGGTTATGGGCTGCACCGTCTCCTCTCGGGGTGTCTTAAAGAGTTACCCCATACATATGAAATATGTATCTGGTTGGAGAGATAGTCTCAAGACGATAGAGAACGTATGGTTACGATGGAATCGTGGTGAAGGGACTATCTCTCCACCTCTTTTGGCTGCTCGGAGACTCGTGTCGATCAAAACTATCACTGAATCCACGCCTGCACAGGTGTTTTATAGGTAACCTGTGGGGCGTGGCCGGGCAAACCGCAGTGTCTTAAAGAATTATCCATGTACCCTGACGAGCAGGGGGTCATTCCCCATACATATGAACTATGTATCTGGTTGAAGAGACAGTCTCTTCAGTCAGAGAACCACGGTTACATTGTAACCATACGATTTTTTCAAAAATTAAAAAAAAAAAAAAAAAAAAATTAGTTAGGACCATCATTAGACCCTAAAAACTACTGCAAATATAATGCACATACTTAAACAGTGCTTAGAAAGCAGTAAGGCACAAAAAATGACAAAAAACAAAAATCACCCAAAATTAAAAGTATTTTGAAAATTTTTCAAAAATTAAAAAAAAAAAATAATTGAGTTTGGACTATCATTAGACCCTAAAAACTACTGCAAATATAATGCACATAAACAGGGCTAAGAAAGCAGTAATGCAAAAAAAAAATGACAAAAAACAAAAATCACCCAAAATCAAAAGTAAGGCATATTTTTTCAAAAATTAAAAAAAGAAAAAAGAAAATTGAGTTAGGACCATATTTAGACCCTAAAAACTACTGCAAAGATAATGCACATACTTAAAAAGGGCTAAGAAAGAAGTAAGGCACAAAAAAAGACAAAAATCAAAAATCACCCACAATCAAAAGTAAAGCTTTTGATTTTTAGTTAAAAAAAAAAAAAAAAAAAAAATTGAGTTTGCGTTACGGCTGGTGCCTCATGGCCTCTCAGCCTGCCCTTCCTACTCTCTCCTAACACACCTGACTCACATCAACAATCAGGAAGGAGGAGCTGTATAAAGGGTTGAGAGGACCAGAAGGCGTGAGGCACAACAACTGACCAGCAGCAGACATGTGGGGAGAGTTCGACCGTGGCTCAGGTGGTAGTGGGTCGTCTTCTGATCTAGAGGTTGGGGGTTCTGCCAATGGTCGACAAGCACCTTGCATATGGCAGTCCTGTCCTGCTGGTGTGTGAATGTGAGAGTGATTGGGTGAATGAGCTGATATGTAAAGCGCTTTGAGACTGCTTCAGTGTGGTGATAAAGCGCTATATAAAATCAAGTCCATTTACCATTCTTCAGCTCCCCACTGGACAGCTTTGTGAGTTTGTTATTTTAGTTTAGACTGGAGATTTTTGGTAGTCCTGTTTTTGTATTCCTGGAGTTTAGTGTTTTGTATGTTTTTGTAGTTTAGAAGGTGGATGCTGAGATGACGGCCCTGTATAGGGTTGGCCCAGTATCCTCCCTATTTTTGTTCAGTTTGGCCAGGGTCTCCAGTCACTTTTAGTTTGTTCTGTTGCTACTTTAAGATTTTGTTAATAAATACTTTTGATAATCGTTGTTTTGTGTGTGGCATCCATTTATTTTGTGGCCCCTCAAGCCTTGATATCACATTCTAGAGGGGGTGATAACAGTTAAGACCATCATTAGACCTTAAAAACTACTGCAAATTCAATGCACATACTTAATCAGGGCTAAAAAAGCATTAAGGCACAAAAAACAAAAATCACCTAAAAAAAAAACAAAAGTAAGGCTTTAGCAAGGTATATTTTTTTTCAAAAATTAAAAAAGTTAGGACCATCATTAGACCCTAAAAACTACTGCAAATATAATGCACATACTTAAACAGGGCTAAGAAAAAAGAAAGGCACAACAAATGACAAAAAACAAAAATCACTAAAAATTTAAAAGTAAGGCTTTAGCAAGGCATAATTTTTCAAAAATGAAAAAAAAAAAAAAAAAATTGAGTTAGGACCATCATTAGACCCTAAAAACTACTGCAAACCTAATGCACATACTTAAAAAGGGCAAAGAAAGCAGTAAGGCACAAAAAAAGACAAAAAAGAAAAATCACCCAAAATCAAAAGTAAGGTTATAGCAAGGCATATTTTTTCAAATTTTCAAAAAAAAAAAAAAAATTGAGTTAGGACCATATTTAGACCCTAAAAACTACTGCAAATATAATGCACATACCTAATCGGGGCTATGAAAGCAGTAAGGCACAAAAAATTACAAAAAACAAAAATCACCCAAAATTAAAAGTAAGGCTATAGCACGGCATTTTTTTTTCAAAAATTTTGAAAACAAAAACTGAGTTAGGACCATCATTAGACCCTAAAAACCACTGCAAACATAATGCACTTACTTAAACAGGGCTAAGAAAGCAGTAAGGCACAAAAAATTACAAAAAACAAAAATCACCCAAAATCAAAAGTAAGGCTATAGCAAGGCATTTTTTTTCAAAAATTAAAAAAACAAAAACAAAATTGAGTTAGGACCATCATTAGACCCTAAAAACTACTGCAAATATAATGCACATACTTAAACTGGGCTAAGAAAGCAGTAAGGCACAAAAAATGACAAAAAACAAAAATCACCCAAAATCAAAAGTAAGGCTATAGCAAGGCATTTTTTTTCAAAAATTTCAAAAAAAAAAAAATTGAGTTAGGACCATCATTAGACCCTAAAAACTACTGCAACTATAATGCACATACTTAAACTGGGCTAAGAAAGCAGTAAGGCACAAAAAATGACAAAAAACAAAAATCACCCAAAATCAAAAGTAAGGCTATAGCAAGGCATTTTTTTTCAAAAATTTCGAAAAAAAAAAAATTGAGTTAGGACCATCATTAGACCCTAAAAACTACTGCAAACATAATGCACATACTTAAACTGGGCTAAGAAAGCAGTAAGGCACAAAAAATGACAAAAAACAAAAATCACCCAAAATTAAAAGTAAGGCTATAGCAAGGCATTTTTTTTCAAAAATTTTGAAAAAAAAAAAATTGAGTTAGGACCATCATTAGACCCTAAAAACCACTGCAAACATAATGCACATACTTAAACTGGGCTAAGAAAGCAGTAAGGCACAAAAAATGACAAAAAACAAAAATCACCCAAAATCAAAAGTAAGGCTATAGCAAGGCATTTTTTTTTCAAAAATTTCGAAAAAAAAAAATTGAGTTAGGACCATCATTAGACCCTAAAAACCACTGCAAACATAATGCACATACTTAAACTGGGCTAAGAAAGCAGTAAGGCACAAAAAATGACAAAAAACAAAAATCACCCAAAATCAAAAGTAAGGCTATAGCAAGGCATTTTTTTTCAAAAATTTAAAAAAAAAAAAATTGAGTTAGGACCATCATTAGACCCTAAAAACCACTGCAAACATAATGCACATACTTAAACTGGGCTAAGAAAGCAGTAAGGCACAAAAAATGACAAAAAATCACCCAAAATCAAAAGTAAGGCTATAGCAAGGCATTTTTTTTCAAAAATTTCAAAAAAAAAAAAAATTGAGTTAGGACCATCATTAGACCCTAAAAACTACTGCAAACATAATGCACATACTTAAACTGGGCTAAGAAAGCAGTAAGGCACAAAAAATGACAAAAAACAAAAATCACCCAAAATCAAAAGTAAGGCTATAGCAAGGCATTTTTTTTCAAAAATTTCGAAAAAAAAAAAAATTGAGTTAGGACCATCATTAGACCCTAAAAACCTACTGCAAACATAATGCACATACTTAAACTGGGCTAAGAAAGCAGTAAGGCACAAAAAATGACAAAAAACAAAAATCACCCAAAATCAAAAGTAAGGCTATAAGCAAGGCATTTTTTTTCAAAAATTTCGAAAAAAAAAAAAATTGAGTTAGGACCATCATTAGACCCTAAAAACCTACTGCAAACATAATGCACATACTTAAACTGGGATAAGAAAGCAGTAAGGCACAAAAAATGACAAAAAACAAAAATCACCCAAAATCAAAAGTAAGGCTATAGCAAGGCATTTTTTTTCAAAAATTTCGAAAAAAAAAAAAATTGAGTTAGGACCATCATTAGACCCTAAAAACTACTGCAAACATAATGCACATACTTAAACTGGGCTAAGAAAGCAGTAAGGCACAAAAAATGACAAAAAACAAAAATCACCCAAAATCAAAAGTAAGGCTATAACAAGGCATTTTTTTTCAAAAATTTCGAAAAAAAAAAAAATTGAGTTAGGACCATCATTAGACCCTAAAAACTACTGCAAACATAATGCACATACTTAAACTGGGCTAAGAAAGCAGTAAGGCACAAAAAATGACAAAAAACAAAAATCACCCAAAATCAAAAGTAAGGCTATAGCAAGGCATTTTTTTTCAAAAAATTTCGAAAAAAAAAAAAAATTGAGTTAGGACCATCATTAGACCCTAAAAACCACTGCAAACATAATGCACATACTTAAACTGGGCTAAGAAAGCAGTAAGGCACAAAAAATGACAAAAAACAAAAATCACCCAAAATCAAAAGTAAGGCTATAGCAAGGCATTTTTTTTCAAAAATTTCGAAAAAAAAAAAATTGAGTTAGGACCATCATTAGACCCTAAAAACCACTGCAAACATAATGCACATACTTAAACTGGGCTAAGAAAGCAGTAAGGCACAAAAAATGACAAAAAACAAAAATCACCCAAAATCAAAAGTAAGGCTATAGCAAGGCATTTTTTTTTCAAAAATTTTGAAAAAAAAAAAATTGAGTTAGGACCATCATTAGACCCTAAAAACCACTGCAAACATAATGCACATACTTAAACTGGGCTAAGAAAGCAGTAAGGCACAAAAAATGACAAAAAACAAAAATCACCCAAAATCAAAAGTAAGGCTATAGCAAGGCATTTTTTTTCAAAAATTTCGAAAAAAAAAAAAAATCAGTTAGGACCATCATTAGACCCTAAAAACTACTGCAAACATAATGCACATACTTAAACTGGGCTAAGAAAGCAGTAAGGCACAAAAAATGACAAAAAACAAAAATCACCCAAAATCAAAAGTAAGGCTATAGCAAGGCATTTTTTTTCAAAAATTTCAAAAAAAAAAAAAATTGAGTTAGGACCATCATTAGACCCTAAAAACTACTGCAAACATAATGCACATACTTAAACTGGGCAAAGAAAGCAGTAAGGCACAAAAAATGACAAAAAACAAAAATCACCCAAAATCAAAAGTAAGGCTATAGCAAGGCATTTTTTTTCAAAAATTTCGAAAAAAAAAAAAATTGAGTTAGGACCATCATTAGACCCTAAAAACTACTGCAAACATAATGCACATACTTAAACTGGGCTAAGAAAGCAGTAAGGCACAAAAAATGACAAAAAACAAAAATCACCCAAAATCAAAAGTAAGGCTATAGCAAGGCATTTTTTTTCAAAAATTTCGAAAAAAAAAAAATCGAGTTAGGACCATCATTAGACCCTAAAAACTACTGCAAATATAATGCACATACTTAAACTGGGCTAAGAAAGCAATAAGGGACAAAAATTGACAAAAAACAAAAATCACCCAAAATCAAAAGTAAGGCTATAGCAAGGCATTTTTTTTCAAAAATTTCGAAAAAAAAAAAAAATGAGTTAGGACCATCATTAGACCCTAAAAACTACTGCAAACATAATGCACATACTTAAACTGGGCTAAGAAAGCAGTAAGGCACAAAAAATGACAAAAAACAAAAATCACCCAAAATCAAAAGTAAGGCTATAGCAAGGCATTTTTTTTCAAAAATTTCGAAAAAAAAAATTGAGTTAGGACCATCATTAGACCCTAAAAACTACTGCAAACATAATGCACATACTTAAACTGGGCTAAGAAAGCAGTAAGGCACAAAAAATGACAAAAAACAAAAATCACCCAAAATCAAAAGTAAGGCTATAGCAAGGCATTTTTTTTCAAAAATTTCGAAAAAAAAAAAAATTGAGTTAGGACCATCATTAGACCCTAAAAACTACTGCAAATATAATGCACATACTTAAACTGGGCTAAGAAAGCAGTAAGGCACAAAAAATGACAAAAAACAAAATCACCCAAAATCAAAAGTAAGGCTATAAGCAAGGCATTTTTTTTCAAAAATTTCGAAAAAAAAAAAAAATTGAGTTAGGACCATCATTAGACCCTAAAAACTACTGCAAACATAATGCACATACTTAAACTGGGCTAAGAAAGCAGTAAGGCACAAAAAATGACAAAAAACAAAAATCACCCAAAATCAAAAGTAAGGCTATATAGCAAGGCATTTTTTTTCAAAATTTAAAAAAAAAAAAAAATTGAGTTAGGACCATCATTAGACCCTAAAAACTACTGCAAACATAATGCACATACTTAAACTGGGCTAAGAAAGCAGTAAGGCACAAAAAATGACAAAAAACAAAAATCACCCAAAATCAAAAGAAAGGCTAAAGAAAGGCATTTTTTTTAAAAAATTTTGAAAAAAAAAAAAATTGAGTTAGGACCATCATTAGACCCTAAAAACTACTGCAAACATAATGCACATACTTAAACTGGGCTAAGAAAGCAGTAAGGCACAAAAAATGACAAAAAACAAAAATCACCCAAAATCAAAAGTAAGGCTATAGCAAGGCATTTTTTTTCAAAAATTTCGAAAAAAAAAAAATTGAGTTAGGACCATCATTAGACCCTAAAAACTACTGCAAACATAATGCACATACTTAAACTGGGCTAAGAAAGCAGTAAGGCACAAAAAATGACAAAAAACAAAAATCACCCAAAATCAAAAGTAAGGCTATAGCAAGGCATTTTTTTTCAAAAATTTAGAAAAAAAAAAAAATTGAGTTAGGACCATCATTAGACCCTAAAAACTACTGCAAACATAATGCACATACTTAAACTGGGCTAAGAAAGCAGTAAGGCACAAAAAATGACAAAAAACAAAAATCACCCAAAATCAAAAGTAAGGCTATAGCAAGGCATTTTTTTTCAAAAATTTCAAAAAAAAAAAAATTGAGTTAGGACCATCATTAGACCCTAAAAACTACTGCAAACATAATGCACATACTTAAACTGGGCTAAGAAAGCAGTAAGGCACAAAAAATGACAAAAAACTAAATCACCCAAAATCAAAAGTAAGGCTATAGCAAGGCATTTTTTTTTAAAAATTTCGAAAAAAAAAAAAATTGAGTTAGGACCATCATTAGACCCTAAAAACTACTGCAAACATAATGCACATACTTAAACTGGGCTAAGAAAGCAGTAAGGCACAAAAAATGACAAAAAACAAAAATCACCCAAAACTAAAAGTAAGGCTATAGCAAGGCATTTTTTTTCAAAAATTTCAAAAAAAAAAAAATTGAGTTAGGACCATCATTAGACCCTAAAAAACTACTGCAAACATAATGCACATACTTAAACTGGGCTAAGAAAGCAGTAAGGCACAAAAAATGACAAAAAACAAAAATCACCCAAAATCAAAAGTAAGGCTATAGCAAGGCATTTTTTTTCAAAAATTTCGAAAAAAAAAAAATTGAGTTAGGACCATCATTAGACCCTAAAAACCACTGCAAATATAATGCACATACTTAAACTGGGCTAAGAAAGCAGTAAGGCACAAAAAATGACAAAAATCACCCAAAATCAAAAGTAAGGCTATAGCAAGGCATTTTTTTTCAAAAATTTCGAAAAAAAAAAATTGAGTTAGGACCATCATTAGACCCTAAAAACTACTGCAAATATAATGCACATACTTAAACTGGGCTAAGAAAGCAGTAAGGCACAAAAAATGACAAAAAACAAAAATCACCCAAAATCAAAAGTAAGGCTATAGCAAGGCATTTTTTTTCAAAAATTTCAAAAAAAAAAAAATTGAGTTAGGACCATCATTAGACCCTAAAAACTACTGCAAACATAATGCACATACTTAAACTGGGCTAAGAAAGCAGTAAGGCACAAAAAATGACAAAAAACAAAAATCACCCAAAATCAAAAGTAAGGCTATAGCAAGGCATTTTTTTTCAAAAATTTCGAAAAAAAAAAATTGAGTTAGGACCATCATTAGACCCTAAAAACTACTGCAAACATAATGCACATACTTAAACTGGGCTAAGAAAGCAGTAAGGCACAAAAAATGACAAAAAACAAAAATCACCCAAAATCAAAAGTAAGGCTATAGCAAGGCATTTTTTTTCAAAAATTTAAAAAAAAAAAAATTGAGTTAGGACCATCATTAGACCCTAAAAACCACTGCAAACATAATGCACATACTTAAACTGGGCTAAGAAAGCAGTAAGGCACAAAAAATGACAAAAAACAAAAATCACCCAAAATCAAAAGTAAGGCTATAGCAAGGCATTTTTTTTCAAAAATTTCGAAAAAAAAAAAATTGAGTTAGGACCATCATTAGACCCTAAAAACTACTGCAAACATAATGCACATACTTAAACTGGGCTAAGAAAGCAGTAAGGCACAAAAAATGACAAAAAACAAAAATCACCCAAAATCAAAAGTAAGGCTATAGCAAGGCATTTTTTTTCAAAAATTTCAAAAAAAAAAAAATTGAGTTAGGACCATCATTAGACCCTAAAAACTACTGCAAACATAATGCACATACTTAAACTGGGCTAAGAAAGCAGTAAGGCACAAAAAATGACAAAAAACAAAAATCACCCAAAATCAAAAGTAAGGCTATAGCAAGGCATTTTTTTTCAAAAATTTCGAAAAAAAAAAAAATTGAGTTAGGACCATCAATAGACCCTAAAAAACTACTGCAAACATAATGCACATACTTAAACTGGGCTAAGAAAGCAGTAAGGCACAAAAAATGACAAAAAACAAAAATCACCCAAAATCAAAAGTAAGGCTATAGCAAGGCATTTTTTTTCAAAAATTTTAAAAAAAAAAAAATTGAGTTAGGACCATCATTAGACCCTAAAAACTACTGCAAACATAATGCACATACTTAAACTGGGCTAAGAAAGCAGTAAGGCACAAAAAATGACAAAAAACAAAAATCACCCAAAATCAAAAGTAAGGCTATAGCAAGGCATTTTTTTTCAAAAATTTCGAAAAAAAAAAAATTGAGTTAGGACCATCATTAGACCCTAAAAACTACTGCAAACATAATGCACATACCTAAACTGGGCTAAGAAAGCAGTAAGGCACAAAAAATGACAAAAAACAAAAATCACCCAAAATCAAAAGTAAGGCTATAGCAAGGCATTTTTTTTCAAAAATTTCAAAAAAAAAAAAAATTGAGTTAGGACCATCATTAGACCCTAAAAACCACTGCAAATATAATGCACATACTTAAACTGGGCTAAGAAAGCAGTAAGGCACAAAAAATGACAAAAAACAAAAATCACCCAAAATCAAAAGTAAGGCTATAGCAAGGCATTTTTTTTCAAAAATTTGAAAAAAAAAAAAATTGAGTTAGGACCATCATTAGACCCTAAAAACTACTGCAAACATAATGCACATACTTAAACTGGGCTAAGAAAGCAGTAAGGCACAAAAAATGACAAAAAACAAAAATCACCCAAAATCAAAAGTAAGGCTATAGCAAGGCATTTTTTTTCAAAAATTTCGAAAAAAAAAAAATTGAGTTAGGACCATCATTAGACCCTAAAAACTACTGCAAATATAATGCACATACTTAAACTGGGCTAAGAAAGCAGTAAGGCACAAAAAATGACAAAAAACAAAAATCACCCAAAATCAAAAGTAAGGCTATAGCAAGGCATTTTTTTTCAAAAATTTCGAAAAAAAAAAAATTGAGTTAGGACCATCATTAGACCCTAAAAACCTACTGCAAATATAATGCACATACTTAAACTGGGCTAAGAAAGCAGTAAGGCACAAAAAATGACAAAAAACAAAAATCACCCAAAATCAAAAGTAAGGCTATAGCAAGGCATTTTTTTTCAAAAATTTCGAAAAAAAAAAAATTGAGTTAGGACCATCATTAGACCCTAAAAACTACTGCAAATATAATGCACATACTTAAACTGGGCTAAGAAAGCAGTAAGGCACAAAAAATGACAAAAAACAAAATCACCCAAAATCAAAAGTAAGGCTATAGCAAGGCATTTTTTTTTTTCAAAAATTTCGAAAAAAAAAAAATTGAGTTAGGACCATCAGTAGACCCTAAAAACCACTGCAAACATAATGCACATACTTAAACTGGGCTAAGAAAGCAGTAAGGCACAAAAAATGACAAAAAACAAAAATCACCCAAAATCAAAAGTAAGGCTATAGCAAGGCATTTTTTTTCAAAAATTTAAAAAAAAAAAAATTGAGTTAGGACCATCATTAGACCCTAAAAACCACTGCAAACATAATGCACATACTTAAACTGGGCTAAGAAAGCAGTAAGGCACAAAAAATGACAAAAAACAAAAATCACCCAAAATCAAAAGTAAGGCTATAGCAAGGCATTTTTTTTCAAAAAATTGAAAAAAAAAAAATTGAGTTAGGACCATCATTAGACCCTAAAAACCACTGCAAACATAATGCACATACTTAAACTGGGCTAAGAAAGCAGTAAGGCACAAAAAATGACAAAAAACAAAAATCACCCAAAATCAAAAGTAAGGCTATAGCAAGGCATTTTTTTTCAAAAATTTCGAAAAAAAAAAAATTGAGTTAGGACCATCATTAGACCCTAAAAACCACTGCAAACATAATGCACATACTTAAACTGGGCTAAGAAAGCAGTAAGGCACAAAAAATGACAAAAAACAAAAATCACCCAAAATCAAAAGTAAGGCTATAGCAAGGCATTTTTTTTCAAAAATTTCGAAAAAAAAAAAATTGAGTTAGGACCATCATTAGACCCTAAAAACCTACTGCAAACATAATGCACATACTTAAACTGGGCTAAGAAAGCAGTAAGGCACAAAAAATGACAAAAAACAAAAATCACCCAAAATCAAAAGTAAGGCTATAGCAAGGCATTTTTTTTCAAAAATTTCGAAAAAAAAAAAAATTGAGTTAGGACCATCATTAGACCCTAAAAACTACTGCAAACATAATGCACATACTTAAACTGGGCTAAGAAAGCAGTAAGGCACAAAAAATGACAAAAAACAAAAATCACCCAAAATCAAAAGTAAGGCTATAGCAAGGCATTTTTTTTCAAAAATTTCGAAAAAAAAAAAATTGAGTTAGGACCATCATTAGACCCTAAAAACCACTGCAAACATAATGCACATACTTAAACTGGGCTAAGAAAGCAGTAAGGCACAAAAAATGACAAAAAACAAAAATCACCCAAAATCAAAAGTAAGGCTATAGCAAGGCATTTTTTTTCAAAAATTTCGAAAAAAAAAAAATTGAGTTAGGACCATCATTAGACCCTAAAAACCACTGCAAACATAATGCACATACTTAAACTGGGCTAAGAAAGCAGTAAGGCACAAAAAATGACAAAAAACAAAAATCACCCAAAATCAAAAGTAAGGCTATAGCAAGGCATTTTTTTTCAAAAATTTCGAAAAAAAAAAAATTGAGTTAGGACCATCATTAGACCCTAAAAACCACTGCAAACATAATGCACATACTTAAACTGGGCTAAGAAAGCAGTAAGGCACAAAAAATGACAAAAAACAAAAATCACCCAAAATCAAAAGTAAGGCTATAGCAAGGCATTTTTTTTCAAAAATTTCGAAAAAAAAAAAATTGAGTTAGGACCATCATTAGACCCTAAAAACTACTGCAAATATAATGCACATACTTAAACTGGGCTAAGAAAGCAGTAAGGCACAAAAAATGACAAAAAACAAAAATCACCCAAAATCAAAAGTAAGGCTATAGCAAGGCATTTTTTTTCAAAAAATTGAAAAAAAAAAAATTGAGTTAGGACCATCATTAGACCCTAAAAACTACTGCAAACATAATGCACATACTTAAACTGGGCTAAGAAAGCAGTAAGGCACAAAAAATGACAAAAAACAAAAATCACCCAAAATCAAAAGTAAGGCTATAGCAAGGCATTTTTTTTTAAAAATTTCGAAAAAAAAAAAATTGAGTTAGGACCATCATTAGACCCTAAAAACCTACTGCAAATATAATGCACATACTTAAACTGGGCTAAGAAAGCAGTAAGGCACAAAAAATGACAAAAAACAAAAATCACCCAAAATCAAAAGTAAGGCTATAGCAAGGCATTTTTTTTCAAAAATTTCAAAAAAAAAAAAATTGAGTTAGGACCATCATTAGACCCTAAAAACTACTGCAAATATAATGCACATACTTAAACTGGGCTAAGAAAGCAGTAAGGCACAAAAAATGACAAAAAACAAAAATCACCCAAAATCAAAAGTAAGGCTATAGCAAGGCATTTTTTTTTCAAAAATTTAAAAAAAAAAAAATTGAGTTAGGACCATCATTAGACCCTAAAAACCTACTGCAAATATAATGCACATACTTAAACTGGGCTAAGAAAGCAGTAAGGCACAAAAAATGACAAAAAACAAAAATCACCCAAAATCAAAAGTAAGGCTATAGCAAGGCATTTTTTTTTCAAAAATTTCAAAAAAAAAAAAATTGAGTTAGGACCATCATTAGACCCTAAAAACTACTGCAAACATAATGCACATACTTAAACTGGGCTAAGAAAGCAGTAAGGCACAAAAAATGACAAAAAACAAAAATCACCCAAAATCAAAAGTAAGGCTATAGCAAGGCATTTTTTTTCAAAAATTTAAAAAAAAAAAAATTGAGTTAGGACCATCATTAGACCCTAAAAACTACTGCAAACATAATGCACATACTTAAACTGGGCTAAGAAAGCAGTAAGGCACAAAAAATGACAAAAAACAAAAATCACCCAAAATTAAAAGTAAGGCTATAGCAAGGCATTTTTTTTCAAAAATTTAAAAAAAAAAAAATTGAGTTAGGACCATCATTAGACCCTAAAAACTACTGCAAACATAATGCACATACTTAAACTGGGCTAAGAAAGCAGTAAGGCACAAAAAATGACAAAAAACAAAAATCACCCAAAATCAAAAGTAAGGCTATAGCAAGGCATTTTTTTTCAAAAATTTCGAAAAAAAAAAAAATTGAGTTAGGACCATCATTAGACCCTAAAAACTACTGCAAACATAATGCACATACTTAAACTGGGCTAAGAAAGCAGTAAGGCACAAAAAATGACAAAAAACAAAAATCACCCAAAATCAAAAGTAAGGCTATAGCAAGGCATTTTTTTTCAAAAATTTAGAAAAAAAAAAATTGAGTTAGGACCATCATTAGACCCTAAAAACCACTGCAAACATAATGCACATACTTAAACTGGGCTAAGAAAGCAGTAAGGCACAAAAAATGACAAAAAACAAAAATCACCCAAAATCAAAAGTAAGGCTATAGCAAGGCATTTTTTTTCAAAAATTTAAAAAAAAAAAAATTGAGTTAGGACCATCATTAGACCCTAAAAACCACTGCAAACATAATGCACATACTTAAACTGGGCTAAGAAAGCAGTAAGGCACAAAAAATGACAAAAAACAAAAATCACCCAAAATCAAAAGTAAGGCTATAGCAAGGCATTTTTTTTCAAAAATTTCGAAAAAAAAAAATTGAGTTAGGACCATCATTAGACCCTAAAAACCACTGCAAACATAATGCACATACTTAAACTGGGCTAAGAAAGCAGTAAGGCACAAAAAATGACAAAAAACAAAAATCACCCAAAATCAAAAGTAAGGCTATAGCAAGGCATTTTTTTTCAAAAATTTCGAAAAAAAAAAAATTGAGTTAGGACCATCATTAGACCCTAAAAAACTACTGCAAATATAATGCACATACTTAAACTGGGCTAAGAAAGCAGTAAGGCACAAAAAATGACAAAAAATAAAAATCACCCAAAATCAAAAGTAAGGCTATAGCAAGGCATTTTTTTTCAAAAATTTCGAAAAAAAAAAAATTGAGTTAGGACCATCATTAGACCCTAAAAACTACTGCAAACATAATGCACATACTTAAACTGGGCTAAGAAAGCAGTAAGGCACAAAAAATGACAAAAAACAAAAATCACCCAAAATCAAAAGTAAGGCTATAGCAAGGCATTTTTTTTCAAAAATTTAAAAAAAAAAAAATTGAGTTAGGACCATCATTAGACCCTAAAAACTACTGCAAATATAATGCACATACTTAAACTGGGCTAAGAAAGCAGTAAGGCACAAAAAATGACAAAAAACAAAAATCACCCAAAATCAAAAGTAAGGCTATAGCAAGGCATTTTTTTTCAAAAATTTCGAAAAAAAAAATTGAGTTAGGACCATCATTAGACCCTAAAAACTACTGCAAATATAATGCACATACTTAAACTGGGCTAAGAAAGCAGTAAGGCACAAAAAATGACAAAAAACAAAAATCACCCAAAATCAAAAGTAAGGCTATAGCAAGGCATTTTTTTTCAAAAATTTCGAAAAAAAAAAAATTGAGTTAGGACCATCATTAGACCCTAAAAACTACTGCAAATATAATGCACATACTTAAACTGGGCTAAGAAAGCAGTAAGGCACAAAAAATGACAAAAAACAAAAATCACCCAAAATCAAAAGTAAGGCTATAGCAAGGCATTTTTTTTCAAAAATTTCGAAAAAAAAAAATTGAGTTAGGACCATCATTAGACCCTAAAAACTACTGCAAACATAATGCACATACTTAAACTGGGCTAAGAAAGCAGTAAGGCACAAAAAATGACAAAAAACAAAAATCACCCAAAATCAAAAGTAAGGCTATAGCAAGGCATTTTTTTTCAAAAATTTAAAAAAAAAAAAATTGAGTTAGGACCATCATTAGACCCTAAAAACCACTGCAAACATAATGCACATACTTAAACTGGGCTAAGAAAGCAGTAAGGCACAAAAAATGACAAAAAACAAAAATCACCCAAAATCAAAAGTAAGGCTATAGCAAGGCATTTTTTTTCAAAAATTTCGAAAAAAAAAATTGAGTTAGGACCATCATTAGACCCTAAAAACCACTGCAAACATAATGCACATACTTAAACTGGGCTAAGAAAGCAGTAAGGCACAAAAAATGACAAAAAACAAAAATCACCCAAAATCAAAAGTAAGGCTATAGCAAGGCATTTTTTTTCAAAAATTTCGAAAAAAAAAAAATTGAGTTAGGACCATCATTAGACCCTAAAAACCACTGCAAACATAATGCACATACTTAAACTGGGCTAAGAAAGCAGTAAGGCACAAAAAATGACAAAAAACAAAAATCACCCAAAATCAAAAGTAAGGCTATAGCAAGGCATTTTTTTTCAAAAATTTCGAAAAAAAAAAATTGAGTTAGGACCATCATTAGACCCTAAAAACCACTGCAAACATAATGCACATACTTAAACTGGGCTAAGAAAGCAGTAAGGCACAAAAAATGACAAAAAACAAAAATCACCCAAAATCAAAAGTAAGGCTATAGCAAGGCATTTTTTTTCAAAAATTTCGAAAAAAAAAAATTGAGTTAGGACCATCATTAGACCCTAAAAACCACTGCAAACATAATGCACATACTTAAACTGGGCTAAGAAAGCAGTAAGGCACAAAAAATGACAAAAACAAAAATCACCCAAAATCAAAAGTAAGGCTATAGCAAGGCATTTTTTTTCAAAAATTTCGAAAAAAAAAAAATTGAGTTAGGACCATCATTAGACCCTAAAAACTACTGCAAACATAATGCACATACTTAAACTGGGCTAAGAAAGCAGTAAGGCACAAAAAATGACAAAAAACAAAAATCACCCAAAATCAAAAGTAAGGCTATAGCAAGGCATTTTTTTTCAAAAATTTCGAAAAAAAAAAAATTGAGTTAGGACCATCATTAGACCCTAAAAACTACTGCAAACATAATGCACATACTTAAACTGGGCTAAGAAAGCAGTAAGGCACAAAAAATGACAAAAAACAAAAATCACCCAAAATCAAAAGTAAGGCTATAGCAAGGCATTTTTTTTCAAAAATTTCAAAAAAAAAAAATTGAGTTAGGACCATCATTAGACCCTAAAAACCACTGCAAACATAATGCACATACTTAAACTGGGCTAAGAAAGCAGTAAGGCACAAAAAATGACAAAAAACAAAAATCACCCAAAATCAAAAGTAAGGCTTTTTTTCCCAAAAATTTCGAAAAAAAAAAAATTGAGTTAGGACCATCATTAGACCCTAAAAACTACTGCAAACATAATGCACATACTTAAACTGGGCTAAGAAAGCAGTAAGGCACAAAAAATGACAAAAAACAAAAATCACCCAAAATCAAAAGTAAGGCTATAGCAAGGCATTTTTTTTCAAAAATTTCAAAAAAAAAAAAATGGGTTAGGACCATCATTAGACCCTAAAAACCACTGCAAACATAATGCACATACTTAAACTGGGCAAAGAAAGCAGTAAGGCACAAAAAATGACAAAAAACAAAAATCACCCAAAATCAAAAGTAAGGCTATAGCAAGGCATTTTTTTTCAAAAATTTCGAAAAAAAAAAAATTGAGTTAGGACCATCATTAGACCCTAAAAACTACTGCAAACATAATGCACATACTTAAACTGGGCTAAGAAAGCAGTAAGGCACAAAAAATGACAAAAAACAAAAATCACCCAAAATCAAAAGTAAGGCTATAGCAAGGCATTTTTTTTCAAAAATTTCGAAAAAAAAAAAATTGAGTTAGGACCATCATTAGACCCTAAAAACCACTGCAAACATAATGCACATACTTAAACAGGGCTAAGAAAGTAGTAAGGCACAAAAAATGACAAAAAACAAAAATCACCCAAAATCAAAAGTAAGGCTATAGCAAGGCATTTTTTTTCAAAAATTTCGAAAAAAAAAAAATTGAGTTAGGACCATCATTAGACCCTAAAAACTACTGCAAATATAATGCACATACTTAAACTGGGCTAAGAAAGCAGTAAGGCACAAAAAATGACAAAAAACAAAAATCACCCAAAATCAAAAGTAAGGCTATAGCAAGGCATTTTTTTTCAAAAATTTCGAAAAAAAAAAAATTGAGTTAGGACCATCATTAGACCCTAAAAACCTACTGCAAATATAATGCACATACTTAAACTGGGCTAAGAAAGCAGTAAGGCACAAAAAATGACAAAAAACAAAAATCACCCAAAATCAAAAGTAAGGCTATAGCAAGGCATTTTTTTTCAAAAATTTCGAAAAAAAAAAAATTGAGTTAGGACCATCATTAGACCCTAAAAACCACTGCAAATATAATGCACATACTTAAACTGGGCTAAGAAAGCAGTAAGGCACAAAAAATGACAAAAAACAAAAATCACCCAAAATCAAAAGTAAGGCTATAGCAAGGCATTTTTTTTCAAAAATTTAAAAAAAAAAAAAATTGAGTTAGGACCATCATTAGACCCTAAAAACCACTGCAAATATAATGCACATACTTAAACTGGGCTAAGAAAGCAGTAAGGCACAAAAAATGACAAAAAACAAAAATCACCCAAAATCAAAAGTAAGGCTATAGCAAGGCATTTTTTTTCAAAAATTTCAAACAAAAAAAAATTGAGTTAGGACCATCATTAGACCCTAAAAACCACTGCAAATATAATGCACATACTTAAACTGGGCTAAGAAAGCAGTAAGGCACAAAAAATGACAAAAAACAAAAATCACCCAAAATCAAAAAGTAAGGCTATAGCAAAGGCATTTTTTTTTTCAAAATTTTGGAAAAAAAAATTGAGTTAGGACCTCATTAGACCCTAAAAACCACTGCAAACATAATGCACATACTTAAACTGGGCTAAGAAAGCAGTAAGGCAAAAAAAAAGACAAAAAAAAAAAAAATCACCCAAAATCAAAAGTAAGGCTATAGCAAGGCATTTTTTTTTCAAAAATTTTGGAAAAAAAAATTGAGTTAGGACCATCATTAGACCCTAAAAACCACTGCAAACATAATGCACATACTTAAATGGGCTAAAAAGCAGTAGTAGGCACAAAAATGACAAAAAGAAAAAAAAACCACCCAAAATCAAAAGTAGCTAATAGCAAGGCATTTTTTTTCAAAAATTTGAAAAAAAAAAT